>NC_030816.1:74541712-74850837 GCF_001704415.2 Capra hircus
TGGAACTAGAACACTTTCTAACACCATACAAACAATAAATCAAAATGGATTAAAGATCTAAATGTAAGACCAGAAACTATAAAACTCCTAGAGGAGAACATAGGCAAAACACTCTCCGACATAAATCACAGCAGGATCCTCTATGATCCACCTCCCAGAATACTGGAAATAAAAGAAAAAAATAAACAAAATGGGATCTAATTAAAATTAAAAGCTTCTGCACAACAAAGGAAACTATAAGCAAGGTGAAAAGACAGCCTTCGGAATGGGAGAAAATAATAGCAAATGAAGCAACTGACAAAAACTAATCTCAAAAATATACAAGCAACTTATGCAGCTCAATTCCAGAAAAATAAATGACCCAATCAAAAATGGGCCAAAGAACTAAATAGACATTTCTCCAAAGAAGACATACAGATGGCTAACAAACACATGAAAAGATGCTCAACATCACTCATTATCAGAGAAATGCAAATCAAGACCACAATGAGGTACCATTTCACACCAGGTCCGAATGGCTGCAATCCAAAAAGTCTACAAGCAATAAATGCTGGAGAGGGTGTGGAGAAAAGGGAACCCTCTTACACTGTTGGTGGGAATGCAAACTAGTACAGCCACTATGGAGAACAGTGTGGAGATTCCTTAAAAAATGGAAATAGAACTGCCTTATGACCCAGCAACCCCGCTGCTGGGCATACATACTGAGGAAACCAGAATTGAAAGAGACACATGTACCCCAATGTTCATCCAGCACTGTTTATAATAGCCAGGACATGGAAGCAACCTAGATGTCCATCAGCAGACGAATGGATAAGAAAGGTGTGGTACATATACACAATGGAGTATTACTCAGCCATTAAAAAGAATACATTTGAATCAGTTCTAATGAGGTGGATGAAACTGGAGCCTATTATAGAGAGTGAAGTAAGCCAGAAAGAAAAACACCAATACAGTATACTAACACATATATATGGAATTTAGAAAGATGTTAATGATAACCCTGTATGCAAGACAGCAAAAGAGACACAGATGTATAGAACAGACTTTTTGGACTCTGTGGGAGAGGGAGAGGGTGTGATGATTTGGGAAGAATGGCATTGAAACGTGTACTATCATGTAAGAAAACGAATCGCCAGTCTAGGTTCAATACAGAATCCAGGGCTGGTGCACTGGGATGACCCAGAGAGATGATATGGGGAGGGAGATGGGAGGGGGGTTCAGGATGGGGAACTCATGTACACCCGTGGTGGATTCATGTCAATGTATGGCAAAACCAATACAGTATTGTAAAGTAAAATAAAGTAAAAAAAAAAAAACAAAAAAAAAACACTGGAGTGGGTTGCCCTTCCTTCTCCAACGCATGAAAGTGAAAAGTGAAAGTGAAGTCACTCAGTTGTGTCTGACTCCTAGCAACCCCATGGACTGCAGCCTACCAGGCTCCTCCCTTTTACTGATCCTTAAATTAATATTGCAAAAAGAGTTAAGTACTTCATGCCTGTTTCCTAATCCAGGAGAAACGTCATAGTATTTGAGCCTTCCCCCTCGTTATGGGGTTAAATAAAACCAATGATAATGCTTTATTTCTTGTGGAAACAGAATTCCTAAACAAACATGGAGTCCAGTTGTGGAGTGATGCTTAAATTCTCTGGATTTTCAAATGTATATTTCACCATAATCCCAACACTAGGTCATTTATTCACCCTACTATGCAGCCATCCCAATGTTAGTTCTAGGCTAGAAGTTCAGTTCAGTTCAGTTCAGTCGCTCAGTCGTGTCCAACTCTTTGACCCTGTGAATCGCAGCCACCAGGCCTCCCTGTCCATCACCAACTCCCGGAGTTCATTCAGACTCCCATCCATCGTGTCAGTGATGCCATCCAGCCATCTCATCCTCTGTCGTCCCCTTCTCCTCCTGCCCCCAATCCCTCCCAGCATCAGAGTCTTTTCCAATGAGTCAGCTCTTCTCATGAGGTGGCCAAAGTACTGGAGCTTCAGCTTTAGCATCATTCGTTCCAAAGAAATCCCAGGGCTGATCTCCTTCAGAATGGACTGGTTGGATCTCCTTGCAGTCCAAGGGACTCTCAAGAGTCTTCTCCAACACCACAGTTCAAAAGAATCAATTCTTCGGCGCTCAGCCTTCTTCACGGTCCACCTCTCACATCCATACATGACTACTGGAAAAACCATAGTCTTGACTAGACGGACCTTTGTTGGCAAAGTAATGTCTCTGCTTTTCAATATGCTATCTAGGTTGGTCATAACTAAGTGGCAACCCACTCCAGTATTCTTGCCTGGAGAATCCCATGGACGGAGGAGTTTGGTGGGCTACAGTCCACGGGTCAAAAAGAGTCGTACACGACTGAGTGACTTTTCACTTCACTTTCTTCCAAGGAGTAAGCGTCTTTTAATTTCATGGCTGCAGTCACCATCTGCAGTGATTTTGGAGCCCAAAAAAATAAAGTTTGACATTGTTGCCACTGTTTCTCCATCTATCTCCCATGGAGTGATGGGACCAGATGCCATGATCTTCGTTTTCTGAATGTTGAGCTTTAAGGCAACTTTTTCACTCTCCTCTTTCACTTTCATCAAAAGGCTTTTTAGTTCCTCTTCACTTTCTGCCATAAGGATGGTGTCATCTGCATATCTGAAGTTATTGATATTTCTCCTGGCAATCTTGATTCCAGCTTGTGTTTCTTCCAGTCCAGCGTTTCTCATGATGTACACTGCATAGAAGTTAAATAAGCAGGGTGACAATATACAGCCTTGACGGACTCCTTTTCCTATTTGGAACCAGTCTGTTGTTCCATGTCCAGTTCTAACTGTTGCTTCATGACCTGCATACAGATTTTTCAAGAAGCGGGTTAGGTGGTCTGGTATTCCCATCTCTTTCAGAATTTTCCACAGTTTCTTGTGATCCACGCAGTCAAAGGCTTTGGCATAGTCAATAAAGCAGAAATGGATGTTTTTCTGGAGCTCTCTTGCTTTTTCCATGATCCAGCGGATGTTGGCAATTTGATCTCTGGTTCCTCTGCCTTTTCTAAAACCAGCTTTAACATCTGGAAGTTCATGGTTCAAGTATTGCTGAAGCCTGGCTTGGAGAATTTTGAGCAATACTTTACTAGCGTGTGAGATGAGTGCAATTGTGCGGTAGTTTGAGCATTCTTTGGCATTGCCTTTCTTTGGGATTGAAATGAAAACTGACCTTTTCCAGTCCCGTGGCCACTGCTGAGTTTTCCAAATTTGCTGGCATATTGAGTGCAGCACTTTCACAGCATCATCTTGCAGGATTTGAAAGAGCTCAACTGGAATTCCATCACCTCCACTAGCTTTGTTCGTAGTGATGCTTTCCAAGGCCCACTTGACTTCACATTCCAGGATGTCTGGCTCTAGGTGAGTGATCACACCATCGTGATTATCTGGGTCATGAAGATCCTTTTTGTACAGTTCTTCTGTGTATTCTTGCCATCTCTTCTTAATATCTTCTGCTTCCATTAGGTCCATACCATTTCTGTCCTTTTTTGAGTCCATCTTTGCATGAAATGTTCCCTTGGTATCTCTAACTTTCTTGAAGAGATCTCTAGTCTTTCCCATTCTATTGTTTTCCTCCATTTCTTTGCATTGATCGCTGAAGAAGGCTTTCTTATCTCTTCTTGCTATTCTTTGGGTCTCTGCATTCAGATGCTTGTATCTTTCCCTTTCTCTTTGGCTTTTCTCTTCTCTTCTTTTCACAGCTATTTGTAAGTCTTCCCCAGACAGCCATTTTGCTTTTTTGCGTGTCTTTTCCATGCGGATGGTCTTGATCACTGTCTCCTGTACAATGTCATGAACCTCATTCCATAGTTCATCAGGCACTCTATCTATCAGATCTAGGCCCTTAAATCTATTTCTCACTTCCACTGTATAATCATAAGGGATTTGATTTAGGTCATACCTGAATGGTCTCATGGTTTTCCCTGCTTTCTTCAATTAAGTCTGAATTTGGTAATAAGGAGTTCATGATCTGAGCCACAGTCAGCTCCTGGTCTTGTTTTCGTTGACTGAATAGAGCTAGGCTAGAAAACATGGTCTAAAAGCCATGTAAATACAGGCATACCTCAGAGATATTGCAGGCTGGGTTCCAGACCAAGGCAATAAAGTGAATTTCACAATAAAGGGAATCACACAAACTTTTTCATTTCCACTGCAATATAGTGTTATGTTGACACGGAAGTCTGTTAAGGGTGCAGTAACTTTATGTCTAAATAAATAATGTACAGACCTTAATACAGAACACTTTGTTTCTAAATTAAAATATGTTGAGCATCATCTGAGCCTCCAGGGAGTCATCATCTTTTTGCAGGTGGAGAGTCTTGTCTCAAGGTTTGTGGCTGCTGACTGATCAGGGTGGTGGTTGCTGAGAGTTGCGGTGGGTAGTGCAACTTCTGAAAATAAGACAACAATGAAGTTTGCCACATTGTTTGACTCTTCCTTTCACCGAAGCTTTCTCTTAGCATAAATGCTCTTTGACAGCGTTTTACCCACAGTAGAACTTCTTTCAAAATTGGGGTTAATCTTCTAAAACCCTCCTGCTGCCTTTGCAACTAAATTTATTCTAAACTTAATATTCTAAGTCCTTTGTTGTCATTTCAACAGTCTTCACAGAATCTTCACCAGGAGTAGATCGTATATCAAGAAACCACTTTTTTTGCTCATCCATTAGAGTCAACTCTCGTTTATTCCAATTTTTTAATTCAGTTTAGTTCAGTCGCTCAGTCGTGTCCGACTCTTTGTGACCCCATGAATCGCAGCATGCCAGGCCTCCCTGTCCATCACCAACTCCCAGAGTTCACTCAAACTCGTGTCCATCCAGTCGATGATGCCATCCAGCCATCTCATCCTGGGTCGTCCCCTTCTCCTCCTGCCCCCAATCCCTCCCAGCATCAGAGTCTTTTCCAATGAGTCAACTCTTCACAAAAGTATTGGCGTTTCAGCTTTAGCATCATTCCTTCCAAAGAATACCCAGGACTGATCTCCTTTAGAATGGACTGGTTGGATCTCCTGGAGTCCAAGGGACTCTCAAGAGTCTTCTCCATTAGACTGCAACAATCAGTCCAATCTTTACATTAGGCTCCACTTCTAATTCTAGCTCTCTTGCTATTTCCACCGCATTGTAGCTACTTCTTCCAGTGAACTCTTGAACCCCATCTAAGAAGGTTAAAATCAAGTTCTAAATTCCTGTTAATGTTGTTATTTCAACCTCTTCTCATGAATCACAAATGTTTTGGGTGGAACTTATAATTGTGAATTCGCTCTAGAAAGTTTTCAACTGACTTTGCCCAGCTCCATCAGAGGAATCACTATTTCTGGCAGCTATAGCCTTACAGAAACTATTTCCTAAATGCCATGACTGGAACATCATGACTACTCCTTGATATGTGGGCTACAGACGGATGTTGTGTTAGCAGATGTGATAAGAACGTGAATCTCATTGTACTTCTCCATCAGGGCCCTTGGATGCTTTCTTAATGAGCAGTGATATCTTTAATCTTTTTTGTGAGTAGTAGGACTCAACAGTGAATTTAATATTTTTGGTAATCAGTGTTGTAAACAGATATGCTGTCATCTAGACTTTGTTGTTCCATTTGCAGAGCACAGGCAGAGCAGATTTAGCAGAATTCTGAAGGGCACTAGGATTTTCAAATGGTAAGTGAGGCTTAGCTTCAACTTCAAGTCACCAGCTGCATTAGGCCCTAACAATAGAGTCAACCTATCCTTTGAATCTTTGAAGCCAGGAACTAACTTCTTGCTAGACATACAAGTCCTTGGGGGCATCTTCTTCCAGTAGAACACTCTTTTCTCTACACTGGAAAGCTCTAATTTAGGATAGCTATCAACATAGATTATTTTATTAGATCTTCTGGATAAATTACTGCAGCTTCTGCATCAACCCTTGCTCTTCCACTCTGCACTCTATGTTAGGAAGATGGCTTCTTTCCTTAAACTTTATGAACCAACCTCTACCAGCTTTCAACTGCAGCTTCCTTACCTCTTTCAGCCTTCATAGAATTGAAGCCAGCTAGGGCCTTGCTCTGGATTAGGCTTTGGCCTAAGGTAGTGTTGTAGCTCTTGTGGTCTCTCATTCCGACCACTGAAACATTCTCCATATCAGCAGTAAGGCTGTTTTGCTCTTTTCTCATTTGTGACTTCAGTGGAGGAGCACTTTTGATTTCCTTTATTTGAGTTCACAACTTGACTATTTGGGGCAAGAGGCCTAGTTTCTGTCCCATCTTGGCTTTGACGTGCCTTCTTGAAAAGCTTAACCATTTCTATCTTTGGATTTAAAGTGAGAGATGTGTGATTCTTCCTGTCAATGGGACATGTAGAGGTAATGTTATTAATTGGCATAATTTCGATATTGCTGTGTCTCAGGGACTCAGGAGTCTCAGGAGAGAGATGGACGGGTCAACAGAGCAGTCAGGACACACACACATATCGGATGGCAATGTGCCCATGGTTCCTGGCTCCTCAAAACAATTACAATACTGACATGAAAGATCATTGATCACACAAAGGGAAAATCAAGAAGGCCAAGAAGGACACCCTGAGCTCCACTCTCCCATGAACACACCAAAAATGCAACCACATACAGAACAGCTCTCTTTCTGAGAAAATGACCTGCAACCAGCAGAACATCCCCTCTACAACCAGCATAGAGAAAGAACCACGCTGAGAAGGGCAGGAGCAGAAAAGAAGCGATCTAGTTGGGACCCTTTGGCCAGGTACTCTGAAACGGAGGGGTCATCACAAACTGGAGCATTCTGCCTAAGGAGCAGGAGGTTTTGGCACCCGCTGCAGCAGAGAAGCAGCGCTACACCAAAGAAGCAGCCCCACGTCCCTCCTCCCTCACTCCTGTTTTAGAAACCAAGAGGGTTTATGATCTTGAGCACTGGAGGACTGTGGGAAATGGAGACTCCACTCTTAGAGACCATGGGCACAGAATTATTTGCTTCCTGTCCCAGCACAGAGTCAGCAGATTGCAAAGTGTCTGGTGTGCTGGCCAACATCTGGAGACCATGCCCAGCATTGGTTGGGGTTCACAGCCAACAGAGCTCCAGACAGGAGCTTCCCCACAACCCATCCCCCCAACACACACACATATATACACACACAGGCACACAGGGAGAAGCCAAAGCTTGGCTCTAGCCAAACTCTCAGCTCTGCCCCACCTCCATGTGATGCCAGCCCAGGCTAAGACAATCACTGCAGGTCCCTGGGATCCTGATGAGTTGTGTGACTGCATTGCCACAAGAAGGCTTATCTCGTAGAAGCCCTGACTCACATCCGTCTGGTACCAGGCTCTACCTTGGAGTCACCCAGCTCCCACCCACGGAGAGCAGCAAACTCTGTGAATCAGCAGGTGCAAAGGAGACAAGAAGGTTCTCAATGGACTCACTAGAGTCTCTGTTTGGGACAGACCTGTGCTGGGAGGCTGGTTGGAGGACAAGAGACCCACAAGGGTGGGCAGGACTCTGGGTTGGGTGGGGAAAGATCTTGGTGGGGCCAGGTGAGCTGCGTGGGGAGAGACTCCCTTATGAAGGGCTGGGGGCGGGAGCCTGGGTTGAATACCCTGGAGGAGGCAACACGGAAGCCCCTGGTAGACTCAGACCACAGGGAGGAAGGACTGGGAGAACAGGAGGAAGTCAGAGGCTGCCGCCACAGATGGACTGGGTTGGCCCCATGTGAGGAGCATGGGCCCCAGAGACCTGGGCACCCAGACTCACCCCATGCATGCCCCTGACCCCCGGGCTCACTCCAGATCCCCAGGCGTGAGGTCAGAGGTGGAGGGCTGGGGAGGTTGCAATTAGTACCTGAGGCAGTTTCATGGATGTGGACTATAGATACCTCCAGAAACAGGAATCTGGACAAAATTCTGACTGTGCTAGACTCTTCATCTTGCCATGCCTCAACTTACACATTTGTCAATGGGAAACACTACCTACAGGAATGAACAGAGGCTGAACATTCATTTAGGACCTGAGGAGATCATGCAGGTGGCCCCGAGTGTGTATATGCTGAGGACTCGCCAACCCCTGTCTCGGGAGTTGTTGTTGTTTAGTCACTAAGTCGTTTCTCTGTGATCCTGTGGACTGTTTGCCTCTAGCCTCCTCTGTCCATGGGATTTCCTCAGGCAAGAATATTGGAGTGTGTTGCCATTTCCTCCTCCAGGGAATCTTCCCCATCCAGGGATGGAACAGACATCTCCCACATTGACAGGCAGATTCTTTACCACTGAGCCACCTAGGAAGCCCCTTATCAGGTGTTAGTGCTGCTAAAAACACAAGGAACACGAGGATCCAGAGAAGGGGATGGATAGAAGAAAGGTGAGGGACAGATCATTGAAATTTTGAGGAACATCAGTCCCACAGAGGGTGTGGGGAGCCTGGGGGAGCCCCCAGGAGAGACTCCAGTGGGAGGACTCTGGGGACTCATTCCCTTCTCCACTGGCCAACCAGGCTCCTCCCCAAGGGTGGGTCACCCCGGGGCACCAGGTGGCAAGGGCTGCTGGCACCAACTTCACTTGTGCTTCCTGGTCCTGCTTCTGCTGCCCAACTGTGCCCACGAAGCACAGGGTGGTGAGCTCCTGGTGAACCTGCTGGGACAGGGCTGGGATGATGCATTATAACCAGAGAGCGGGACCCGAGCTGCCTTGGTTAGAGAGCCCACGGGCGTGGTGTTGCCTCCGCCTCCTCCTCCTCAGTCCTTAGGTGAGCTCCTTTCCTTGTTGGCAGCTGCTGGGCTGATTAGCCACTTTCAGGCCAACAAAAGGGCAAACTGGTTGAGATAACAATGCTCAGACAATGGGAGGTGAGGAGGCGAGAAGACAAGAGAGCATGGCTGGAAACACTGCCATCCCTAAGCTCCCAGCCCCTCAGCCATGCCTCCAGGAGTGGGAGCCCCCGTGGCAGGGCTGGGACAGGCGACCCTCCTGTGGGGAGGAACCCAGACACCCCCTGAAAAGCACACACCACTCATCTCATTTGTCCACACAAACCCTTCTGCTCCACACGACCCCCTGGCCTTGACTCCGAGGCCACTTTACCAGCCATGAACCACCCGTGCCACCCGGGCTCTCCCTTCCGCAGACACATCCCCTTAGGGGCCACACCTCCTCTTCCGCAGCTCACTAAGTTCATTTCACATCTCTGCATCCGGAGAAGCCCAGGGCCTCCAATACCTTCATACCTGTGTAGGGACCCGAATCACACTCTCCACCAACTGGCATCTTATCCCCTTGCCTGAGGACTCACCCCAGCAAAAGCCTCCCAGCCTGGTCCCCAGGAGGGTTGAGAGCCCATTCTTCCAAAGTGTGACATGGGGCCGGAGGGTGAGGAGGGGCACCCCCACTTCTGCCCTTTGGTCCCACATTCATATCGTCCACAGACTGTGGAGATGGCAGCCTATAATGGTTATTGATTAAGACAGGTTGGGGAACTCTTCTACAGAAGACAAATCTTTTCGTCTCTTCAGGCCTTTTGGCGTCTGTCTCTGTGCATGTCCAGGTTTGTGGTGCGACAACAGGCAAAGACAAAGTGAAAAACCAAAGGAACCCTTCTGACCACTGCCCTGGTTTGCGAACCCCAGCACTGGGCGACTCATCACCTGGGGAATTATCCAGAGGCTGCCTCGGCTGCCAGTTTATGAATCCCAACCCTGCCCTGTCCTGCCTTGTAGCCTCTGGTGGTGGGAATATGATAAGTGGGTGGGTCCTGCAGTTACAGGCTAACGCCCCCCTCCTCTGCTGTAGAGTGGCTACCTGGGTCCAAGGGGCCACGGGGACCCTGTGTAACCACAGAGGTGAGCACAGGATTGGGAGGTACCACAGTTCTGGTGTCAGTTCTTGGACCCTGCTGGTCATCTTATTTGTTCCTTCTGGCCCTGCTTATGCCAAACCACACGATCACTTCTATCCTATGACAGCTGGCCTCTCAGTAATGATTACCAAGTGGATGAGCCCAGTTCATCAAGACCGGAGGTCCCTTCTCTACCAGACTCAGGACCATATCAGTAGCCATGTTTAAATGTTAGGCTTTCCCCACTACAAGTGGCGTGGCCATACTTCTGACCCTGTGGGGCTGGGTTGTGATGCTCTGATTAGGATGTCACAAGCTGTCCCTGGGCGAGGGTGTGGCAGCCCACACTGGTATTCTTGCCCAGAGAATCCCATGGACAGAGGGACCTGGTGGGCTACAGTCCATGGGGTCACAAAGAGTCAGACATGACTGAAGTGGCTTAGCAGGCAGGCAGGTTACCCCTGGCACGATTTCCTCCGCTGATGGACTTCTGTGTCATGGGTGCTGCAAGGTCCTAGGGTCCCAGTGGCAGATCCCGCCACACTCCTTTCTTCATGTCCTTTCCATGAACACCTTCCATAGCTGAGTTGAGCACTTGTAGAGGCCTCTGGTCTGCAAATTCTGAAATATTTAGTGCCCATCCATTGATAGAAATGCTTTACACCAGGCAGATACAAAAAGGAGATGTGAAGGGATCACAGCCCTGCATGCTTTCAGGTTACGATTGTTCACTAATCTCTGTCATTTTACCCAGAAAAGGGTGTTCTTGCAACATTCTGTTTGTAGCAAAGGAAAAGCAATATGAGAATGTACTCGTACTTCTCAACTATTCAGCCTTCACCCCATTCCTAACTACAGAGACTTTTCCATCACTGGTTCAATCTGGAGAATGTGAAATAACCACTGTGTGGGTCTTCACACACCGTGAGACCCCTGTAAGCAGGATGCAGGACGGTTATGTACTCAGCACCCTGCATCTCATGCATCACATTAATAACAGCGGGGCTGCAATGATGCTTCAGATCCCTGGACATGATGTGAGTCACACACGGGGTCCATATGAATGTGGGGTGGCTTCTGCTTCCCAGTGGACACTTACCTGAGTCAATGGCCACGTGGCTCCCAGGGATGGGGAAGGGCAGAGGACTGCTACACTGCGCTTGCCATGGTGATGAGGGCCCGCCTGCTGGAAACTGCATCTCTCTCAGGTAACGGGTTCTTGGTCCTGATAACTGGCTCAGTTCAAGAAACTGGGCAAAGTATCCAGACAAGCTGTTGTGATGGCTGTTTTCAGCGTCCTGATCATCCAGCTTGTGTTCTATTTTCTTTTTGTTTCTTGGGTTTTTTTGTTTTTTTGTTCGGCTGCCTGGCTTTTGGAATCTTAGCTCCCTGACCAGTGATCAAACCGGGCACCTGGCAGTGAAAGCCCGGAGTCCTAACCAGTGGAGCCCCAGGGCATTCCCTGCCTCATTCCTTTCAGTCGTGCAGTTTGTGTCTAGGTTGGCCGCCCATCCGGGTGTTTGCCTCTAGGATCACCCTGTGCTGTGAACCAGCGTCATACTCTGCAGTCAGGACCTGGCTGGCCTTCCCATCTCTCTACTCATATCAACCATTGCACCTGCTTTGTTCCTGACACGGTGCATCCCCACCTGGGATCTGCATGTGTTCAACCCCTGTTTCTGCTGGAAGCCCATTGGAGACACCATCTCCGAGCAGCATCCTGACCTTCAGCAAAAGCCCTCCTGTTTTACCGACCAGGGTTCCTGGACTCGATCAATAGAAGTGAGTAAAAGGCCAGACACAAATTCAGGGGAAAAAAAGCTTTATTGGGACTCATGAGGGAGCAAAAACAAGTAACATGTTCCCTTGCTGGCTCCAGAGGGTGGGGGAGCCGGTCCCACATATGAGATGAGGGTGGGGAGGGTCCTGGGTTCAGGCCAGGGGGGTGAGCTGGGTGTTTGTTCCCCCTTGGTGGTGCTGTGTGCAGGAATCATGACCAGCACCCTGCTTTTGCTCCTGGCTGCTCTGAAATCCCCTTGGGTTTTTGGTCTATTTGTATCTTGTTGTTGATTATTTTCCCCAACTGCGCATGCATGCAATTATTTTTAGCCCCTTACAATTTCTTTGTATTGTGATGCTTGATGTGACTTTTGTCCAGGTACACTCACTGCAGCAAACTGTCCCAGCCTGTCTCATTCCCCACTGAGGGGTCTACACCCTTATTCTTAACAGTTAAGGGGCCAAAGCTTTCTTCTATCAAAACTTCTCCCTGCTGGACAGGGACCACTGAACTGAGCCTCCCCTCAAGGTGCAGAAGCCCCTCACAAGGACCTACATGGATCTGGGCCACCCTCCACTGGAACGGGCTGTATTCCTTGAGCCACCATGAGTGTTATTTCAAACTGGTAGATGCTACAGACACAAAGTCAATCAAAAGGTTAAATAAACATGGACTAGAAAGGAAAGAACAATAGCCATTACAAGGCCTAGAAAGGGAAGGAAACAGGTCAACTTTTAGAAGACTTTCTTTTTTAAAAACTCTTAGCACAGGCGAAATCTCCCATGACACAATTGTGAAGCCCCTCTACCTGTATACAGAAGGTGCATATTTACACCTTAATATCAGATGTAGTAGTATATGGTGTCTATTTCCTTAATATTGATCTAGAGGGACCGCAGTGAGCAGTGCTAAAGAGGGAGCTTAGTTCCCTGCCCAGGAATTGAACCTGGGGAGCTTGGTGTAAAATGAGGAGTTCTAGACAATAAACACCAGGTGCGAGACGCAAAGTTCCCTTGGCTCTTACCATCCTTGAAAACAAGACTGTTTGAAGGAGGCAAAAACTGTAAAAATAGGTACCAATGTAATTACTGGAGACATACAGAAAAACAGTTTGTTTTTTTAAGACGGAAGCAAGGTGGAAATATACACCCAGAGAGGAGTGCAGGAGTCCTGAATGAGCAGCAGAAAGAAGCTAGGCTAGGGATTTATCACACACTTACATGTCTCTATCTTCCCTGGTGGCTCAGTTGGTAAAGAATTTGCCTGCAATGCAAGAGACCCTGGTTCGATCCCCAGGTCGGGAAGATTCCCTGGGGAAGAAAATGGCAACCCATTCCAGTACTCCCTTGCCTGGAGATTTCCATGAACAGAGGAGCTGGCAGCTGACAGTCCATGGGATCCCAAAGAGTCGGACATGACTGTGTAACTAACCTTCTTTCACTTTCACTTGCACACATGCATCTATTCTTCCCCAGCTCCCCTCCCATCCCCACCCAGGCTGCCACGTAACATTGAGCAGAGTTCTATGTGCTATACAGTAGGTCCTTGCTGGTTATCCATTTTAAATAAATCAGTCTGTACCTGTTGATCCCAGACCCCCTAACTATCCCTTTCCCCTCATCCTTTCCCCCTGGCAACCATAAATTCATTCTCTAAGTCTGTGAGTCTCTTTCTGTTTTGTAAGTAAGAGCACTTGTATCACGACTTTTTGGATTCCACATATAAGGGCCGTCAGAAGGTGCTTCTGCTTCCCTGTCTGACTTATGTTGTTCAATATAACAATCTCCAGGTCCATCCACGTTGCTGCATATGGCATTATTTCATTCTTTCTGACGGCTGAGTAATACTGCCCTGTGTATATGTCCGACATCTTCTTTATCCATTCACCTGTGGGTGGACGTTTAGGTGGCTTCCAGGTCCCGGCTGCTGTGAGCAGCGCTGCCGTGAACACAGGATGCGTGTGTCCTCTCAGACCCTGTTTCCTCAGAATCACCAGGTGCACTGATCCCATAAGACGGAGAAATGGTGAGACATCATGACCTCTCTTGTGGGTTAGAAAAGAAAAATCTTAAATACTTCAAGTTTTCTGGAGTACAGAGATGTTGATTTAAATATCAGTAGCATAATTAATCGGAGAAGGCAATGGCAACCCACTCCAGTACTGTTGCCCGGAAAATCCCATGGATGGAGGAACCTGGTAGCCTGCAGTCCATGGGGTCACTACTAGTGGGACACAACTGAGCAACTTCACTTTCACTTTTCACTTTCATGCATTGGAGAAGGACATGGCAACCCACTCCAGTGTTCTTGCCTGGAGAATCCCAGGGACGGGGGAGCCTGGTGGGTTGCCTTCTATGGGGTTGCACAGAGTAGGACACGACTGAAGTGACTTAGCAGCAGCAGCAGCAGCAGCAGCAGCATAATAAATCGTTTTAAGCCACTAGGTTTTAGAGTAATTTGTTATGCATAATAGAAACTAATACAAAGAATTTCAATATAATTTAGGTGTATAAATAGTATAGAAGTCTTTTGCTAAAATCAATTGATAAATGGTTAACTTGATGGATGACACTCTTTCTGTCCAAGGATCTTTGACGGTTGTCACATAGGACTGTGACTTGTGATAGTTTGTCTAATAATAATCACAAATTCAAAAAACAATAAGACTATTTGATAATCCTTTACAGAACATTCAGATTATTTAAATAACATTAAAGGGACATTTCCAGGCAGGCTAAGAATTCCTAATTCTTAATATTGATAATGTTTATTTTCAAATAATATTGAAAATGTTTATTTTCTGTTTGTGCAAGAAATATCATTTTCTGAGAATTGTCTGGAAAAGACTTCATTACTCGGTGGTGGTGGCAGTAGCATTGTCACTAAAGATTTAATATTTGGAAATGCCAAAATTTTTTTCATTTTCTCTGATTATCATGAATTCAATCAGAAGAGACTAAGAAAAACAGTTAAATCCTAGCATAGACTTCAAAGCCCTAAGATAATCATGGCACTGTAGCAAGTAAGAAAGATAAATATAAAATATACTCTCAATGAACAGGTGAAGCAGAGGGGATTTTTTTAAGGAAATGAAATTATTCTATGTGATACTGTAATGGTGGATACTTGTCACTATACATTCATTAAAATCCATAGAATATACAACATCAAGAGTGACACCTAATGCAAGCTATGAGCTTTGGGTGATAATGATGTGCTAATGTTGGTTCACTGATTTACAAAAATGTACCACTCTGGAGGTGGATGCTGATGGTAGGAGGGGCTGTGGGAATGGAGGGAGGGGATAAATGGAAACTTCTCTGTACTTGATGTTCGATTTCACTGTGAAGCTACAACTGAACCTACAAGTGCTCTAAAAATGAAGTCTATTAATAAGATGAGAAAAACAGTTTCTGCCATCTAGGAATTTTTATCCTTTGTTTAACAAATAGTTGCTTGGGTTTCCTTTTTCTATTCTTTTACATTCCATCTTTCCATGTCTTTATGCTTTATATGTCTTATAAATGGCACATAGTTTGGATATGGGGTTTTATCTAATCTCGGAAGCTCTACACTTAATGAGGAATGTTGAACCATTCATACTTATGATTACTACAGATACATGTGGATTTCTTTTCATTATTTTGAGTGTTCTAGCTACTTTGATTTTTCTTTGCTTCTTTTTTTCCTTTTGCTTCTTTTTCCCCCTCTTTTTCTATTTTCCATTTACTTGGAAAATATACATCTTATTTCAATTATTTTAGTAGAAAGATTTAATATACCTACCTGACTTAAATATTTTGTGTGTAATCACTTGCTTAGACTCTTCCTGACAATGCAAAGTACTCAGAATTCTGTAACTCAAGATATTTATCCCCAGTGCTCCAAGATAGGTCATATAATATTTAATTCTATTTTATTTATACTTTGTACCACTTTATGCCCCCCTCTACTGTCATAATTGCTCTTATTATTATGGGGTTATTTTCAGTCACTGGATCTTTAAAATTACCAACCTGTTTGCCAATTTCTTTGTTCAACGTGACTTCTTAGATACTGATTCTTCTTTCTAGGTTTCCTTCTTACAGAAGTGCATCTTTTAATTTTTAAAATTTTAAACGTATTTATTTTTTAAAGGAAGGATAATCACTTTATAGTATTGCCTTGGCTTCTGCCAAACATCAACCTGAATCACACATAGCATCTTTTAATATTAAGGGTTTGTGAATGGTCAAGTCTTTCAGATTTTGTTGGGAAAAAATCTTTATTTCACCTTTAGTCTCAATAGATAGTAGTATGATTTTTAAAATTTTCCTGCTAGTCATTTGATTGTTCTTCCTTTGTCTACATTTTCTGACTCTTAATTCCCCCTCAACCTTTAAATTTTCTCCTTCCAAATTTCACATTAGCATATGTTGAGAATTCTTATTCTCCTTCACTTTCCTTTAACATGTATTTCACAATTTCTCTCCTTTTTATGTATATAAGCTATATTCTGGTGAAATATTTAAATCTATGTTCTAATTCTCTATTTCTTTAATTATGTCTTATCATAATGACTCAACTTGGCTCAGCTATGACTAGCATTTATACAGTGAAATTATTGAGCTAACTAGAATTATAATGAAATTATAGTGGGAAAATGAGCATTTATGAAATGTTTATTTGTGTGGTGGGGGTGAAGAGATCTGAATGAGCTAAGTCTTGACTTAGGATAGTGAGAAAATAATTAGATAATTCCTACAAGTTAAAAAAGAATAGACATCAAAAA
The DNA here is from genome assembly GCF_001704415.2 of Capra hircus. Lineage (NCBI taxonomy): Eukaryota > Metazoa > Chordata > Mammalia > Artiodactyla > Bovidae > Capra > Capra hircus. The sequence continues at coordinate 74,558,093 of NC_030816.1, forward strand.
AATTAAGAAGTTGAAAAGTTACGTTTAAAAAAGGAAAAGGAGTGAAATAGAGGCTGAGGCCTGATATTTAGTCATAAAACCCAAAAAAGATGTCCTTTTCTTATAAGGGACTGGAATGCAAAAGTAGGAAGTCAAGAAACACCTGGAGTAACAGGAAAATTTGACCTTAGAATACGGAATGAGGCAGGGCAAAGGCTACTAGAGTTTTGCCAAGAGAATGCAATGGTCATAGCAAACATCCTCTTCCAACAACACAAGAGAAGACTCTACACATGGACATCACCAGGTGGTCAACCCCGAAATCAGATTATATTCTTTGCAGCCAAAGATGGAAAAGCTTTATACAATCAGCAGAAACAAGACTGGGAGCTGACTGAGGCTCAGATCATGAAAGTGGTGAAATAAATTGTGCCTGTTTTTTTTTTTAAAGATGCTGAGTAGGATTTCCTCAAATGTGATAAAGCCCGTGAGATGATGCATTGCGGGGGACTGCCCGTGAAGGGTTAAGTCTTGGGAGCTGCTCGGCGTTATGCAGAGCCTTAGGCACATCCCTAAGCTCCCTGTCCCGCCCCCCTGAAGAATTTACTACCCTTAAGGCTCCGGGACGTCTCGGTCTTGCAACATTTCATAGAAGATAGATTAGCTTATTGATAGAAGATAGATTATCTATTTGTGATCTGCACACAATGGTAAGGGTCTTGTGATTGTATCTGGAGATTAATATACAATCTTGTGAATGTCAGAAGTCACGTACTTTATCCTATATATACTGCAGCACAATAAAGGAAGGCATCAGCCATTTTGGTCTGATCCTCTCAACCCCATCCTTTGTCTCTCTCTTATTTTTCTTAGCGGGGACGCTCCCTTCTCTCCCTGTGCAGGTGCGACTCTTGCTTGTGCTGGCCGCGGCAGGTGGCGCCCAACGTGGGGCTCGATTTCGACAGTTTTCCTCGCCACTACTCTTATTAGCTAAAAAGAGTGAGTATATATGTATACAAGTGAATTTAAATTGAGGAGGAGTAGTAAGGTATATAGTTGAGAGTATAAATATGGGACAGACGCATAGTCGTCAATTGTTTGTACATATGTTATCTGTAATGTTGAAACATCGGAGAATTACTGTTTCCAAACCTAAATTAATCAATTTTCTTTCATTTATTGAGGAAGTTTGCCCTTGGTTCCCCAGAAAAGGTACAGTAAATTTAGAAACATGGAAAAAGGTAGGGGAACAAATTCGGGCTCATTATACTCTACATGGCCCTGAAAAGGTGCCTGTTGAAACTTTATCCTTTTGGACACTAATTCGTGATTGTCTGGACTATGATAATGATGAATTAAAACGTTTAGAAAATTTATTGAAACAGGAAGAAAATCCTCTACATGTTCCTGATCCGGAACCCAGGTATGCTGTTCCCAAGGGAGTTGAAGGCGACCCTCCGTTTTCTAAATTATCGCGTCCTTCAGATAATGATGATTCACTTTCATCCACAGATGAGGCGGAATTAGACGAAGAAGCTGCTAAATACCATCAAGAAGATTGGGGGTTTTTAGCACAAGAAAAGGGGGCATCAACATCTAAAGATGATTTGATTGAATGTTTAAAAAACCTCACTGTTGCTTTACAGAGTTCAGGAATTAAGCTTCCCATTAGCAACTCTAAATCTCCTTCTGCTCCGCCTCTGCCCCCTGCCTATGCTCCTTCCATTATAGCAGGTCTCGATCCCCCTCCGGGGCCTCCTCCTCCTCCTCCTCCATCTGAGATTGTGTCTCTGCTGCAAAAGGCATTGAAACAAGCACAACGACTTGGTGAGGTCGTCTCCGACTTTTCTTTTGCTTTTCCTGTCTTTGAAAATAACAACCAGCGTTTTTATGAAGCTCTGCCTTTTAAACAATTAAAAGAGTTAAAGATTGCTTGCTCACAATACGGTCCTACCGCTCCATTCACTATTGCTATGATAGAAAGGTTGGGTACTCAAAATCTACCCCTAAATGATTGGAAACAAATAGCTAGGGCCTGTCTTTCGGGAGGAGATTATTTACTATGGAAATCTGAATATGCTGAACAGTGTGCTCGTATAGCCGATGTCAATCAGCAACAAGGTATACAAACTTCCTACGAAATGTTGGCTGGTGAAGGTGCTTTCCAGGCTACTAATACTCAACTTAACTTTTTACCTGGTGCATATCCACAAATATCAAATGCGGCTCGACAGGCATGGAAAAAACTTCCTAACTCTAGTATTAAGACAGAAGATCTCTCAAAAGTCCGACAGGGACCTGATGAGCCTTATCAGGACTTCGTGGCACGGCTCTTAGACGCTATAGGTAAGATAATGTCAGATGAAAAGGCTGGGATGGTATTTGCAAAACAATTGGCTTTTGAAAATGCTAATTCTGCCTGTCAAGCTGCTTTATGACCTTATAGAAAAAAGGGAGATCTGTCTGATTTTATTCGCATTTGTGCTGACATTGGACCCTCCTACATGCAAGGTATTGCTATGGCAGCGGCATTCCAATATTTTGGTATAGAACCCCCTTTCATTTGTATTCCTTATGCTTTAGAACAACAAGATTGGCTTTTTCAATTTTCAGATAATTGGTCTATAGCTTTTGCAAACTACCCAGGACAGATTACTCATCATTATCCTTCTGATAAATTGTTACAATTTGCTAGCTTTCATGCCTTTATTTTTCCAAAAATAGTTCGCCGACAACCCATTCCTGAAGCGACACTTATATTTACAGATGGATCTTCTAATGGTACTGCAGCTTTAATTATTAACCATCAAACTTATTATGCACATACCAGTTTCTCTTCTGCCCAGGTTGTGGAATTATTTGCAGTCCATCAAGCATTGCTAACTGTATCCACTTCCTTCAATTTATTTACAGACAGCTCCTATGTGGTTGGTGCCCTACAGATGATTGAAACTGTTCCAATTATCAGCACAACCTCTCCTGAAGTTCTTAACTTATTTAAATTAATTCAACAGGCCCTCCACCGTCGTCAATACCCGTGTTTCTTTGGGCATATTCGTGCGCATTCCACCCTTCCTGGTGCCCTGGTACAAGGCAATCACACTGCGGACGTTCTTACTAAACAAGTGTTTTTTCAATCAGCTATTGATGCAGCCCAAAAATCTCACAACTTACATCATCAAAATAGTCATTCTTTACGGTTACAATTTAAGATTTCCCGCGAAGCTTCACTACAAATCGTAAAATCTTGCTCTACCTGGCCTCAATTCTTTGTTCTCCCTCAATATGGTATTAACCCTCGAGGTTTACGCCCTAATCATCTCTGGCAAACAGATGTCACTCACATTCCTCAATTTGGACATCTTAAATATGTTCATGTCTCTATTGACACCTTTTCTCATTTTCTCACGGCCTCCCTTCATACTGGACAATCAACTCGTCATTGTATTCAACATTTGCTCTTTTGCTTCTCTATTTCAGGAATTCCACACACCCTTAAAACAGACAATGGACCCAGTTATACTAGCCGCTCTTTTCAACGTTTTTGTCTTTCCTTCCAAATCCATCATAAAACAGGAATTCCCTATAACCCACAGGGACAAGGTATTGTGAAACGAGCCCATCAGCGTCTCAAACATCAACTATTAAAACAAAAAAAGGGGAATGACTTGTATAGCCCCTCACCGCATAATGCCTTAAATCATGCTCTTTATGTTCTAAACTTTTTAACTTTAGACGCAGAAGGCAATTCAGCAGCCCAACGTTTTTGGGGAGAACAGTCCTCATGCAAAAAACCACTCGTACGATGGAAAGATCCACTTACCAATCTGTGGTATGGGCCAGACCCTGTATTAATATGGGGACGCGGGCATGTTTGTGTTTTTCCACAGGATGTCGAAGCGCCGCGCTAGATCCCGGAGAGGCTGGTACGCGCGGCGGAGGAACTCCCTGACACATCAAATGCACCACATGACACTGAGCGAGCCCACGAGTGAGCTGCCTACCCAAAGGCAGATTGGGGCGTTGATGCGATATGCTCAGAATGAGGCTCATGTACAACCTCCGGTGACGCCTACCAATATACTGATCATGTTATTATTATTGTTACAGCGGATACAAAACGGGGCGGCTGCGGCTTTTTGGGCATACATTCCCGATCCACCTATGATTCAATCATTAGGATGGGATAAAGAAGTAGTACCTGTCTATGTCAATGATACAAGTCTTTTGGGAGGAAAATCAGATATTCATATTTCTCCCCAGCAAGCTAATATCTCTTTTTATGGTCTTACTACACAATATCCTATGTGCTTTTCTTATCAATCACAACATCCCCACTGTATACAGGTGTCAGCTGATTTATCTTATCCTCGAGTGACTATTTCTGGCATTGATGAAAAAACCGGAAAAAGATCGTACCGTGACGGAACCGGACCTCTCGACATTCCGTTTTGCGACAAACATCTAAGCATCGGCATAGGAATAGACACTCCTTGGACTTTATGTCGAGCCTGGGTTGCGTCAGTGTACAACATCAACAACGCCGATGCCACCCTTTTATGGGATTGGGCACCTGGGGGAACACCTGATTTCCCTGAAAATCGAGGACAGCATCCACCCATTTTCTCTGTAAACACTGCTCAAGTATATCAAACAGAACTGTGGAAACTTTTGGCTGCTTTTGGTCATGGCAATAGTCTATATTTACAATCCAATATTAGTGGGAGTAAATATGGTAATGTAGGAGTTACAGGGTTTTTATATCCCAGAGCTTGTGTCCCTTATCCATTCATGCTGATACAAGGCCATGTGGAAATAACACTGTCATTGAATATTTATCATTTAAATTGTTCTAATTGCATACTTACCAATTGCATAAGAGGTGTTGCTAAAGGAGAACAAGTTATAATAGTAAAACAACCTGCTTTTGTAATGTTACCTGTTGAAATAACTGAAGCTTGGTATGACGAGACTGCTTTAGAATTGCTACAACGCATTAACACGGCTCTTAGCCGCACTGAAAGAAGTGTGAGCCTGATTGTTCTGGGTATAGTATCTTTAATCACCCTTATAGCAAATGCTGTCACCGCTTCTGTATCTTTAGCACAATCCATTCAAGCTGCTCATACTGTAGATTCCTCGTCATATAATGTTACTAAAGTAATGGGAACACAAGAAGATATAGATAGAAAAATAAAAGATAGACTATCAGCTTTATATGATGTGGTTAGAGTTCTAGGAGAACAAGTTCAGAGCATTAGTTTCCGCATGAAAATCCAATGTCATGCTAATTATAAGTGGATTTGTGTTACAAAAAAGGCTTATAATGCATCTGATTTTCCGTGGGATAAGGTGAAAAAAGATCTACAAGGAATATGGTTTAATACTAATGTTTCTCTAGATCTATTGCAGTTGCATAATGAAATTCTTAATATTGAAAATTCTCCAAAAGCTACTTTGAACATAGCTGATACTGTTGATAATTTTTTACAAAATTTATTTTCTAACTTCCCTAGCCTTCATTCACTGTGGCGTAGCATAATTGCTGTGGGCGCGGTTCTGACTGTTGTGCTTATATTGATTTGTTTAGCTCCTTGCCTTATTCGTAGCATTGTTAAAGAATTTTTACATATGAGAGTTCTGATACATAAAAACATGTTGCAACACCGACATCTTATGGAGCTTTTAAAAAAATAAAGAGAGGGGAGCTGCAGGGGACTGCCCGTGAAGGGTTAAGTCTTGGGAGCTGCTCAGCGTTATGCAGAGCCTTAGGCACGTCCCTAAGCTCCCTGTCCCGCCCCCCTGAAGAATTTACTACCCTTAAGGCTCCGGGACGTCTCGGTCTTGCAACATTTCATAGAAGATAGATTAGCTTATTGATAGAAGATAGATTATCTATTTGTGATCTGCACACAATGGTAAGGGTCTTGTGATTGTATCTGGAGATTAATATACAATCTTGTGAATGTCAGAAGTCACGTACTTTATCCTATATATACTGCAGCACAATAAAGGAAGGCATCAGCCATTTTGGTCTGATCCTCTCAACCCCATCCTTTGTCTCTCTCTTATTTTTCTTAGCGGGGACGCTCTGTTCTCTCCCTGTGCAGGTGCGACTCTTGCTTGTGCTGGCCGCAGCAATGCATGTACCGCGTCATCGTAACCGGAAAACACTGAGGATTCTTGGGGTCTGATCTCCTGGATCTAAAGTGGAAAGCAGCAGAAAGGCAGACAGAGCACGTGCCATGCTTCCTGGGAGCATCACCTCCTGCAGAAAAGAAAGAGGCCTTGGTCCAGGGGGCTGAGGAACTCCTGTCACTTTCCCGGGGCGGCCCCTCCCTAGCCCCTCCTCCAGCCCCGCCCTTACTGAGGGGCTCCTGTGTCCTCCACCCCAACGCCCACCCCAGGCCCAGCAGCTTCTTGTCAGCTCCTCCTTCCTTCCTGCATCACAGTCACCCCAGGCCCTGACACCCCCTGCTCAGGCTCAGGACTGGAGCCAGTGAGGAATCAATCTGCTCCCTTTACTCAGGTCCTGATCCTCCCCGAGGGAGACCTAAAGGACCAGGGAGCAGGTGCCCGGAGGAGGGGCCTTGCTTCCTGACAGCCTTGGGGGGCTGCAGGGAAACCTCCTTCCTTCGTGCCCCTCCAGCCTCTGAGGCAGCAGCACACACAGCTCTCAGGACCAGAGTCCCTGCCCCGATCTCCTCCACCCCAGCTTAGGCCCACCATCCCCAGGCACCTCTGCTCAAGGCAGGGCCACTCAGTGATGGAGGCTCTGGGTCCCTAGGAGGCTGCTGACGTACAGGCCACACTGAGTCAGAACTGCTGCTGCTCCAGGAGCACAGGCCTGGCCTCAGCCCTTCCCACAGTCTCTGCTGTGGGGCTCCTGCCTTGCCTGCTTGACTCATGCCACTCCTGTGGGAACGGGCCCTTGGAGTTGGGTCTACAATTATTGCTCTCGGGTGATATGGGGTCTTATTCACCTGCTCATTTCCAGGGTGAGGAGGTTCAGTGAGGGGCAGGGGTTGGCTGGGATTCACCTTCCCTGGTCTCACACCAGGCCCTGTGCCCCTGCCTTCCCTCTGCATTCTTCCCTCAGTACCTGCTTCTGGAAAGGACTCAGCCCAGGAAGACAGTTATGATGAAACTGGTGAGGAGTACGTGGAGGATCCAGGTGATGTGCTTGATGGCTGTGGCCGTGGAGTTGACTCTGAGGGGAGCTGCAGTTGGTGATGCTGTAAGGAAAGTGAGAGTGAAGCCCTTGTCCTGACCCCTAAACTAAGCAGATGCCTTCTCAGCCCACCGGACCCAGGTACCCTACTATGGAGTCATTAGTGCATAATTTCTTTACAATGCTGTGTTGGTTTCTGTTATAAGACAATGCAAATCAGCCATAATTAGATACATATATCCCTTCCATCCTGAACCTTCTTTCCCGCTCCCATCCCGCCCCTCTAGGTCATCACATAGCACCAGCCTGGGCTCCCTGTGTTATATAGCGTCTTCCCACCGGTTAACTATTTTCCGCATCATAGTACGTATACATGTCACTGCTACCGTCTCAATTCATCCTACCCTGTCCTTCCCCTGCTATGTTCACAAGTCTGTCTCGTGTCATGCAGTCATTTGAGCCAACCATATGGCAGCCCCTCCGACAGGTCCTGAGGTGAGATGAGGGAAGGGAGGAGCCCCATCTCCACAGAGCTCAGACAGTGAATGGGTGAGCAAGGGTCCCCACACAGCCCCTCAGACCTGCGTGGCTTGAGATGAGGTGACATAAGGATGGGAACAGATTAAGTCCTCTCAGGAGCTGATGTTTGAGGTGGTATCAACAGATTTCCAGAACTAGAATAGCTGATGTTTTTAAAAGGTTGTAGACAGAGTCAATAAGAAGGAAATCTCTAGAATCGGAGTGGTGCCCTCATGTTAGGGGTCAGCAAGAATCCATGTACAATGGTTCAAAGCCCTGTGCTATGAGGGAGAGATGTCAGGAGATGGAAGAGGAAAGAGGATCACAGAGCATCCCCAGGGCCATTGATCTCCCAGGAACTACTCACCTTGAATAGGTCACTTTCACACACACACACACACACACACACACACACACACACACAAACACACACAGGTGTGGGTCCATGTCCCTTTGAGTGGACTACCACTTTTTTCTTCTGGTCTCACTTACCTGTGGTTGTCAACATTTCCTCCCAGCGCACCAAGAAATCCCGAAGCCAGGCCCGACAGTCTCCCATGGAGACCTTTTTGAAGAAGTTGCTCACAGCTCTGTCCTTCTCCCACTTCTCTCTCATCCGTCTCCCTCCAGAATGAACCACTGTCCAGTGTCCATTCTCTGAGTCAAAGAGGAGGCACATTTGTCCACTGAAGCCGAACTGCCAGGATCCACTGATGTGTCCATCGTCTTCACACCGACACGTCATCCTGCCCTGCAAGGTGAGAGGGTCTGCCCCCCGCCGTGGCAAAGAGCTCAGCCTCTGGGCTTGACAGATTCTTTTTCCCGCCTGGGTCCACCTCCCCTGACCCCAGCTAATCTGGCCCTGTTCTCTCTTCTAAGGCCTGCTCCTTCCACTGGACTACTAGGGAAGGACCAATATCCTCCATTTTATTTTTCCCCGAAAACAATGAATGAGTTTAAGCCCCCAGCCTGCTCCTTCTGCACCTGGACTTTCTAACTCACCTGTGACCCTGTGTTTCTCCGACGTAACATCAGGCAGCTGCTCCCTGAGCAAGTCCCCGACGTCTCTGAGTGTTTCAGTCTGTGTTTCCCAGGCCTTTGTCGTTTTCACCTCCTCCCCCAATGGACTTGTGAATTGGATCTTAGCACGACCACAGTCGTAGGAGAGAAAAATCTTTCCATCCACCTGGCCTTGAACCACACACCATGGTTGTCCAGGTCTGGGCTGAGAATTGACGGTAAAGTTATAGCAAAGAGAGTGAGCATCTGTGAAGGCAAAAGGCAGGTGAGGGCAGGGTTGGCAGAAAAAGGCCCATAGGCCTCCTCCCCTCAGTTATGTGAGAGCAGAGTGAAGGTGCAGGGCTGGCCTGGCAGAGCAAGCATGGTCCCTCCTGCTCCATCCCCAACACTCCATAGAGCCAGTGCCCCTCGCTTCCTTGTGGAGAAGGAAAAGTCCCCTGCTGGGCAGAAATTGCACATCCTGGATATGTGCCCTTGCCCACCAGGTCAGTACCCAGGATTGGCCAACACACAACCTTTCTGGATACATGCCAGACGGCTCTGCAGAAAAGCCTAGATGGAAGAGGACTTTCAGAACCAAACCCAGTGTCCTGCCAGAGATGGAGAGCATGTGGGGGCTGCTTCTGAGGAGCCTTTCATTTCTAGAACGGAACCCCTTTTCAGAACACATCCCCGGAGAAGAAAGCCACGTTCCAGTGAGGAGTGCCCTTTCATCACCACAGGAAGCACGGAAGTCCTTTCCTTCTTTCCCAATGAGCTGCATGACCATGGACTCAGGTAAGTGAACCTGAAGGAGCAGAAATGACTCCCACATTCATGTTGGACCTAGCATGTTACTAGCATTATGCACAGGGACTGCAGTATCGTCATGGCCTCCCTATTTCTGAAGTAAGGCTCGGGGCTCCAGGCAGTCAGTGGACAGCTGTGCCAGGCCCTGCTAACAGTGCTTATCCCTGGGTCCACAGATCCACACCACACTCATTTCACGTGGCCTGGATTTCTGACGTGAATGGACAATCTTTGCAGTTAGTAAAAGTAAAGTAATGCTCAAAATTCTCCAAGCCAGGCTTCAGCAATACATGAACCGTCAACTTCCAGATGTTCAAGCTGGTTTTAGAAAAGGCAGAGGAACCAGAGATCAAATTGCCAACATCCTCTGGATCATCGAAAAAGGAGGAGAGTTCCAGAAAAACATCTATTTCTGCTTTATTGACTATACCAAAGCCTTTGACTGTGTGGATCACAATAAACTGTGGAAAATTCTGAAAGAGATGGGAATATCAGACCACCTGACCTGCCTCTTGAGAAACCTATATGCAGGTCAGGAAGCAACAGTTAGAACTGGACATGGAACAATAGACTGGTTCCAAATAGGAAAAGGAGTCTGTCAAGGCTGTAAATTGTCACCCTGCTTATTTAACTTCTATGCAGAGTACATCATGAGAAACGCTGGGCTGGAAGAAGCACAAGCTGGAATCAAGATTGCTGGGAGAAATATCAATCATCTCAGATATGCAGATGACACCACCCGTACGGCAGACAGTGAAGAAGAACTAAAGAACCTCTTGATGAAAGTGAAAGAAGAGAGTGAAAAAGTTTGCTTAAAGCTCAACATTCAGAAAATGAAGATCATGGCATCTGGTCCCATCACTTCATGGGAAATAGATGGAGAAACAGTGGAAACAGTGGCTGACTTTATTTTTCTGGGCTCCAAAATCACTGCAGATGATGACTGCAGCCATGAAATTAAAAGACGCTTACTCCTTGGAAGGAAAGTTATGACCAACCTAGATAGCATATTCAAAAGCAGAGACATTACTTTGTCAACAAAGGTCCATCATCTAGTCACGGCTATGATTTTTCCAGTGGTCATGTATGGATGTGAGAGCTGGACTATAAAGAAAGCTGAGTGCAGAAGTATTGATGCTTTTGAACTGTGGTGTTGGAGAAGACTCTTGAGAGTCCCTTGGACTGGAAGGAGATCCAACCAGTCCATCCTAAAGGCGATCAGTCCTGGGTGTTCGTTGGAAAGACTGATGTTGAAGCTGAAACTCCAATCCTTTGGCCACCTGATGCAAAGAGCTGACTCATTTGAAAAGACCCTGATGTTGGGAAAGATTGAAGGTGGGAAGAGAAGGGGATGACAGAGGATGAGATGGCTGGATGCATCACTGCCTCAATGGATATGGGTTTGGGTGGACTCTGGGAGTTGGTGATGGACAGGGAGGCCTGGCATGCTGGGGTTCATGGGGTCGCAAAGAGTTGGACACGACTGAGCGAGTAAACTGATAAATACTGATCTCCCTGGATATCTCAATATCCTTCACCTTAGCTTTTGTCTCCAAAAAGTGACATTTTTCAACTCCCACTCCTCTAACCCAGGGGTAAAATAACTGGAGATGGGAGTTGCGCTGTTGGGTGTGCCACCTCTCAGATACTGAGTCATCTGCAACATGTCTGAGACAGCCCTTGGGAACTACTGGAACAGGATCATAAATAGTTCTGCTAGTGATTCTGTACAAACTGAAGTTTTTACTTCTTCAAATTTTTTGTGGCATATTTTTTGTCGTTTCAACATTAAGACTGTAAAGCTTTTTGAAGACTACTGTCAAGTGGAGCTGCAATGGAAGATTAGAAGATTCTTATAACCTCAGAATCTACTTTGCCAGAACAGGAAAACAGTCCAAAACACTGACACAAGGCGTGGCCACTGCCCCCAAGTAGAAACGCTGAAGAAGGAATTCCCACGAAATTGTTTACTTGGAAACCTGCTTTATGTTCGAACTCTGACTTTGCAAGCCAAGTGAAGGGCAGGGAATTTGTCGCTGGGTATTAACTGCTGAAAGGATTAGTGTTAGTTGCTCAGTCCTGTCTGCCTCTGCGACCCCATGGACTGTAGCCCGCCCGGCTCCTCTGTCTATGGGATTCTCCAGGCAAGAAGACTGGAGTAGGTTGCCATTCCCTTCTCCAGGGGATCCTCCCAACTCAGGAATCAAACCTGGGCCTCCTGCATCGCGGGCAGATTCTTGACCGGAATAAGGCCATTTCTCACACAATGAAGTTATGCATCAAGACCCAAGAGCCAACACACCCGGTTCTCGCTCAGGTAGAGGGTCGCGCTGACCTCCCTCCCCCTGCCCCTTCCCCCCACCACCTCCACCGACCCCAACTGCTGGTGGCAGGGCGCGGGGAGCTGGAGGGGCGGGGGACGGGGTGCGGGGCGTCGCGGGGCTGGCGCGAGCGCAGCAGAGCCAGCAAGAGCAGCACTGGCGGCAGCGGCAGCCCGCAGGATGCGCGGCCCCGGGAGAAGGTCCAGCAGATTCGTCCCGCTCAGGACCGCGCCTCCGCCGCCCAGGAGAATCTGGGCCGCGGGCCATCGCCACCGCCGCCCTGAGCCCTTCAAAGACCCGAGCTTCGGCCGCCGCCCAGCTCATCTCGTCCTAGCACGTGGCAGCCAGCCCCAGCCCTTCACAGACCTGAGCGCGGCCGCCACTTCCGCGCTCTCAAGCTCGGCTGTGCCTTCTCTGCAGCCCCGTGCGTTCTGCAGGTGAAATTTATCACACAGCGCTGGTCTTTCAAGGACAGAGAGCGGCACGGATCTGAAGGGTTTGTGTGAGCAGATGGGGTGGGCGGAGGGCGTGCTTTTCAAGGAGATATCTGGGTCTCTTCTCCTGGGACGGCCACCTGTCCCAAACCCCCTGGCTTCAGGGCTCCCACTTGGCAAGGGCAGGCCGAGGTCTTGAGGGCAGCATTTCCTGCTGCTTTCTCGCCACCTTTTCTACCAACTTCTCCTCGGAAACTCCCGGCACCACTATTTCACCAAAGTCACCTCTTTTCTGGCCCAGAGGGTGGGTAACCAGCCCGGGGAAGCCCCCAACCCCAGGTGCAAAAGGGCCAGGGGAAGGGACAGAGGAGGGCGGGGGTCACACAGCACAAAATTTCCCTAACCCCCTCGTATACCCCCATCCCCTTCCCGGGTTAAGTCATTCCCTCCAGCCCCTCCACCCACAGCCCAGACGGTTTATCCGGAAACTCACCGCCTGGCTTCGCGCTGAAGGGGTAAAACAGAAGTAGAGGCAGAAAGCAAAGATGGGGCTTGGAACCCCCGATCCAGGCCATTGTCACCTCATCCCAGTTCCACAGGAATGCGAGGTTGCCTGTCGGAAGTGAGGATTATCTGAGACCTAGCTGGCTCTGGCTGCTTTCTTTTCTGCCTACTCCTTTCCAGCCACACCCCTCTGGGGCCCGTCCCTTGTGCTGGGTCGAACCAGCTTGGCCAGGCTTATCCTGAAAGACTCACTGGCTCCTGATTGCCAGTTGCTGTGCCCCACCCCTTCCCTCTAGAACCATGGGCTCATAGCTAGAATCTTTGCAGTCAGATAGCATGGGAAGGCCTTACAAATAGCTGTGAAAAAAAGAGAAGCGAAAAGCAAAAAAGAAAAGGAAAGATATAAGCATCTGAAAGCAGAGTTCCAAAGAATAGGAAGAAGAGATTAGAAAGCCTTCCTCAGCGATCAATGCAAACACATAGAGGAAAACAACAGAATGGGAAAGACTAGAGATCTCTTCCAGAAAATTAGAGATACCAAGGGAACATTTCATGCGAAGATGGGCTCAATAAAGGCCAGAAATGGTATGGACCTAACAGAAGCAGAAGATATTAAGAAGAGGTGGCAAGAATACACAGAAGAACTGTACAAAAAGACCTTCATGACCAAGATAATCACGATGCTGTGATCACTCACCTAGAGCCAGACAGCCTGGAATGTGATGTCAAGTGGGCCTTGGAAAGTATCTCTACGAACAAATCTAGTGGAGGTGATGGAATTCCAGTTGAGCGCTTTCAAATCCTGAAAGGTGATGCTGTGAAAGTGCTGCACTCAATATGCCAACAAATTTGGAAAACTCAGCAGTGGCCACAGGACTGGAAAAGGTCAGTTTTCATTCCAATCCCAAAGAAAGGCAATGCCAAAAAATGCTAAAACTGCCACACAATTGCACTCATCTCACATGCTAGTAAAGTAATGCTCAAAATTCTCCAAGCCAGGCTTCAGCAATACGTGAACCATGAACTTCCAGATGTTCAAGCTGGTTTTAGAAGAGGCAGAGGAACCAGAGATCAAATTGCCAACATCTGCTACATCACTGAAAAGGAAGAGTTCCAGAAAAATATCTATTTCTACTTTATTGACTATACCAAAGCTTTTGACTGTGTGGATCACAATCAACTGTGGAAAATTCTGTAAGAGATGAGAATACCAGACCACCGACCCGCCTCTTGAGAAATCCGTATGCAGGTCATGAAGCAACAGTTAAAACTGGACATGGAACAACAGACTGGTTCCAAATAGGAAAAGGAGTACGACAAGGCTGTATATTGTCACCCTGCTTATTTAACTTCTATGCAGAGTACATCATGAGAAACGCTGGGCTGGAAGAAACACAAGCTGGAATCAAGATGGCCAGGAGAAATATCAATTACCTCAGATATGCAGATGACACCACCCTTATGGCAGAAAGTGAAGAGGAGCTAAAAAGCCTCTTAATAAATGTGAAAGAGGAGAGAGAAAAAGTTGGCTTAAAGCTCAACATTCAGAAAACGAAGATCATGGCATCTGGTCCCATCACTTCATGGGAAATAGATGGGGAAACAACAGAAACAGTGTCAGACTTTATTTTTCTGGGCTCCAAAATCACTGCAGATGGTGATTGCAGCCATGAAATTAAAAGATGCTTACTCCTTGGAAGGAAAGTTATGACCAACCTAGATAGCATATTGAAAAGCAGAGACATTACTTTGCCAACAAAGGTCCGTCTAGTCAAGGCTATGGTTTTTCCAGTGGTCATGTATGGGTGTGAGAGTTGGACTGTGAAGAAGGCTGAGTGCCGAAGAATTGATGCTTTTGAACTGGGATGTTGGAGAAGACTCTTGAGAGTCCCTTGGACTGCAAGGAGATCCAGCCAGTCCTTTCTAAAGGAGATCAGCCCTGGGTGTTTTTTGGAAGGAATAATGCTAAAGCTGAAACTCCAGTACTTTGGCCACCTCATATGAAGAGTTGACTCACTGGAAAAGACTCTGATGCTGGGAGGGATTGGGGGCAGGAGGAGAAGGGGATGACAGAGGATGAGATGGTGGCATGGCATGACTGACTTGATGGATGTGAGTTTGAGTGAACTCCGGGAGCTGGTGATGGGAGATCTGATGTGCTTCAATTCATGGGGTCGCAAAAAGTTGAACACGACTGAGCGACTGAACTGAACTGAACTGAGCATTCACTCACGGTGAAGGCAATGGCACCCCACTCCAGTACTCTTGCCTGGAAAATCCCATGGATGGAGGAGCCTGGTAGGCTGCTGCCCATGGGGTTGCAAAGAGTCAGATACAACTGAGCAATTTCACTTTCACTTTTCACTTTCATGCATTGGAGAAGGAAATGGCAATCCACTCCCGTATTCTTGCCTGGAGAATCCCAGGGACAGCGGAGTCTAGTGGGCTGCTGTCTATGGGGTCGCACAGAGTTGGACAAGACTGAAGTGACTTAGCTTAGCAGCACACTCAAGATACCTCCACAGTGCAACAGAACCAGAATTTCTAATTTCAGAAGGCAGAATGGCCATCACATATCATAACACAGAACACAAACTATACACTTAGGCGCAGCCACCCTAATTGGTCGCCCCTTTAAATGAAAGGCTGCCGTCTCTCAGAAAACCTCCTACAGAGATCCAGAACTTCAGCTCCAAGTACTAACAGAGTAAACTGAAATACCTCGGGTCTTGAAATGTTGCAAAGGGAGGAAGGAGGCCAGGTTGAAAGAAGATGGGAAGGAGGGGGTACTAAAGGGGGCCTTGTGGACATCACCTGCCACCAGGCATTGCAGGACTTTTCCCTGGGCTTCCAGGCAGGGAGGACTGGAACTCAGCCCTCCAGAAACCAGAGAGCAGACCAGAATTTGAGTTCTCTGCTCACTAGAGGTCATCAGGCTCCGAACCTCAGTTCAGGTTGAGGCCCTTCAACTAGACTCCTGCATTCGGGACCAGGACAGAAGAAAAAGTACACAAAAGGAGGGACTGAAAAGAAGAAAGGGGAAAAAGGTCAATAAAGTCTCTTGTTTTTTACCCAGTCAGGGCACTAACCAGTTTCTGTGTCAGGAGGAGAACAGGGACAAAAGAGTCCCTGTTTCTACCACTGGGTCTGGTTGGTCAGCAGACGAGCTGGTCCCTGAGTACCCAAGTGGTCAATTGTATTGAAGAAATCCCACCAGAGTTGCCCTTTGTTGCAGGAAGGGGGAGCCCTTCCCAGGAACGAGAGTGGGCTCTTGTCTAACATTTGGAAATGAATTGTCCGAGCAGACACGGGCACTGACAAAGCAACAGGCTTCATTGGGAAGGGGCGCCCGGGTGGAGAGAAACAGCGTAAGGGAACCCAGGAGAACTGCTCTGCCAAGTGGCTCACGGTCTCGGGTTTTATGGTGATGGGGTTAACTTCCAGGCTGTCTCTGGCCAGTCATCTTGCTTGATCCATCTTTGGTCTTAGGATCCTTTCTGGAGGTTCAGGCATCTCTCAGCCAAGATGAATTCCAGGGAGGATTCCGGCAAGCTGGTAGGACATATGTACTGTCGTATCCTCTCCTCTTTGGACCTTCCCCCAGTTCTTCTGGTTGATGGTATCTTGTAAGTTCTGCATTCCTCACCAGGACTTCCGGTTGTAAGATAATTCATGCAAGTGGTCAGTATCAGGCCTGGCCAGGGCCCGTGGCTTTGGTCAGTGGTTCCTGGAACAGAGCCTTCATGGAGGATCTTCCCCCCTCACGTTTGTCTCATTCAGTCTTTTGTGCCACCTCCAACCAAGATTTTAGCATCTCTGAATTCACTTCTTTGGGCCATCTATCTGGTGATGAAGAGTGATCTCATCACCTGTTGGGACTGACAAGCCCTCTTGATTCTTTGAAAGTGGGTCCTTGTCTTTGGACATTATTTTTCACTCCAGGAGACAGCCAGTGACATCAACGTCTGTGAGAGAGGGCTCCATCTCTGTTATCATGAGGGTCCTGGCCTTTGCTGGCTTCAGGGGTGACTGAGCCCTGAACTAGGAGGGGCATGCGGAGTCCTCAGCATGGGCAGTGCCCCATTCATGTCTTGTCACTGAGTGAGGCTGGGTTTTCTATTTACAGTGCAAGCAGAATTTTAGGGAAGTAGCAAGAACAGTCAGGTTCTTGGAAGTATGCGGACCCCAATTAAAATCACCTCCCAGTTGATTTCACTCCCATCTGGGGTCTGCAGTTTGTCCGGGTGCCAGGAGCATGCACGGGGTAGGGTTGGCCAGGGCTGTCCAGGTGTCAGGAGTGGCCCGTCTTCCCCACCTGGCTGTCCTGACCAGGACTCTAACACTGTCCTTCTGTCTTTCTCCTGCTGTCCCAGGCACTTGCCTCTTCACCAGCCTCCTCCACTGAGGCTACCAGGTCCCCCATGTTGCCTCTTTCCAGGGATTAAACCCAGGCCCTTGTCCCCCAGGCCTATGCATGAGTCTTCCCCTGACACACTGATCACCTGAAACTACCAAGCTGGTGCCTCACCCAAGCCTGCGTCCTGTCCTTCTCCCACGGCCCCGGGGTCTCTTGCCCCAAACCATCCTGGCCCCCTCCTGAATAGAGACTCGAGTGAATGAGTGACGTGAAAGTGAAAGTCACTCAGTCATGTCCAGCTCTTTGCGACCCCATGGATTATACAGTCCATGGAATTCTCCAGGCCAGAATACTGGAGTGGGTAGCCTTTCCCTTCTCCAGGTGATGTTCCCAATCCGGGGATCGAACCCAGGTCTCCTACATTGCAGGCAGATTCTTTACTAGCTGAGCCACAGGGGAAGCCCAAGAATACTGGAAGGGTAGTGCCTTTTCTTTATAATTGGTAATTTACAAAACCTGCTGTCCCATGGCCCGGTGCACCAGGGCAGAGACAGATCCTGTGTCCCGGTACAGGTTCTTCTGCCTCCCCACAGCTGCAGCACAGTAGAATTTATAGGCAATAGATGCCTTGCCCATTAGTTGATGAATGTGTAGAGTAGGAGGGCTGTGACTCCTATTTTTGGTGAGAAAAGGGCTCAGGTCTTATGATTGGGCCCATGCAGCTCAAACACCTAATAGGGGAAGCTTAGGTTGTATATCCAGTCACTCCTGCTGTGATGGAAAATGAGTGTCTCATGAGGAAGGTAGTAGAGAGTGTTTCCAGAAGCTGGCATGTCAGGTGGTATGAAGGTATTCCAGAAATAGAACAAGTGAGATGAAAAACAAAAGATTCTGGAAAGAGGGAACAATAAGAAGTAAATCTCTGGAATCAAAATGATTCCATAGTTGAATCATTTCAATTAGTGAATAGTCCAAAGGCCTGTGATGTG
The DNA here is from genome assembly GCF_001704415.2 of Capra hircus. Lineage (NCBI taxonomy): Eukaryota > Metazoa > Chordata > Mammalia > Artiodactyla > Bovidae > Capra > Capra hircus. The sequence goes on from NC_030816.1 coordinate 74,576,176, forward strand.
AGGAAGAGGTGTCCGGAGGTGGGAAGAGAAAGGGAGGATGACAGAGCATCCCCAGGGCACTTGTCCTCCCAGGAACAAGTCATGGCACATGGACCGTTTTCCTGAACACACACACACACACATACACACACACACACACACACACACACACACACACACACACACAGAGTGGGATAGGTCTACCTCATTTCAAGAGAACTACCACTCCATCCTGAGCATCTCAATTACCTATTGTCTTTGGCAATTTATCCCAATGCATGAAAACTTGCTCAAGCCAGCCCTTACAGTCTCCATTTGGGATTTTCATGAGGAACTCAGTCACAGCTCTCTGATTGTCCAATGTCTGCCTCCAAGATGAACCGCTGTTCAGTTTCTGTTCTCTGAGTCAAAAAGAAGAGGATTTCCGTCCTTGGAAGCCAAACTGCCAGAATCTGCTGGAGCACCCATTGCTTTGCCTTGACACATCACCCTCCCTGCAGGATGGGAAGTCCTACCCCCAGTAGGTGAGGTCTATGTCCGGTCTAGACAACCTGTCCCAATGCCCCATCACTCCTCTGCTTTTCTTCCGATCTCCTGGTCCTGCTCTATCCTCTCTGTCCCTGCCCTGGCTGCTGGGCCTCTTAGGTGGGACCAACTTCCAGTCTGTATGCAAACACATAGTTCTGTAACCCTACAGTTATTCTTCTGCCTCTGCCCTGGGCCTTCCTATTTCCCATTGGTTGTGACAGTTTCCAGCTTCATGTCAAGCTGGCTTTTTTTTAAGTTCTTCTCCAGGTTTTTTGGCATCTCTGTCTGTCTTCCCAGGCCTTTCACCTTCATCTCCCAGAGGACCAAAGAATTTAACCTTCTCACTAAACAAGGATAGTAAATGAAAGTCTTACTGACCTGGCCTGGACCACGCCCTGTGGTTGTCCTAGTCTGGGCTCAAGATTGGTGGTGAAGTCATCGCAAAGAGCGTGAGAGTCTGTGACAGAGAAATGCAGGTGATGGTTGGGGTTGGGAGGAAAGGACCCATGGGCAACCCTTCCCGATCCCTGTGACAGCAAGTGCGTCTCTCTGTAGGGCTGCACTTGGCAGAGCAAGGACTGTCCCTGCCCAGCCCTCCCCATCACCAGTCAAAAGGGTGCACTTTGCTGGCTTGAGGTGGAAGAGGAAGTTGCAGGGAGATGGAAAGCACGCGGAGGCCACTCCTGAGGAAGCCGGATCACAGAGGGGGTGAGGAGCACAGAATCCAAAGCTGGATACCATAGGAAATCAGGACCCTGGCAACCCAGGCGTGCCCGCCGTGATCTGCTTCCTCAACCCAGTACTCATTAGGTCAGGTGAGCTCAGTGGTCATCAGATACACCTTCTCCTCACACCTTCGGCTTCACGAATCATCCCTCGTGGCCCCTTAGCCCAGGAAGGCACTGCATAGCACACCCACGCTCCTAGTGCATCCACTGTGCCCTGAAACCATAGCCAGGGCGCTTCAAAGGCTGAGGAACCCCTCAGCAGGTTCACTAGAGGTGAGGCACCCATTTCTGGGACCCCATATACCCTAAATCTGAGGATGGTAAGCTAGGACAGTGGCACTCCTGTCCCCTGCATTGATTTGCCTGTTGTCTTCAGCTGCTTTTGCTCTACAAAGGTGGGGCTGGGCCCCTGAGACAGAGACGGATACCAAAGGGCCTGCAGGGAAAAGTTTGCAGAATCCTGCTTCAATCAAGTACCACCGTGATGTTTGTGTCCCCAGCAGGTAACTATACGGATCTGGGACCAGAGGGTAGATGTGGGGTGCCCATCCTCACCCTCACAGCCCAAGCCCCACTTTGGGAAACTGTACTTCCATTCCTCCTGCTTCAGGAACTGAGGGCTTCACTGGGGTTTGTCCTCAGGCAAAAGGGTAACATGCCAGTGTTGGGGGGAAGTGAGCGCTAACTCGCTTTGGTTAGTGGTTTTCCTCTGGCAAGTTCAAGGGTAAAAGCAGAGGTGTCATGAATTTATCAAATGAGGGGAAGGGGTGTGTTTGTGTGTGTCTCTGTGAGCGTACGTGCATTCACTTGCTCACTTGCTTTTCAGAGTATTTCAGGTCTTCTCACGGTTTGCTAGGGAACCACAGGGAGGAACTGCCTTGTCCTGCCCTGCCCAACTCAGGGGCTCCGGCTTTCTGAGGGGGTGGGGTGGCCTGCGGGCAGCAGCATTTCCTGCCACGCCCTCTTCTCTGTGCTACCTCTCCTCCATACTGTACTTTTTTTTTTTTTTTGCCAATTTTTTAGTTTTATATGGCCTTGCCTTGACTGGAGGATGTCAATCAGCCCCAGGAGAAATTAGGAGGAAGAGCCTGCAGAGAGAAATGAGTCAGGGGTGAGGAAACCACTAGCAAGAAACTTCTGGGGCACCCCTCCTAATCTTGGGTCTTAATGGCTTCCCAGTCCAGAACCTCTAAGGAAATGGCTTCTATTAGTAATCTCATGAGGTGGGGGAGGTGGGGTGTGAAGCTGATTCCTCCCAGGGCCCCAGGCCAAGGGCTCAGCTTGTCCACACTTTGATTTCAGGTTGGGGAGACCCAGAGCTGCGAAACTCAGGAAGTCACCTCGGACTTTTGTCCTGCAGACAAGAAGTGTGTGAAAATAGCGGGTTTGATTTGAGCAGTTGAGTCTGTGTTACGGCAGAAATAGAAAACTAATACACACACCCTTCCCATTTAAATGAAACATTGTCTGGATATAAAACTGCAGGCCCAAAACTCTTTTCCTTTAAGACTTTGGCGATAGAGCTTCTAGGGGCTTCCCAGGTGGCTCAGTGGTAAAAAAAAAATCCACCTGCCAATGCAAGAGATCTGGGTTCCATTCCTGGCTTGGGAAGATCCTCTGGAGAAAGAAATGGCAGCCCACTCCATTATTCTTGCCTTGAGAATTCCATGGACAGAGGAGCCTGACGTGCTACAGTCTGTGGGGTCACAAAGAGTCGGACACAACTGAAGCAACTTAGCATGCGTGCACACACAGACAGTCATTTAGTCCTAGCAGAGGTGGGGGAAGGTTTCAAAAACGTTTTCAAACAAGAGATCAATAGATGTGCTCATAGGTGGGACAATTTCATTGTTTTTCTTTTGTTCCACTATTATTAGTCTTCTCTCTTTCCATCTTTAATGTAGATCAGTTACTGAGACATAATTTACAGACAGTTATAATAGAGATGTAATTTATACGAAGTTACTAAGATATAGTTTATAGAGTGCCTTCCTTTTCAATAAAGCAGCTTAAAGTCCTTTATCTTTGGGAGTATACTAGAAACATGTAGGCACTTGGCAAAATTATAGGACATGTTCCCAGGCTACGGAAGTAAGAGCAGATGAATGATATTACTTCAGCCATGAATCATCATACCAACCTGTAAATTCTGCAGAGAATCATATTTCCAAGCAGTACTATTTTCAAGTTTGCAGAACTGAAAGAACTAATGATTTTTCTCAGTGAAGCCCTTGATCTTTTAGACAAAGTGAATGCCAGAACTAGAAGTTACTTCCACTTACAATGATGTTTATAGTTTATGAGCTCCATAAAATTAGTCCACATAATACTATATTTATTACAAGTATGATAGATATTTTAATGAACTGCCCACTCACTTTTAGTCACTGGAAACACTTATGTTGATTATAGGCTTTAAAAATTATGGACTTCCTTGGTGGTCCAGGGGTTAAGACTCCGTGCTTCCAATGCAGGGGCATGGGTTTGGTCCCTGGCGAGGGAGGTTCTACATGCGGCATGGTGTGGGCCCCCACCCCCCCCAAAAAAAGCCACAGCCATTGGTGGCAACATGGTTGGACCTAGAAAGTGAAAGTCAAAGTCACTCAGTCGTGTCTAACTCTTTGTGACCCCATGAACCATACAGTCCATGGAATTCTCCAGGCCAGAATACTCGAATACTTTCCCTTCTCCAGGGGATCTTCCCAACCCAGGGACTGAACCCAGGTGTCCTGCACTGCAGGTGGATTCTTTACCAGCTGAGCCGTCAGGGTGGTCCAAGAATACTGGAGTGGGTAGCCTATCCCTTCTCCAGGGGATCTTCCCAACCCAGGGATTGAACCTAGGTCTCCCGCATTGCAGGTGGATTCTTTACCAGCTGAGCCGTCAGGGTGGTCCAAGAATACTGGAGCGGGTAGCCTATCCCTTCTCCAGTGGATCTTCCCGACCCAGGACTCGAACCGGGGTTTCCTGCATTGCAGACGGATTCTTCACCAACTGAGCTATCAGGGAAGCTAAGGGGAATAAGTCAGACAGAGAAAGACAAATATTGTATTCCTTTGCATGTGGAATCTAAAAAACAAAACAAATGAACAGAGTCATAGATACAAAGAACAAACAAGTGGTTGTCAGGGTGGGTGGAGGGTGAAAGAAGTAGGGGATGGAGATTAAGAGGAACAGACCTGCAGTTACAAATAAATGAGGCAAGGGCATGAAAAGTACAATGTGGGGAACATAATCAGTCGAGTTTAACATCTGTCCATGGTGACAGAAAGTAGCTCAACTTTCTGACTTACGGTGATCATTTTGAAATATATAGAAATATTTAATCACTATGCTGTATACCAGAAACTAACATAGTGTTGTATGTCAGTTATATTTCAAAAACAAATAGCAACCTCAGAAAAAGAGATTAGGTTTGTGTTCACCAGAGGCGGGGTGGAAGTGCTGGGAGAGGGGGAATTGAATGAAGTTAGCCAAAAGGTACAAACTTCCAGTTATAAGATAAGTAATCACTAGGGGTGTAATATGTAGTATAGTAAATGAAATTAACACTGCTGTGTGTATGATATATCTCATCAGAGGATGAGATGGTTGGATGGCATCACTGACTCAATGGACATGAACTTGGGCAAACTTCGGGAGACAGTGAAGGACATGGAAGCCTGGTAGGCTGCAGTACATGGGGTCTCAAAGAGTCAGACACGACTTAGAAACTGAACAACAACATTATATGTTAAATTTTTTAAGTGAGTAAACCTGAAGTATTCTCTTCACAAGTAAAAAAAACATTTTTTCTTTTGTATCTAAATGAAGTGATGGATATTTACAAAACTGTGGTAATCACTTTATGGTGTATACCTTGCCAACAAAGGTCCATCTAGTCAAGGCTATGTTTTTTCCAGTGGTCATGTATGGATGTGAGAGTTGGACTGTGAAGAAAGCTGAGTGCCTAAGAATTGATGCTTTTGAACTGTGGTGTTGGAGAAGACTCTTGAGAGTCCCTTGGACTGCAAGGAGATCCAACCAGTCCATGCTAAAGGAGATCAGTCCTGGGTGTTCATTGGAAGGACTGATGCTGAAGCTGAAACTCCAATACTTTGGCCACCTCATGCAAAGAGTTGACTCATTGGAAAAGACTCTTATGCTGGGAGGGATTGAGGGCAGGAGGAGAAGGGGACGACCGAGGATGAGATGGCTGGATGGCATCACGGACTTGATGGACGTGAGTTTGAGTGAACTCCGGGAGTTGGTGATGGACAGGGAGGCCTGGCGTGCTGCAATTCATGGGGTTGCAAAGAGTTGGACACGACTGAGCGACTAAACTGAACTGAACTGAACTGAAGTCAAAGCATTATCCTGTATACTGTAAACTTATATGTTTCTGTATGTCAATTATATCTCCAAAATGGAATTAAAAATAGATTAATTTACTAAAAAAAAAAGTTTTAAAAAGTCACATTGTAGAATATAGCATCCTTTAAAAACTGAACTCAACCAAATTAAATCAGATACACTAGACAGTTTGAGGACTCTCAGAGAAGCTTAATGAATAGTTTGAAATAGGTTAAAATACTTTTTTAGAATATATCTAAACAGTGTGAATTATAGTAACACTTTGCTGTTGAGGAGAAATCATTAGTTTTGGATTTCACATAGAATTGCACCATAGGAAAAGATGAATTGGGAGAATTGTGCCTTTATGAATACAAGTGAGCAGTGAAAATCCATATTACACAGTTACTTTATCAGATGACTAGACATTTCCTTGCAATAAGAGAATTTTTTTTACCCTTGAAACTACATAATTAACTGTCAGTTTTAGCTACCAGATACCACGTGATATAGTAGCAGAAGTGAGAAAAGCACACATTATTTTTTCTGCTACAATCAGTTTCAGATCATCTTCTACAAAACATTTTGGCTAAAGCCCATCTTCCCCATGATGAACTAACAAACAAGGAACAAGGAATAGCAGCAAAGATGAACAACATTCAAACCTCTGATTTCTACAATAATGGATGAAAATTGTCAAAGGAAGAAAGTAATATTTATCTGGGGAAAAAAGGTATAAAATGGAAAGCTAGTGACATATGCTTTTCATGAACATGTTTTGCCTTATTAGCAGATATGTGCTAAACACGTAATTGCACTTATATTAATATTTAACAGATCAGATAGTAATTTTGTTTTCCATTTTTTTCTGATTTTTTGTATATTATGTAAGACATTTTCTCTTATTCTTTCCCCACAATATTGAATGCCTGAAATTTGTTCCTGTCAGAATGCTATCCGTTTTAATTACTATCAAAACATTTTTTTATCTCTTCATAAAAGTAAACCTTATCTCAAAGGAGTGTGCTTGATTTCTCAAAGACTCCTTTGAAAAGCTCCTATCTGCCCACGGTAATTTGAATTCTCCTTCACTTCTCTCTCTTTTGAACAAAGGACTCCTTTGTTCTTCCTTCTGAGCCATAAGATTCGTCTTTGCGGTGATAGTACTTAGCTTCTCTGTTTCTTCTCCTAGAGAACATGAATCTGGTCACTGGCTCTCCTTGGCTGAATTTACAGCAAGTCATGATCACTTTCTCACAAAGGCAGGTTTACTCATTTATTCCATAACCATTGGTGGGAAAGAGAATGGATTGGGTCCCAGCGTGAGCAGTTAAGACGTGCCCTGGAATAAGAGAGGAGAAGGAGAAGTAAAATAAAAGAAGGAGAGGAAATATGGGACAGAATGCTCTAGGTCATCAGCAGGTCTTAGATGGTGCCCTGCTGTTACTCATGTGAAGAACACTTGCCCAGGAGTTCTTTGAGTGGTTTATCGCCATCTCCATTGGCTCTCTCCAGTGTGGGGAAAACTTCTCTCGATAATTCTTGAAGACACCATCTAAGACTTTCTCTCAGGGTTTAGGATTTTGGTAGGGGTAGGGGTTGGGGTGGAGGGAAGGGAGTCTTTTTCACTTTGCTATGAATCTCTCTGGAGGGAAAGAACCCAGAAAACTACTTGTTCAGATGGCGAGATGAGAAGATGGAAATATATAGAGAAACTTCTAATGTTTATGTGGCTACAGTGAAGTCAGATTAGATTTTATTCTCTAGAAGTTTAAGCTGGGTAAGAACACATGAGAACCATTCCTGTGTGTTCTAATGGGGTAAAATTCATGATGAAATATTCACCTTTAACTGAGAGTTGAGATAGTTTCAGTTTAGAGTTTTGGCTCTGAGTCTCCAAAGCTAGAGAGACACATAACTACTTTCTTAAAGCACAGCTGAGTTTGCACGAGAGGGAAATTTGTGAGGGCCAAACCGGAAAAGAGAATTGAAAGGCAGAGTGGTAAGCCAAGTAGGGGACCCTGTGGCTTTCCAGAGGTTGGTGGAAGGGCAGGGAAAGGAGGTGAAGGTTCTTGGCCTCAGGATGCTAAGCGTTTTGATTTCACTCCTATCTAGGCACCAGCCTATGGGCTTTATCAAAGTGAGGAGTTGGATCTGGGACACCATATAAAGCTGAGAGAGAGTGAAAAGATGATTTAGAAAAACATCTCAGGGCCACAGAGAGACAACAGTAAAAGGGGACAGCAGGCATACTTCTCTATCTTGGCCCGAGAGACCTGTGTAAAACAAACGAGAAACTCTCCGCTGAGAATTAACAACTATAGGCTTTCTTTACCGGGTTTTAGAGTTAGAATTTACTCTGCCTGACCCATCAAGGGATCTCCAAGTCACAAAACTAACATAAAAATGATTCCCGCTAGTAAAGATCCATGTATGTCTAACAAGATGAGACTAATACCCCTCCAGAAGAAAACAATGTCAAGTAGGCTGCTGACATTACCCATAGATAAAGCCCAGCCAAGAAAACCTCATGGCTTAAACTTAGAAATGGCATCAAGACTCAAACCACAGTAAGTGAAACAAGTCTACCCAACTCAGTTCAGTTCACCTCAGTCACTCAGTCGTGTCCGACTCTTTTCGACCCCATGAATGGCTGCACGCTAGGCCTCCTGTCCATCACCAACTCCTGGAGTTCACCCAGACTCACACCCATCGAGTCAGTGATGCCATCCAGCCATCTCATTCTCGGTCGTCCCCTTCTCCTCCTGCCCCCAATCCCTCCCAGCATCAGAGTCTTTTCCAATGAGTCAACTCTTCATATGAGGTGGCCAAAGTACTGGAGTTTCAGCTTCAGCATCATTCCTTCCAAAGAAATCCCAGGGCTGATCTCCTTCAGAATGGACTAGTTGGATCTCCTTGCAGTCCAAGGGACTCTCAAGAGTCTTCTCCAACACCACAGTTCAAAAGCATCAATTCTTCAGTGCTCAGCCTTCTTCACAGTCCAACTCTCACATCCATACATGACTACTGGAAAAACCATAGCCTTGACTAGACGGACCTTAGTCAGCAAAGTAATGTCTCTGCTTTTGAATATACTGTCTAGGTTGGTCATAACTTTTCTTCCAAGGAATAAGCGTCTTTTAATCTCATGGCTGCAATCACCATCTGCAGTGATTTTGGAGCCCCCCCAAAAAAAGTCTGACACTGTTTCCCCATCTATTTCCCATGAAATGATGGGACTGAATGCCATGATCTTCGTTTTCTGAATGTTGAGCTTTAAGCCAACTTTTTCACTCTCCTCTTTCACTTTCATCAAGAGGCTTTTTAGTTCCTCTTCACTTTCTGCCATAAGGGTGGTGTCATCTGCATATCTGAGGTTCTTGATATTTCTCCCAGCAATCTTGATTCCAGCTTGTGTTTCTTCCAGTCCAGCATTTCTCATGATGTACTCTGCATATAAGTTAGATAAGCAGGGTGACAATATACAGCCTTGTCGTACTCCTTTTCCTGTTTGGAACCAGTCTGTTGTTACATGTCCAGTTCTAACTGTTGCTTCATGACCTGCATACACATTTCTCAAGAGGCAAGTCAGGTGGTCTGATATTCCCATCTGTTTCAGAATTTTCCACAGTTTCTTGTGATCCACAAAGTCAAAGGCTTTGGCATAGTCAATGAAGCAGAAATAGATGTTTTTCTGGAACTCTCTTGCTTTTTTGATGATGCAGCCAATGTTGGCAATTTGATCTCTGGTTCCTCTGCCTCTTCTAAAACCAGCTTGAACATTTGGAAGTTCATGGTTCACGTATTGCTGAAGCCTGGCTTGGAGAATTTTGAGCATTACTTTACTAGCGTGTGAGATGAGAGCAATTGTGCAGTAGTTTGAGCATTCTCTGGCATTGCCTTTCTTTGGGATTGGAATGAAAACTGACCTTTTCCAGTCCTGTGGCCACTGCTGAGTTTTCCAAATTTGTTGGCATATTGAGTGCAGCACTTTCACAGCATAATCTTGCAGGATTTGAAAGAGCTCAACTGGAATTCCATCACCTCCACTAGCTTTGTTCGTAGTGATGCTTTCTAAGGCCCACTTGACTTCACATTCCAGGATGTCTGGCTCTAGGTGAGTGATCACACCATCATGATTATCTGGGTCGTGAAGATCTTTTTTGTACAGTTCTTTTGTGTATTCTTGCCACCTCTTCTTAATATCTTCTGCTTCTGTTAGGTCCATACCATTTCTGTCCTTTATCGAGCCCATCTTTGCATGAAATATTCCTTTGGTATCTCTAACTTTCTTGAAGAGATCTCTAGTCTTTCCCATTCTGTTGTTTTCCTCTATGTCTTTGCACTGATCACTGAGGAAGGCTTTCTTATCTCTCCTTGCTATTCTTTGGAACTCTGCATTCAGATGCTTATATCTTTCCTTTTCTCTTTTGCTTTTCACCTCTCTTGTTTTCATAGCTATTTGTAAAGTCTCCCCAGACAGCCATTTTGCTTTTTTGCATTTCTTTTCCATGGGGATGGTCTTGATCCCTGTCTCCTGTACAATGTCACGAACCTCATTTCATAGTTCATCAGGCACTCTATCTATCAGATCTAGGTCCTTAAATCTATTTCTCATTTCCACTGTATAATCATAAGGGATTTGATTTAGGTCACACCTGAATTGTCTAGCGGTTTTCCCTACTTTCTTCAATTTGAGTCTGAATTTGGCAATAAGGAGTTCATGATCTGAGCCACAGTCAGCTCCTGGTCTTGTTTTTGTATAGAGCTTCTCCATCTTTGGCTGCAAAGAATATAATCAATCTGATTTCGGTGTTGACCATGTGGTGATGTCCGTGTGTAGTGTCTTCTCTTGTGTTGTTGGAAGAGGGTGTTTTCTATGAAAAGTGCATTTTCTTAGCAAATCTCTATTAGTCTTTGCCCTGCTTCATTCCACATTCCAAGGCCAAATGTGCCTGTTACTCCAGGTGTTTCTTGACTTCCTACTTTTGCATTCCAGGCCCCTATAATGAAAAGGACATCTTTTTTGGGTGTTGGTTCTAAAAGGTCTTGCAGGTCTTCATAAAACCGTTCAACTTCAGCTTCTTCAGCATTACTGGATGGGGCATAGACTTGGATAACTGTGATATTCAATGGTTGCCTTGAAGATGAACAGAGATCATTCTGTTGTTTTTGAGATTGCATCCAAGTACTGCATTTCAGACTCTTTTGTTGACCATGATGGCTACTCCATTTCTTCTGAGGGATTCCTGCCCACAGTAGTAGATATAATGGTCATCTGAGTTAAATTCACCCATTCCAGTCCATTTTAGTGCTCTGATTCCTAGAATGTCGACGTTCACCCTTGCCATCTCCTGTTTGACCACTTCCAATTTGCCTTGATTCATGGACCTGACATTCCAGGTTCCTATGCAATATTGCTCTTTACAGCATCGGACCTTTCTTCTATCACCAGTCACATCCACAGCTGGGTCTTGTTTTTGCTTTGGCTCCACCCCTTCATTCTTTCTGGAGTTATTTCTCCACTGAACTCCAGAAGCATATGGGGCACCTAATGACCTGGGGAGTTCCTCTTTTGGTATCCTATCATTTTGCCTTTTCATACTGTTCATGGGGTTCTCAAGGCAAGAATACTGAAGTGGTTTGCCATTCCCTTCTCCAGTGGACCGCATTCTGTCAGACCTCTGCACCATGACCCACCCGTCTTGGTTTGCCCCCAGGCATGGCTTGGTTTCATTGAGTTAGACAAGGCTGTGGTCCTAGTGTGATTAGATTGTTAGTTTTCTGTGAGCATAGTTTCAGTGTGTCTGCCCTCTGATGCCCTGTTGCAACACCTACCATCTTACTTGGGTTTCTCTTACCTTGGGCGTGGGGTATCTCTTCACGGCTGCTCCAGGAAAGCACAGCCACTGCTCCTTACCTTGGACGAGGGGTATCTCCTTACTGCCGCCTTTCCTGACCTTCAACGTGGGATAGCTCCTCTAGGCCCTCCTGCACCCGCGCAGCCACTGCTCCTCATCCAACTCAGTAGGTCTTTCCATTACAGATAGCCTATGTTTTATCAATAGTCACTTTTAATTTTTTCTTCTTTTTCTCTTTTAAGATCTTGAAGATATTTTGCAATTTCACTATAATACATCTAGTAATTAATTTATTTTTTGTGTGTATCTTTCTTGGGATTTGTTGTTTCCAGAAAATTGAGAATTAGTGTCTTTCATAAAAATCTGGGAAATTCCTAGCTCTTTGAAAATTTCCTCTCTCTCATTTTTTTTTTCCTTTCTGCTTTTGAAAGTCCTGTTAGATGTAGGTTACTCCCTCTTATCGTATAGCTTTCTCTTATACCTCTCTCTCGGTTTCAGAATGAAACCCTCTGCTAAATTTTGATTAATTTCTTCAGATGAATCATCTAGTTCACGAATTGTCTATGCTGCTTTGTCTAAAATGCTGGTTCACCAGTGCAGTGAGCTTTAAATTCAGAAAACATTTTCACTGCTAGAAGTCTATTTTGACAATGTCTCAGTATTTGCAATTATTTTTGTTCACTCACTGCACTGGTGAACCAGCATTTTAGACAAAGCAGCATAGACAATTCGTGAACTAGATGATTCATCTGAAGAAATTAATCAAAATTCAGCAGAGAGTTTCATTCTGAAACCGAGAGAGAGGTATAAGAGAAAGCTATACAGTAAGAGGGCTCAACCTACATCTAACAGGACTTTCAAAAGCAGAAAGGAAAAAAAATGAGAGAGAGGAAATTTTCAAAGAGCTAAGAATCTCCCAGATTTTTATGAAAGACACTAATTCTCAATTTTCTGGAAACAACAAATCCCAAGAAAGATACACACAAAAAATAAATTAATTACTAGATGTATTATAGTGAAATTGCAAAATATCTTCAAGATCTTAAAAGAGAAAAAGAAGAAAAAATTAAAAGTGACTATTGATACAATACAGGCTATCTGTAATGGAAAGACAATCAAACTGACAACAGACTTCAAATTAGTTTTAAAAATTCTGAGCCATCATCTCTTCAAATATGACTTCTTCCTTGTTTTCTTTCACCTCTTCCTTGGGGATTCCAGGGAAATGTGGGGTAAACTTCACTGTGTCTGCCATGTCTCTTACTCTTTCTTCTGTATTTTTTCACCCTTTGGACTTTCTGTACCTCATTCCAGATAATTTCTTTTTATTTACCTTCCAGTTTACTAATTCTCTCTTCAGCCATGTATAACCTGCTATTAGATGCATGTATTGAATTTTTAATTTTAGTTACTCAGTTTTGCAGTCATAGGTTATTCCATATATCAAGTGTATATAATTTCTACTTCTACATTGAATTTCCATCTTTTTTAGCTCCTTAAACATGCTAAGTATAGCTATTTTTAATTCCTGCCTGATAGTTCTAAAATCTAAAACAGTAAGATTTAAAATGGTAGTTACTAGCTACATTTGGCTCCTGAGCACTTGAAATATGGCAAGTCTGATTTGGGATCCTGTAACTGTAAAATGCATGCTGGATTTTGAAGACTTGGTACAAAAAATGTCCAGTATCCCATAAGAATTTTATATTGATTTTATATTTATATTGATTACATGCTGAAATAGTTTGAAATAGCAATTTGGGTTAAATAAAAACTTGAGTTAAAATATACTAAGTTAAAATTTAAAAAAGTAACGTCGATTGTTTCATTTTGCTTTTTAATGTGGTTACTAGAAAATTTGAAATTACATGCATGATTCACATTTGTGGTTTGCATTCTAGTTCTATCAGAGCACTGATCTAGACCTTCTGTGTGTTTTCTGCTTCTGTTATCTTATCTACAAAGCATGAGGCACTTGGTTGCTGTAAATCAAGGAGTTAGATATTTTTGGCCATGCAGAACCTTTGAAGCTGGATTGCAGTCTGTCTGAGGACTGGTTTGCCTGCAGTTGACCTTTACTCCTAGATTGCAGTCCTTCAGCATCTCTACCCAAAGAGCAGGAAGCATACCAGGGTCCCTACCTTTGGCAGGCCCTGGACTTCAATATGTGTTTGCTCTACCCCGTGAAGTTGTCCAAAGCCTGCATAAGCCACCAAGAGAGAAATGTTGCTTCTAGGATTAAAAAACTGCTGATGCCATTATTATATCAATACTGTTACAATTTGAAAGCTGCCAAGATTAGGACTGTAAAACTACTCAGGAAATCACCACAATCAGAAGTCACAACTGATTTTGTGAACTCCAGAACCACAATGTGCAGGCATGCAGGCGATGGTTTTCATGAATGGATGCCATGTGCCACAAGCCCTGCTCTCAATACTGCAAGGCCAGTAACCAGAGCCCAGCAGCTCTGCTACTACTCCTGCAGAAGCACCAAAAGTCTTCGCAACTGGGCTTGCCAGCAGGAGCAGCAGAAACTTGGCGTTTGTGCTCCAATTCGGTCAGGTTGGATTGAAAGTGAAAGTGATAGTGGGTTGCCATTCCCTTCTCCAGAGGATCTTCCCAACCCAGGGATCAAACCCAGGTCTCCTGCACTTTACCTTCTGAGCCACCAGGGAAGCCCGCATCTATGCAGACAATTTCTCTGAAGGCAGAAAGATCAGTTGTGACTTCAAGCTTGGTTTCTGGAATCATGCTGCCTGGTTTAAAACCTGTATTTTTGTGACCTGGAGTATTTCCCCATGCTCTCTCAAACTTCTAGTTCTCTGTCTGTAAAATAGGTATACTGATAGTACCTACTTTAAAACAATGTTGTGGAGGGACTTCCCTGGCGGTCCAGAGGTTGAGACTTTACCTTCCAATGCAGGGGATGCAAGTTCAGTCCCTGGTTGTAAAGCTAAGATCCCATGTGCCTTGTGGCCAAAAATTCAAAATGTAAAACAGAAACAATATTGTAACAAATTCAATAAGAACTTTAAAAATGGTCTGCATGAAAATAGAGCTTAAAAAACTGCTGTGGGGCTCAAATAAAATAAGGCCTTTAATAGGGTCTCACAATAAGTACTTAGAAAATTTTAACTGTTCATCATAGGGATGACAAAGATCTAGTTGCTAACCCTCATTATATTGCCTTGGCAAGTCTCTTAAATTCTGAGTCCTGATCTCTTTGCTTTTCAGATGAGGGCCTTGTCTTACATGCTCTATAAGATGAGTTTCTGAGCTAAAAATCTCTAGATCCATGACTGGAGAAAGCAAAGCACTGAAAAAAGCTGTTAGCCTACTAAGGAATTAGGTTGGAGAGCCTGGCGTCTAGCTAGACATTGTAATTTTTAATTTCTTTTTTCCACACAAAGTCTTATAATTTTAGTGCTAGATGCTAATTAAGAGAAATATGATGATGCAACTAACACCGGGAAGCATGTTTAAACAGGACTCCATGACTTCAGTTGCTAAAATAAAGAAAAGCACCAGAGGGCACCTGAGTTAAACAGTGAGATGGAACAGTTCAGCTCAGTTCAGTTCAGTAGCTCAGTCGTGTCCGACTCTGCGACCCCATGAACTGCAGCACACCAGGCCTCCCTGTCCATCACCAACTCCCGGAGTTCACTCACACTCGCGTCCATCGAGTCTGTGATGCCATCCAGCCATCTCATCCTTGGTCGTCCCCTTCTCCTCCTGCCCACAATCCCTCCCAGCATCAGAGTCTTTTCCAATGAGTCAACTCTTCAAATGAGGTGGCCAAAGTACTGTAGTTTCAGCTTTAGCATCATTCCTTCCAAAGAACACCCAGAACTGATCTCCTTTAAAATGGACTGGTTGGATCTCCTTGCAGTCCAAGGGACTCTCAAGAGTCTTCTTCAACACCACAGTTCAAAAGCATCAATTCTTCGGGGCTCAGTTTTCTTTATAGTCCAACTCTCACATCCACACATGACCACTGGAAAAACCGTAGCTTTGACTAGATGGACCTTTGTTGGCAAAGTAATGTCTCTGCTTTTGAATATGCTGTCTAGGTTGGTCATAACTTTTCTTTCAAGGAGCAAGCATCTTTTAATTTCATGGCTGCCATCACCATCTGCAGTGATTTTGGAGCCCCCCAAAATAAAGTCCATCACTGTTTCCACTGTTTCCCCATCTATTTGCCATGAAGTGATGGGACTAGATGCCATGATCTTAGTTTTCTGAATGTTGAGCTCTAAGCCAACTTTTTCACTCTTGTCTTCAACTTTCATGAAGAGGTTCTTTAGTCCTTCATTTTCTGCCATAAGGGTGGTGTCATCTGCATATCTGAGGTGGAAAAAAGCTAAGGTAAACATTGGCAGTCCTTTAGAAGGTGAAAGAAAGTGAGAGCAAGAGGCCTGGTGGCGAAAGTAGTAGGATTTTAGTCTTTCATGAAAATCGTGTGAAAAATGTTGTTTAATTTCATTTTCAGCTTCCTGGACGTGCATGACATGGGAGGATGGTTGTGTAGGTATAAGTATATAAGCTTTAAGTATAAAGCTTAAAGCGCCCCATTACTAAAAACAAACAGCAAAAACAAAAGTCTTCATCTTTTGCTGGGGATTCTTATGCTATTTGGCTGTCTCTAGATGTCAGGCATTTGGTGAACTAGAAAATGTACTTGTTTTCAGCGTTTGTCAGCATTCCAGGCCTTTCCATGACTCAGGGGGAGGAACCCCAGGGGTAAACTCCCCTGGTGGCAGTCTACACATGGTGACTTTAGTCCTCAAGAAAAACAGAGGTTCAAAGAAAATCACACTAGACTATAATAAACCTGGGTGATGGATAAAGATGGGTACTGAAATATAACCGAAAAAGTAAGAAATATAATCCACTGAAATTGTACCACCTCAATGAACCATTTCTAACTCTCACAGAAATGATGCTTTTTAAAAATTAGAAATACAAGCAACTTCAGATTATGGCCTCATGAATGTTCAGTTCACAGAGCTCATAGATGATCATCCTATGTCTGTTACTGTGATAAGGGTTTATATTCTGGCCTATAGTCTTCCCCCCCCCCCCCCCCCCCGCGTTTTAACATCAGTTCAAGGCAACAATAAAAAAAGATCTTTATGCAAATGTCCTTTTATAATACAGTAAACTGCCCTATGGTTCAGAAATAATGAAAAGCTGGGAAATAAAACCTCTCATAGAAAACAAAAGATTTCCATTAACTGCTGCCTTCCGTCTTTATCAAGGCACTACATGAGCAGAAACTTGGGAAGTCTCACTAGCTGTAATTGTAGCTCTGACCCATGGACATTCAAAAAACTGATACCTATACAGTACACTAGCTACTTCCATGAAATGAAGGGCTTAAATTCAATTAAAAAAATCTTTTCGGTAACCAGGAACTATCAAAAGAAGCATGGATGCTTTCCATTAGGACTTGATAGTAGACTTACTTGAAAGTGAAAGTTGCTCAATCCTGTCCAACTCTTTGCGACCCCATGGACTATACATGGAATTCTCCAGTTCAGAATACTGGAGTGGGTAGCCATTCCCTAGTGATTAATAAATGATGGGGTGATGTGTAGCATTTGAGCTGATTTCTAGCTCTTGAGTGTTACTCTGCGCAACATGAGATATGCTCATTGGTTTTGCCTGGAGCAATCCTCCTTCAGGGAACACCTGAGTTCTGTGCCAGCCTGGAGTGGGTGCAAGTTGAGGGTCTGTCCTCTTGCAGAGCTGGTATAAGTGTAAAAAAGTATTATTTTTAAGTTTACTTGTCAGTACTCGTATCAAACCCGAGCATGACTCCACACCTTATTTGAAATCCAGGTTTAGGACTTTGAGGGCTTCCCTTGTGGCTCAGCAGTAAAGGATCCACCTGCTAATGCAGGAGACTTGGGTTCCGTCCCTGGGTCAGAAGGATCCCCTGCAAAAGGAAATGGCAATCCACTCAAGCTCCTTGCCTGGGAAATCCCATGGACAGAGAAGCCCGGTGGTCTATAGTCCATGGGGTTGTAAAAGAGTCAGACACATATTATTGACTAAACAAGAACAACAACAATAGGCCTTCAAAGTGGGGGATGGAAACTTAAGAGATAATTTTCTTTATCTCATACTGGGGTACATGAAACGGTTAGTACAATGCTGAATGACAACTGTTAAAAATCAGAGGATAAGTTTGTGCATCACCTTAGAGAATCCATTTGGTCACAATTGTATGGTATAAGCATATTAATTTATGCTTTTTTAAAAGAAATGTTTATTTATGTGACTGCATCGGGTCTTAGTTGTGGCATGCAGGATCTTTCGTTGCGGTGCGTGGGTTTCTCTCTAGTTGTGGTACATGGGCTTAGTTATCCCATGACATATGGATCTTAGTTCCCCTATCAGAGACTGAACCTATGTCCCCTGCATTGGAAGATCTATGGTTAACCACTGGATCACCAGAGAAGTCCCTGATTTATGTTTATATGAAAACAAATCCAAGTATTGTTGTTCAATCACCAAGTCATGTCCGACTCTTCACAGTCCCATGAATTGCAGTGTGCCAGGCTTCCCTGTCCTTCACTGTCTCCAGGAGTTTGCCCAAATTCATGTCCATTGAGTTGGTGATGCTATCTAGTGTATTATGAAGTAAAACGCAGAACTGTATTGACCTTTTTTTTCACTGAAAACATGGAACTTCAAAGAATTTTATGTCTTGCAGAAGGCTTCTTTGGGCTGGGCTTCCTGGTCTTAAGATAAGAAAGCAACTGCTTGCTCATGTTCCACCACAAATGGTATTTTAGGAGAAACATCTGAAATTTTTGTTTAGCAATTTCATTTGACATCCAAGAAAGCCAAAACACAAAGAGAAAACTTTTCGTTTATGAGTGTGATTTGAGCTTTATATACCTTCCTTCTTTAACCTCAAATATTGCTTTCCATTCCCAAACCCAAGTAGAAAATTCAGAGAAAGCATGATTTAGTAATACTGAAAAACACAGGGCTGTCCATAAATTTAGTCCTTGTTATGCCTGTGTAACTTGAACAAGGGATTTAGTATCCCAGTCCCTCAGCAATAAAGAAATGCATTTTAAAATAGAGAAATAAAAAACCCATTGTATTTGCCTTGTGCGGCTGTTGGACAGATCAAACCAGGCAGCATATGTGAAGTTTGAAATGCTGTAAAAAGAGATAGAATCCACTTTTTGACAAATGAGAAATGCTGAGAAAACTGGACATTCATATGCAAAAGAATAAAGGTGGACTCCACACCATATACAAAAATTAACTCAAAAGTGAATCAAGGACCTAAATGTAGACCTGAAATGATAAAAACTCTTAGAATAAAACAGGATAAATGCTTCATCACTAATCACTGAGGGAAATGCAAATCATGACTTTGGACTTGAAATAATTTTTCTTGGCTATGACATCAGAGGCAAAGATATGAAAAGTAAAAAAAAAAAAGACAACTTGGACTTCATGAAAAAAATTTTTTTAAAAAGTATGTCAAAAAAGACAGTATCCAGAGTAAAAAGGCAACCCACAAGATGGGAGGAAATATTGCAAATCATATATCTGAGAAGGGATTAGTATCCAGAATATGTAAAGAACTCCTACAACTCACCAACAAAAAGACAAACAACTTGATTAAAAAATGGGCAAAGGACTTGAATAGATTATTCTCCAAAGAAGATATACAAATGGCCAATAAGCACAGGAGAAGATGCTCAACATCACTAATCACTGAGGGAAATGCAAATCAAAAGCACAATGAGTTACCACCTCACTCATTAGAACGACTCCAAGTGTTGGTGGGAATATACAATGGTACAGCCACTGTGGAAAACAGCATGGTAGTTCCTCAAAAAAAAAAGAAAAAGAAGAATTATATATGATTCAGCAACTCCACTTCTGGGTATGTAACCCAAAGAAATGAAAGCAGGGTCTTGAAGAGATATTTGTACATCGTGTTCATAGCAGTGTTATTCCACAATAGCTAAAACATGAAGCAACCTGTATCTATCAAAAGATGAAAAGATAAACAAATCAGCTGTGTACATTCAGCCTTTTAAAAAGGTAAACTTTGCCATGTGCTATTACATGTATGAACCTTGAGGACATTATGCTAAATGAAATAAGACAGTCACAAGTATACCCACACACAGACACTCACAGTACAGTGTGATCCCACTTTGCTGTTGTTCAGAGGCTCAGTCATGTCCAACTCTTTGTGACCCCATGGACTGGAGCACACCAGGCTTCCCTGTCCTTCACCATCTCCTAGAGCTTTCTCAAACTCATGTCCGTTGAGTCAGTGATGCCATCCAACCATCTCATCCTCTCTCATCCCCTTCTCATCCTGCCTTCAATCTTTCCCAGCAACATGGTCTTTTCCAATGAGTTAGCTCTTAGCAACAGATGGCCAAAGTATTGATTCCACTTAAATGAGGAAATTTGGAGTAGTCAAAATTATAAAGACAGAAAGCGTAATGATGGGACTTCCCTGGTGGTCCAGTGGTTAAGAATCTGCCTGCCAATGCAGGGAGACACAGGTTCGATCCCTGGTCTAGTAAGATCTCACATGCTGTAGAAGAACTGAGCCTGGGTACCACAACTACTGAGCCTGTGCTCCAGAACAAGCAAAGCCACCGCAGTGAGAACCCCAAGCACCAAAACCAGAGAGCAGCTCTCAGTCGCCGCAGCTGGAGAAAGCCCGCAAACAGCAACGAACACCTAGCACAGCCAAAACAGAAAATAAATTAAAATAGATCCATTAAAAAAAGAAAGTGTAATGGTGGTTGCCAGGAGCTGGAGGAGCAGAGAATGGGGAGTTACTGATTAATAAGCATAGAATTTCAGTTTTACAAGATAAATATTAATGTGGATGGACGGTACAACAGTATGAATGTATTTAGTACCACTGAACTGTACTCTTTCAAATTAAGATGGTACATTTTATGTATATTTTACTCAGTTATAAAAGAGAGAGTGAGAGAGAACCCAAAGACTAGAATCCACCCCCTGAAGCTACTTTAATAAGGGTTGAAAGCAGGCTTCTCATGAGCAATTCTAATTTCAGGCTTGTGTTCTTGACTGCTGTTTTGTCTGCAGGTTCTGTGGTTCGTGACTCATCAGGTTGCCCCCACTGCCAAGTTTTGTTTTGTTCCTTGGTTACAGACTTTTTCCTAATCCTGGTCCATGGAAACTAGAAATTCATACCCAGGCCCCTAGGAGGAGTCAGAGCAAGAAGGAACCTCCACCAATACTTTCCCTCCCCCGAAATGCTGAGAACCCAGATCTGCTGGGTGTGGGGTGTTGTCAAGCCCTGGGCTCAGCCTTGCTGCCTCATCCTCTCAAAAACGCCATTAGGTTGGACTGCGCCTTCTCTCATTTTATAGATACAGATGCTGAAGGCACAGAAGTTATGTGTTTTATTCATGTGTTCTTCTGTTTGCCATGCCTCCCCTGACTCTTGGCTGGTGAACTCTTCCTGCCCCCTCCTTACCTCCCAGCTCCCTGTCGCCTCCCCCAGGGGCCCCCCAGTTTGAGGTCCCCTCCTGAATGCTCTTGTGAAGTAGTTTCTCACTTTCCGCCCCAGTGTTTGCCTCTGCCTCCAGAGATGTATGGAGAGATTAAGAGCTGGGCACGTGTGACGTGTAGACTCCGCAAATACATGAGTGAACGGGTGCATGAATGAATAAATAACGTTTTAAGATACCAAGTCCCCAGATGAGAAATCCACTCTGGCTTATGAGTCCCTGGGACTTCTTACCCAGTCTCCCTCTTCACAGCTATTAATATTAACAGCCTTGGCCCCATCCCAGCTGGTAAGAGTTCAAATATCACTGAGACAATATTTAGAAACTTGTTTAGACCATGCTGGCTCCAGCCCAACCAACCCTTTTGAGGTTGTTGCTGAGCCTCATAACTCCACGATGGAGCAGGATCTTGTGAAGAAACATACAACTTGTGTAGGGATAGGTCAGTTAAAGCAGCCCCTCTGTTGGCGATTGTTTTCAGCCTTCCTGCAACTCATTTCATACTAATTAATCCTCTGTGCTCTTTTTGTTGTTGTTCAGTTGCCAGTGTCTGATTCTTCATGACCCCATACCCCATGGAATGCAGCATGCCAGGCTTCCCTGTCCTTCACCACCTCATGGAGTCTGCCCAAGTTCATGTCCACTGAATCAGTGATGCCATCCAACCATCTCATCCTCTGTCATCCTCTTCTTTTTCTTCTGCCTTCAATCTTTCCCAGCATCTTTCCCAAGATCTTTCCCAATGAGTCAGTTCTTTGCATCAGGTGGCCAAAGTATTGGAGCTTCAGCTTCAGCATCAGTCCTTCCAATGAATATTCAGGACTGATTTCCTTTAGGATGGACTGGTTAGATCTCCTTGCAGTCCAAGGGACTCTCAAGAGTCTTCTCCAACACCACAGTTCAAAAGCATCAAGGAGCCATGGACTCCTTCTGACCTCAAATTCGGACCATTCTACTAGAAGGTGTTATCACCTGTATCATGACTGCACCTCTGTCAGGACAAAAGGCTGATGATCTGACAGCTATGGGACTGGGATGCAAGGTCACCTCAGTCTGCTAGAAGGTCACACAGAGCCATTTCCAAGTAGTCCCTGAAGAGCTTGCTCATGGCATCTCTATGATTTTGTTGGGATACAATGTGTTGATATTTGTCCTGCCTAAGTGACCGCTGTCCACTCCCTGAAGCAGGACAGGGTCACAGACTGGTTCATTCATCTTACTTACTGGCTTTCGCTGTGTGCCAGGCTCTGTGGTCAAGATATTATTGACATAACGTCCTGATCTTTAACGCATACAGGTGAGTGGGGCCCCTAATCCCAGATCTCTATGACTACAGATGTAACAAGAAAGGGAAACATGGGGGGAGGGAAACGGTGTAAAACATTGCTTCCTTAGAGAAGCCTGCTCTGATTTCCCCCAGCATCACTGAATCTCCCAGTTACAAGCCTCTATATCACCTTTGTACTAGACATGGACTCCATGGGTAGGGACTGTGTCTGTCTCACTCAGCAATATATTTCCAGCACTCAGCACAGTGGTGAGCAAAACATAGGTGCTTAATGTATGCTTGTTGAATGAATGAACAGTCATGGAAGGCTTTATAGAGGTGGTGGCACTGAGGTGGGTCTTGACAAATCAGGGGGATTCACCAGGGAAGAAGTGAATGGATAATTTTGTAAAACAAATATATGTTATTAAATTTATGACTCTCCTCACTAGCACAGGGAAAATCCATGATGTTGACAAGTAGTTTTGATGGCAGGATGAAGCCTAGGCAGGCTAGGGGTGAGAAAAGTATTTGCGATGCTTCCTTTCAACACATTTGGAAAACCAGTCTCATAATGAGAATGAGGCTTGGTGGACAAGGAGTCCCTGGGATAGACGAGCCCCAGCCGCCACCCTCTTCTCTCTGCCCCAGTGAACAGTTGGGACTTTGAAGAAATATGAGAAAGACTGCTCTTCCTTTGGTTAGTATTTCTTACTTTACCTTCCTCTACTTTCTGATTGGGATGAATTTATGGGCACTTAACAGCTGGTCTAAGTTAGGAATCACGACTCATTCAACAAACATTTAGTGAACATCCTTGGCATTGAAGATGCTGTGTGGGAGCCGCAGCAGAAAGTACAGGATGTACGAACCACAGGCTCTATCTTCATGGAGCTTATTTTTAGTAAATAAATAACATGGATAACATCAACAACTAGAGTGCAGTCAGAACCTTGTTGAAATCACATCGGAAGGGCAGAAATGCTGCATAGCGAAGGGAGACCTGGAGTGGAAATTGGAGGGTCAGAGATGTGATGGGGCAGGGGTTCTGGTGGGAGTGAAGACACAAAACCAGGTGGCACGGAGGGTCTGGGGAAGGGCTTGTAACAGCTGCGCCAGGAAAGTGATGGAAGGTGAGGTTGGAAAAGGACAGCAGTGCCATACGTGCATGCATGCATGCTCTATTGCTTCAGGTGTGTCTGACTCTGCGACCCCGTGGACCGTAGCCCTCCAGGCTCCTCTGTCCATGGGATTCTCCAGGCAAGAACACTGGAGTGGGTTGCCATGCCCTCCTCCAGGGGATCTTTCCAACGCAGCGATCAAACCTGAGTCTCTTACTTCTCCTGCACTGGGAGGCAGGTTCTTTACCACTAGCACCTGGAACCCCTACCTTGGAGAACACTGAAAAGCAGATCTAAAAGTTTCCAAAGGTGAAATATCTTCCAGAGGCAGCCCTCTAGGAAGTGGTAGGGCAGGGATTTAAGCTGGTGCTTGATCAGACTCCAAAAGCATGTGTATATGCGCATATATTAATACCTGTGTATACTGAGGCAAGGGGCTTCCCTGGGGGCTCAGTGGTAAAGAACCTGCCTGCAATGCAGGAAACTCAGGTTTGATCCTTGGGTCTTGAAGATCCCCTGGAGAAGGAAAGGGAATGGCTACCTACTCCAGTATTCTTGCCTGAGAAATCCCATGGACAGGGGAGCCTGGTAGGCTATAGTCCATGGGGTAGCAAAGAATCAGACACAACTAGTGACTAAACAAGAACACACTGAGGCATGCCTTAAACTACTTAACTAAGTATCTTTGAATTAGGAGGAAACTGGCAGAATTTTCAGGAACTCTCAATGTCAGCTAGATTGATGAAGTAAAATTTTCCTTAATTTCTAATGCAAGAGGCCCACAGCCCATTGGTCTGAGCAGAAGGAGGGTCTTGGGTTTTTCTCAGGCAGCAGCACAAGAAATTTAAGTGAAAAACATTGCAGAGCCAACTCTTGGTTTGCTTGTACAGTTTAAAGTTCAGATTATTATTATTATTATTATTATTATTTTGGGGGGCATTGGGAGAGGAAAAGGAATGGAATAGTTCGCTCTCTGTAGGAGTGAGGGAGGAACAGGGAAGAAAGGGCCTCCTATCCAGGGTCCTGAGTGCTTGTTGAGCTACTTTATGGGCATCCTGGATTAGACCCCTGATGAGAACTAGCTGCGGACTGAATTCCCAGTGGTAGAATTGTTTCTGATAGAAAACAATTTCCAGGCTCTAAAATGACGTGCAAATGGACCTTGGAATGGAACCTGTTTGTAAGTGGAGGTTATAACAATAATGATTTTGGATTCAAATAAAAATTTTATGTTTTAATTAATTTTTTTAATTTTTATTTTAATCGGAGGCTAATTACAATATTATAGTGGGTTTTGCCATACATTGACATGAATCAGCCATGGATGGACATATGTTCCCAATCCTGAACCCTCCTCCCACTTCCCTCCTCATCCCATCCCTCTGGGTCATCCCAGTGCACCAGCCTTGAGCACCCTGTCTCGTGCATTGAACCTGGACTGGCGATCTGTTTCACATATGATAATATACATGTTTCAATGCTATTCTCTCAAATTATCCTACCCTCGCCTTCTCCCACAGAGTCCAAAAGACTGTTCTATACATCTGTGTCTCTTTTGCTGTCTCGCATATAGGGTCATCGTTACTATCTTTCTAAATTCCATATATATGTTCTAGTATAGTGTATTGGATTCAAATAAAAATTTTAAATCTTGATGAGATATTTATAAACAAAAATTAAGGTTGGCAAGAATATTCAATAAATGAGTATGTCTAATGATGAAAAGGTGGTGACTTAACTGGGTTGAGAGTAAGGATAAATCAGTGCAAATTTCTAGCTCCAAAACAAGTTAGATGAAAACCTGTCACCACCTGAAATGGCTCCTTTCCTGCTGAATGTTTTCTGATCTTCTTTGCACTAGGTAAGCTTCGTTTGTCCTGATATAGTGCCTCCTACATACTTCACCTTCCATATAGCGAGTTGGGTGGTAACAAATTAATTCCTGCTATATTCAGGTGGGGCAGTGGAAGAACACCAGTGTCAGAAGAGACGTATTGGTTCCTTTTCTGTCTTGGTCACTATTGCTGGGGGACCTTGGACAAGTCACTTGACCTTTGCAAGTCAAGTTTGCTCATCTGGATATGAAATAAGGGGATGGAGCAAGGCTTCTTCATGCTCTGAAGTTAGGTCCCACGTATAAGGCTAAGTTTTATAGTAAAGCTTCTCTAAGGATGATTTATAATGTTATTGTTCAGTGAGTGATATTTTTCATCTCTATATTGTCATCAGAAATAGGTCATGGTTGATTTTTTAAAATTTATTTATTTTTCATTGGGGGATTATTGCTTTACAATATTGTGTTGTATATGATGTATGGTCTCTGCCATACATCAACAAGCCACTGCTGATTTTTAAAGTCTGGATTTTGAAAAGATTTATACTGTTCAAAATTACTTTTAAAAAGTCACTTGAATGGCAGTGGTTATTCAATAACAATTGTAATTTTCTGTTTTCTTTGTGTTTCCTTTCTTTTTTAATATAAATTTATTTACTTTAATTAGAGGTTAATTACTTTACAATGTTGTATTGGTTTTGCCATACATCAACATGAATCTGCCATGGGTATACACGTGTTCCCCCTTCCTGAACCCCCCTCCATTCTTCCTCCCCCCTCCCCATACCATCCCTCTGGGTCATCCCAGTGCACCAGCTCCAAGCATCCAGTATCATGCATCGAACCTGGACTGGCAATTCGTTTCATATATGATATTATACATGTTTCAATGCCATTCTCCCAAATCATCCCACTCTCTCCCTCTCCCACAGAGTCCAAAAGACTGTGTTTCCTTTCTGATATGCAAATAGCCATTTATTTGATTTCCAGTAGAAAATCTAAGAGGAAATGTAAGCACAAACATTGTATCTTGGAATTAAGAAATACTGATGAGTATATTAATTACTATTTTTTTTTTTAATTTCAAAGTTAAGGCTTCTGAGGAAGAAAAATGGACTAGACTATCTCAAGAAGGGAGGAAACATTTTATACCATTACAGTATGTGTTTAGAAATAACTATGTTGTTTCTCCTTGTCAAATTTGAGCTGCCATTCATTTTTATCAAACTACTTTCCACCTTCAGAAAGAAACAAACCTTGATATTGTGAGTTTTTAAGTTTACTTTTGTGCCTTTTTTTTTTTTAAGTAAACATTTTTACTTCATTCCAGGCTGGAGAGGGAAGCATAAAAGCCCTCTTCTTACAGGGTGACCCCTCTGTTCATGTGCAAATGGATTTGAATGTATAGGTGGTCATCTGGGACTAAGTGAAATTTCTCTTATGATGTGTTAGCTGTGCTAACTATCCACAATGAGAACTTGGATGATATATCCAGAGCAAAAGGAAAAAAAAAAATACCAAAAGCATACACTTTTTTAGAGTTTAGTCATCAGAACAAGCCATTGAGACTTCCATGGAGAGAGTGAATCTAGTTTAAGGAGGCAAGATTCTGCTCCAGCACCACCTTTTGTGGGGAGAGTACATAGCCGGGGGAATTTGTACCACATCTGCCTTTGAACTGGGCCTAGAAGAGTGAGGTGGAAGCTTCAAAGCCTTTCTCCTTTCCATCTTTTCCTCCCACAACCATATCTCTGCCTCAGAAAGCTAGATTCCTGTTTGGGCAGCTCATTCCATGGTCCCCAGTTAGTTCTAGTGTTGGAGGTTGGCCAGGAAACTGTTTGCACCATTTCTTAGGTGAGGACATAGACATGGAAAGATGAACTGGTGGGCCCAAGGACACGCTGGTTAGTAAAGGACCTTGAATTTGAACCCAAATCACCTAAAGTCCAGGGTGAAGCTCTCTCTGCATGCCTGGTTACTTCTGAAGGAGACTCTCAGAATACCGCCTGCACTGGTTTGCTGCACTTCCATTATTAAACTCGCAACAGAGTATTAACATCTTTTGTGACCTGGTAGTTTAGAACCATTCAGAGACCATGAAAATCTTACATTTTTGGCCACAGGGGAAAAAAAACCCAACTCATTCTAGAAAAGAGTGGGTGATGTGTCAAGATATGTCAACCAATTGGTGCTTCTCAGAAATGGGCCAGTGGCTGGGCTGTTTGCAGGAGACTGGTAGACGGTGAGCCTGGGCCATCAGCCATGGCGGGGCCGGAAGGGGACGGGGGAGCAGGGAGTTAACATTATGGGACACAAGCACGTACTTCCTCGGGCATCACAGTGAGAGGAGTGGACCGATAAGGGCAGTCTCTCCTCCAGCTCCCTGGCTTGGGGCCTGAGTCTGCTGCCTGGAAGCTTCTGCCTGAGGTTCTGGCTTGGATGGTTGGCCACATGTAGGGAGAGTCAGGGATTACTCACAGCAGCTGCGTGAGGCCCAGTGGGCCTCCTAAGTGGCTTTCTAAGCAGAGGGCTCCTAGGGTGATCCTGGCTGGCCTTGCCTGGCCAAGTCCCTGCAGTTTGCAAGCCTTGATCTCCATCTCTGCCCTCTGTCTTGAGAGACAGTTTTTCAACAGACTCTTTTGGCTAAATATGGTTTCTGTTGTTTGCAGTTGATAAGCCAACTGATGCAGCCAGGAAGAAGTGGAATCAGGATTAGAATTGGGTCTGTCAGATACCCGTTGCTTATTCCTCTGTACCCAAAAAAGGGATAGGAATCTGAGTGACTGCCAAATCTTATCGTTTAAGCCTTCTTGGGAAATAGGCTTACAAGTAGATCAGTAGTTAAATAAATCAATAAGTGATCACACACATATATTCATCCACACACATATGCACATACATGTTCACATACATGTTTTAATTGATTGGCAAGTTTTCATGAAATGTTGTTGAAGCTCTATGATGCTGACATTTCTAGAGGAGGGGAGCAGACATAACATTCACTGGGTGACTGTGAGCACAGGAGGTAATGGGTGGGCTACAGAAGTGATGTATTCGTTGAGAATAGATTTGGGAGTCAGACAGATTTGATTTCAAACCTACAGCTACTATTAAATAAACCTTTGTGTCTTTGGACAAATTATATATTTTCTTTGGACCTCAGTTTCCTTATCTGTAAAATGGGGATAATTATACTCATTTCACAGAGATTCAAAGCATTCCAGATAAGGCACCTAGCACAGAACTTGGCACAGAGTGATGGACGGATGGGAGTTATTATTTTTGTTTAAATATATTGCCTAGTTTAGTTCTCACAGCACTACTGAATTTGTCCTTTCTTGAATAAGTTTAGGATTCCTGCTTGTTGGCATATCCTTTTATCCTCTTTTAGAAGGGGACTGTGGGAGTGGGTGAGGAGAGGGTGAGACGGAAGCCATAAGGTGAGAAAGAAGCCATAAGAGGCCATAGCTCTGAGCATCCTCTCTGAGCTCCTGGTCCTGGGGATGCTGCTTGTCTTCGAGATCCTGCCTGTCTTGTGCAGTGGGAGCCATGGACAGGTTCTGAGTGACACCAATCCAGGGCAGCCCACTTCACCAGCAAAGTGATGATGGCAACCAAATCCCCTTAGAAAACAAGTCAATTAAAGCACATTCACTAATGAAGACCTAACAGCAATCCATGTTGTATTCTATCACAGGAGGTCATATGCATGAAAAATCTTTGCCCATCTGTTTAGTAAATAGCATGTTTTAAAGAAATGTTGGGTTTTCTTGGTGGCTCAGCAACAAAGACTCTGCCTGGCAATGCAGGATGCAACCTGCATCAACCCAGGGTGATTCCTGGGTCGGGAACTTCCCCTGGAGATGGAAATGGCAACCCAGTCCAGTATTATTGCCTAGAGAATTCCATGGATAGAGCCTGGTGGGCTACAGTTCATGGGGTTGCAAAGAGTTGGATGTGACTGAGTGACTAAACAGCAACAAGAAGGAAATGTTAGACACAGTCTTACTCTTCTTTCTCTTTTTCTTAGACACGTCTCTTGGTGGCTTGTAAAAAATGTAGTCAGAATTAGCTTATATAATTCTCACTACAATTTTAAGAGAAATATGTTATTTTTCATCTCTGCTTTCCAGAGATGGAAATCTGGAATTGGAAAGAATTCCTCCTGGATTGTGCACTGTGGCAACGACAAAGCAGGATATCAAACCCAAATCCTTTGCCATCCACTTTATATTCATTCATTCATCTGGTGCTGTCTGCCATGTGCCTGGAGCTGGGCTGGGCACCAGGGATCTGTGTCTTGGCTGTGGGCCCTGCCTGCAAGGAGCTCACACTGCTCAGGAAGAGTCTTTCCTTTGAGCTACCCTGTCCAAGACCACACCATTTTTTTTTTTCCTGGCTCTAATTAATGACCCATTCATATCCCAAGACTAGAGGATGAATGGCTATATTCAGGTTTCCAGTTGATGGCAATTTTCTTTGGAAACTCACCAGTTTTGGGTCTCCATTTTAAGTCGCCACACACTTCACTGTTAAACTGTCAAAAATGACGTGGAATGTGGAAATATTTCTTACAAGGTCCCAAAGGGATGTTTCCGGAGCCAGTGACACCCTTCTCTCTTCAGTCTGGGGAACAGGCAGGGAGATGCCCCCAAAGTCCATTGCACAGCCAATTATTGTGTTGTTTTTTGATTTGAGTCTGTTTTTTTATTTTATTTTAAAAAATTTTAATTGAAGTATAGTTGATCTGCAGTGTCCTGTTAGTTTCAGGTGTACAGCAAAGGGATTCAGTCATGTATCTATTACATAGGTTATTACATTATAGGGTATTACATGATATTGAATACAGTCTGCCATGCTAGACAGGAAGTTTCTCTTGCTCCAGAAGTGAGATTGCTGGATGATATGGTAGTTCTGTTTTTGGTTTTTAAAGGGCTTCCACACCGTTCTCCATAATGGTTGTACCAATTTACACTCCCACCAGCAGTGTAAGAAGGTTCCCTTTTTTACACACCCTCTCTAGCATTTATTATTTGTTGACACTGTGATGATGGCCATTCTGACTGTTGGGAGGGGTACCTCATTGTAGCTTTGATTTTCATTTCTCTAATAATTCATGATGTTGAACATTTTCATGTGCCTATTGTCCATCTGTAAGTCTTTTTTGAAGAAATATTTAGGTCTTCTACCCCAATTCTTGATTTTTTTTTTTTATATTGAGCTATATGAGCTGTTTGTTTATTTTGGAGTTGCCTTGTTTCCAAACATTTTCTCCCATTCCATAGATTGTCTTTTTGTACTGTTATTGTTTTCTTTGCTGTGCAAAAGCTTTTAAGTTTAATTAGGTCCCATTTGTTTATTTTTGCTTTTATTTCTATTATTCTAGGAGGTGGATCCAATGTTGCTGCCATTTATGCCAAACAGTGTTGTGCTTGCTTTCCTCCAGGAGTTTTATAGTATCTAGTCTCACATGTAAACCTTTAATCCATTTTGAGTTTATTTTTGTATATGGTTTTAGAGAATGTTCTTATTTTTCTAGTAAGACAAAGTTGGTGTTGGTGCTTACCCTGGAGAGGAAGACAGCTACTTCAACCAAGGCTTGCTAGCATCTCAAAGAGGGTAGGACAAAGCTAGGTTGTTTATTCAGACTATGAAGTCTAGTTTAATACAAATCTTTAAATGCTGTGCTCCATTAGGACTGGGTAAAATTCCAGAATTAGTGCCTTGAGGGGAAAGGGCTTAGAAAGCCCTTGTGTGGTTTGGCTATTGTTCAGGCATGGTAATACCATGAATTCTGAGAAGTCTGTGGAATATATGGACCAAGACACTGGTGACCTGCACCTGAGCACATGTGGCCACTTGGATCTTCCTTAGTTCACTATCACTCCCCAGTTTAGTCCAGGGACCTATCTTTCTTTTCTTACCCTCCACAAGGCAGAACCTCCTGGAAGTATCATATATTCTGCTGCTGCTGCTAAGTCGCTTCATTCGTGTTCGACTCTGTGCAACCCCATAGACGGCAGCCCACCAGGCTCCCCCCTCCCTGGGATCCTCCAGGCAAGAACACTGGAGTGGGTTGCCATTTCCTTCTCCAATGCATGAAAGTGAAAATTGAAAGTGAAGTTGCTCAGTCATGTCTGACTCTGAGCGACCCCATGGACTGCAGCCTACCAAGCTCCTCCATCCATGGGATTTTCCAGGCAAGAATACTGGAGTGGGGTGCCATTGCCTTCTCCTCAGGCCAAGTCTATTGGAGCCCAAAGCCTGCTTGTTCTTAGGTATGATGCTATAGAAACACTCTCTCCTTTTAAAATACATTGTTCCTACAACTAATTTTTCTAAAGTAATATCCAAATATTTGCTCACCGGGGAGAAGACTGACTCTCACCATACAGAACCCTTCTCTCCTTTCAGCCTGGTAGGAGTGTAACCTTTAATCCCTGTTTCAGTGCCGAGGTGGAGCCTCCCATTCTCAGGGGTGGAGGCTGCCTCTCTTTCGTGCTGTTCTGCCTGGTTTCCTGGTTTCCCTGGGAAGTCTTCCAAGTGAAAAACAGTTTCCCCAGTAACTGACAGCCCACCCACTGGCCCTTCTGCCAGAGTGACTTGATCGCTTTGTGACTCTTGGTTTCTTAAAGGTGTTTCTTTTGGGATAGTCCAAACCACTTTGACACACGTTCTGACAAATTAGTGGTTAAAGAGAACACTTCCTTGGGCTAGAAGGAATGAATATTCAAACAAGTAAGAGAAAACTGTC
Organism: Capra hircus; assembly: GCF_001704415.2. NCBI lineage: Eukaryota > Metazoa > Chordata > Mammalia > Artiodactyla > Bovidae > Capra > Capra hircus. The sequence goes on from NC_030816.1 coordinate 74,608,122, forward strand.
AACATAGTGGCTGCTGTAGTGGGAGAACGTTGAGCAACTGGTTCCTTTAGTTCCCCAGCTTTGGAAAGACAGAGCTAATCATTTCTGACAGATGGAGTCTACCAGTTTAAAATATCCCTGAAAAAATAAAATAAAATAAAATATCCCTGGATTTTTTGATGATTGCCATTCTTATTGGTGTGAGGCGATACTCATTGTAGTTTTGATCTGCATTTCTCCAATTATTAGTGATCTTGAGCATCTTTTCATGTGCCTGTTGGTCAGCTGTATGTCTTCTTTGGAGAAATGTCTATTTGGGTCTTTTTGGGTCATTTGTAGAGATGTGGATGGATGGAGTCTGTGATACAGAGTGAAGTCAGAAGGAGTGAAACAAATATCATATATTAATGCATATATGTGGAATCTACGGTACAGATGAACCTCTTTGCAAAACAGAAATAGAGATGCAGATGTAGGGAACAGATGTATGGACGTGGCAGGGGGGTGGAGGGGAGAGGAGGTAGGATGAATTGGGAGATTGAGATTGATATACATACACTACCATGTGGAAAATCAGTAATTAGTGGGAACCTGCTGTATAGCATAGGAAACTCAGTTTGGTGCTCTGAGTAGGGGACCTACTCTTTATTTGTTCTTAGTCATGTCGAACGCTTCACAACTCTATGGACCGAAGCTCACCAGGCTCCTCTGCCCATGGAATTTTCCGGGTAAGAATACTGGAATGGGTTGCCATTTCCTCCTGCAGGGGATCTTCCCAATCCAGGGATCAAACCCAAGTCTCTTGTGTCTCCTGCATTGGCAGGTGTGTTCTTTACCAACTGTGCCACCTGGGAAGCCCAAGGTGACCTTGAAGGGTGGGGTATTGCAGGGGAGGGAGGGGATATATATACATATGGCTGGTTTGCTTCACTGAATAACAGAATCTAGAACAGCATTGTAAGGCAACTATACCCCAATTTTTTTAAAAAAAAGTAAAAAGAGGAAAAGAAAAGCTTCCTAGAGAAGGAGATTCCACTCTTCTCTGTAACTCATGGGTAACAACTGGGTAATTATTTCTAACAGTGAATTGAATTCCTCCACCTGGCAATTTGGAATTCGTTTCTAATTATGTTTCCTCCTGTAGAAATGGACAAAGGCTTGCCCACGTGGTAAAGGGGGGTCATACGTGTGCTGCTTTATTGTCTTAGGAACAGGGGCTGCAGTGGAGAAAAGGGCTTACTGGCTTTCACAGAAGGGTGAAGGGAGAAGTAAGCTTTATGCTCAAGCCCAGAAGTGGAGCTTACATCCAATCTATGTCATGACTGTAGAACTTCCAGAATCTCTATAAATGTGCCCCAGTTGTTTAGCTAGGACCTGTTTTCTCATCGTGAGAACACATAAGAAAAAGAGGCTAGTCTATGTACTTGATTTCTGGGCAGCAAAACGAGGAGGAGAGAGGTAGCAGGGGGATAGTTGAACTGAGTTAGGAAACTGGGGGAGAATAGTCTGCAGCAGGGTGAGAGAGGTTGCTCTGTTGGGGATGAAGTAGCTTGAATCTTGGCCACCTCAACTGACAAAGAGATAAAAGCATGGGGAGCAATTTGAGGTCTCAGAAGGGATCCTGATCTTGAGCAGGAGAAAGACCCCATTAGAGTTGATATAAGTCTTTTCAGGTCTTTAATACATTCATAAGCTGTTATTAGAGTTCATGGCATCCTGACATTGTCCTGCTGAAATCACACTTTCTCCTGAATGGTGGCTTTTTCATTCCTCATATTTTTCTCTGTTCTAGTCAAAGGTAGTTATTTTATATGGAGAGGGAAAAACTGGAGGAAGAAGAAGAAACAGATTTCTTGGAACAAGTAGACTTTAAAGGTGGAGTTTAGGGGACAGAGGCTTTCAATTTAGATGGCAGTCAACAACAAACAAATAAGCAAAACCAACTAAGAAAGAAGGGAAAAGAAGTAATAAAAGAAAACACAGATACGGTATTCCAATATCACGTGTCTTATCGCATGCAGTGACTTCGTAGCCTCCTATTTATTCAATGAGTATTGTTAAATACTGTCACGAGGAAGTGCATCCTTAGCTCTGGATGAAGCATACACCAAGTAGACTTGGAGGACCCAGGTCTGTTAGAGAAGCTGAATTAAGTAATAATAAGTGAAAGATGGAAATCCAGAGCCAGTGCCGTGGGGCTCAGAGAAGGTGAGAGCTAGCTCAGCTGGGGCAGTACAGGAAAGGCTTGTGGGGAAGGAAGCCTGAGCACTAGGACTTGAGGAATGATGGGTGGGCTTTGGTCTTGCTGGCCTGGTTGCAGGTGGGGTGAGAATAGCAAGGACTTGGGCACAGAATGAGCAGCGCCGGGCTCAATAAGAGGAGAGAGCCTGAAGGAGGCCTGGCATGGACTGGGAGAAAATTGTGCTGGGAGGAAGTTCAGAACCAAGCTGTGGAGCTTCCTGAACTCTTTATGGTCTTCGGGAGTCATTGGCAACCCTGGGCTTGTCAGTAGATGGCTGAAAGTAGTACTGTGTGGATTAGAGGTGATGATCTGGCCTAGGGTGAATACAAAGCCCTCTTAGAATTATCTAAGACAAAAATCAGCACCAAAACATTCCCCTCTCGCCTTCTCAGTCTTATGTGTGGAAACCACAGTGTCAGAAAACTGGGCGGGAGTCGTCTCTCACACTTCCCTCTATGTGTTTGGTGGTTGGAGGTCTGCATTTATGTATTTGTGATGTTGGACCCGCAAGACAGAAGCTTCCCCACAAATAGCACAGGAAGTGCTGCCAAGAGGGGAGTCACTGGCCAGCAGGGCCTCCCCGACTCAACCCAGCCTTGGTTTCCTGTCTCACTTCTTGGTTGGTGGTGGTGGTGGTTTCATTGCCAAGTCGTGTCCAACTCTTGCAACCCCATGGACTGTAGCCTGCTAGACTCCTCTGTCCATGGGATTCTCTAGGCAAGAATACTGGAGTGGGTTGCCATTTGGTTAGGGGGAAAAAAGATGACTTTTGTCAAACTCCCTGAGAGATGAGGGAGAATTCAATTGAACAATGGTTGGAAAACATTGTTTGAAAGCTTGAAAACTACTGACCTAGAATAGCCTTGTACTTTAGAACATATAAATTATCCCCTAATGCTGTAGTAATAAAGATTTCTCGTGGGCCAGCTGTGTTCAGTCTCATGAGAAGCATTATGAAAGACTTAAAACATGTAAGGTACAGCCTTCTCAAAAGGCCACTCATACGCATGAACCATTAGCACAAGGTCAGAGCATCAGGTGCGGAATTGTATGGGCAGAGATGGAAGCTGTTGGAGAAGATTTTACAACATCCTGAAGAATCAATAATAAAAAATCTATGAAGGAACCGCTTGGGGGCCTTATATTGTATTTTGGAACTGTAGTTCACAACCTATCCAGTGTGTTTGGTTTTCACAGAATATTATGGTGAGAACATATTTGACTTGATTGGGGTTTCACTGAAAGTTCATAAGGCACCTTTTCTTGTAGTTCTAGTTACTGGTTATTTTTCTGGATGATGAAACATGGGTATAAAGATAGAAAAATTCAGTCATCTGTCTGCTTTTTGCTTACTTTGCAGGGCTGAATTTTAAACTGTTCTTTTAAATGTTGGCAGCATGTAGACTGAGACATGGGAAATGATAAGAGATTCTAACCATGGTTAGTGAAATCTGTAAGGAAATAACCATGGATGTGTTGCCTTCTGTCAGTGTTTACTGTATGACATGGAGATTAGTTTTCTTTTAATTAAGATCATCACTGTGGCCTTCATTTCTTTGATGAAAGCCAGGTTAAATCCATGACTTACTTCACAGATGTGAATGGGTTCCAATCTTTGTTAATATTTGCATATTACAGAGGTCAGGTTTTTTTCTTTCTTCATGGAAGTGGGATTTTTCCTGTTGTTTCATGTTTAGGATACTTAAATTGTTGGCTCTGTCAAAAACTAAACAGAAATAACAGTTATGATCACTGATTTTTAGGCTGAATGGACTCCTGGACTTAGGGTAAAACTTTCCAACATCTAACAGAAGGAATTTATTCTTAAAACATACCTTAGATGATTCCTTCAGTTGGGTCAAACTCAACACATCTGGTATGGGTTGAATTGTGTCCTTTAAAATTCATATGTTTAAGCCCTAATCCTCATTACCTCAAAATAAGACAATCTTTGAGAGAGATTCTAAAGAGGTGATTTAGTGAAAATGAGGCCATTAGGTTTAGCTGTTATCCAACCTGACTGGTGTCCATGTAGGAAGAGGAAATTTGGATACACAAAGAGACACCAGGGGTGGGCAGAGAGGTCCTCCATGTGAGAACAAGTGAGGAGACAGCCATCTGTAAGCCAAGGAGAAAGGCCTCAGGAAAAACCAAAATGTTGACCTCTTGATCCTGGACATCTAGCCTCAGTAGCTATGAGAAAATAATGCTCAATCATTTAAGCTACCCAATCTTTGATATTTTCCTATGGCAGCTCTAGCAAACTAATACAACACCCAAACCCAAATTTATTACTTGCCTGTTCAAAGCCATTCATTTTGTGGCAGAGGAATTTACTACTCACTGAACATCAGGCAATGGCAACCCACTCCAGTACTCTTTGCCTGGAAAATCCTATGGGCAGAGGAGCCTGGTAGGCCGCAGTCCATGGGGTCGCTAAGAGTCAGACACAACTGAGCTACTTCACTTTCACTTTTCACTTTCGTGCACTGGAGAAGGAAATGGCAACCCACTCCAGTGTTCTTGACTGGAGAATCCCAGGGATAGGGGAGCCTGGTGGGCTGCCGTCTATGGGGTCGCACAGAGTCGGACACGACTGAAGCGACTTAGCAGCAGGAGAACATCCACGTAATTCCCCTGAAAGACCTGCCCGCCCACAGCCAGGTGGGGCTGTGCACTAGCTGGTCTGTGGGCATCCACAGTCTCATCCCCGGACCCAGTGACCAAGGAGGCGACAGTCCTGGAGGGGGAGCTCCACGATGGTGGGGTTTCCACCTGGTCCCTGGGAGACTGAGTGGAGCAAAGCCTCCCCCAACCATGTAGAGTATGTCTCCCAGGTGAGACACAGTTCATTACTGTATTAAGCCTGGGATTTGGAAGGTTTCGTTTGTTTCTTCTGCTTAACTTTGTTTATCATGAGCAGTAAAGTCTTCAGCCTCCTAGTTCATCTGAAAGTGTACATTTAGCTGCATATTTGGACTCATAATTTCACATCTGACTGATGATCAGTCTTTCGTTCTACTCTTGCAGCTTCCCACAGGCCTGCCCCTCCTTTCCTTTCATAGAGGTGCTACATTTATCTCTCTAAACAAGTGATAGCATGATGATGATAATGATGGAGGAGTACTGTTCCAGGCACTGACCTAGTGCTTTCTGTACATCAAGTCCTTTATGAAGTAAGGCAATATTATCATATTATTCTTTCCAACAAAGAAATTGAGGTGCAGAGTCTGATGTGTTCAAGTTCACACAGCTGGTAAGTGGTACAGCCAAGATTTGAACTTGGTAATATGGTTTCCATTGCTTTCTTATAAACTCTGAGTTAACAGCCTTTCCAGTTCTGTTCCCAGGGTATCCTATCACTTTTCCCATCAAGGACCACCCTCTTCTTCTGACCGCTTCCAGCCCTTCATTCCAGTTACAGTCTTCGTTGCTTCTGCCCTCTAAACAAATCCTGCATTCGTCACCGTTGCTTCCACTGCTCTCTGAATTGCTCTGTTGCCCATTCTTTTTCTCCCTTGGCCCCGCCTGTCAGCATCTTGTGCATCCTGCTGCTGCTAAGTCGCTTCAGTCGTGTCCGACTCTGTGCGACCCCATAGACGGCAGCCCACCAGGCTCCCCCGTCCCTGGGATTCTCCAGGCAAGAACACTGGAGTGGGTTGCCATGTCCTTCTCCAGTGCATGAAAGTGAAAAGTGAAAGTGAAGTCGTTCAGTTGTGTCCGACTCTTAGTGACCCCATGGACTGCAGCCTACCAGGCTCCTCTGTCCATGGGATTTTCCAGGCAAGAGTACTGGAGTGGGCATCCCTCAGAGCCCCATTCATTTGCCACCTCTTCTGGGAAACCTTTCTTCAGTCTTCATTCAGCACTCCCATAATCCCTTGCCCACAGACACTCATGGATCACTTATTTGTGTCTATTTCTCTCTCTAAAGGATAAGTTCCCTGAGTGCTGAGACTATATATATATATATATTTGTCTTTAGATCTCCTCTGCAAGCAGTGGGCAGTATATACACACACACACACAATCTTTGGGTTACACTTCTTGATTGCAATTAAGAGAAAGGAAAGTTTCCTTGAATGCCTTGCACTTAACAAGAGATAACAATGTTACCCCTCCTCACTTTGGCCACCATAGTTTCGGATTCCCAGTCCCTGTGTGGGAGTGACTTTGTTAACATCAAAACACTTTCCTTCATCCTCTCTCTGCGTTCGTTTCTCTGAGCTGGATGCTACCACTTCTCATCTGTGTCATGTTAGCAAATTGTCCCTTTGGTCTTCATATTAGAACTGTTTCTCATTGGGTTTCAATTATTTCTTAGCTGTGATTTATTGATTAAGAGCAGCCTTTCATCCTGGTGGCACTTTTCAAGCATGTGGTGATATAGGTTCCAGGGAGTTGCAAGGAAAGAGAAGAATAGCACTCCTGCCGCTCTCCTTCCCTGCAGGTCTTTTGTGAAGCCCGCGGCCCTCTTCTCTCAGGGTTGGGCAGCAAGTTGAAAGGAAAGTGGAGTTCAGTCACTTCTGCCACAAGTATTTCTGGGTTAAATGCAGGACAGATTTGAAAGTTGAACACAATTGGATTTTCTGAGGATTTCAGCCAAGAATGTATTTGTGTTTGTCATCGTCTTACATAGACGTGCATTTTCCCAGACATGGCGGTGACTTTCTAACATGGCCTTCAGTAATCCTCACCTTCTGGAGTCATGCTTTTGTCTTGTTTCTTCCCAAACGAAGTAGGGGAGCAGTTCTGTAAATAATGGGCTATTGCAGAAGGGATGGGTGTGATTAGAAGCTAAATCATAAAAGTGTGGCTTCCACCGTGAGGCTATGCAGAGGTCCGTGTGGCAGCGAATGGTCTCCTGCCAGGCGCCAGCACTGAGGACAGCCATGTGTGTGAACCGTCTTGGGACAGATGCTCCAGCCCCAGCCAAGCCTTTGGACGACTGTAGCCCCAACTTCAGCTCATGAGAGACTGGAGCTGCGTCAGCCCAGCCAAGTGACTCCCCAGATCCTGAACTGCAGAATCCATGTGAGATGATAAATGTTTATGTTTGTGTTAAGCTGCCAAGTCTGGCACTAACTGCTTGTGCGGCCACAAACAATATACATGGTACACGGAATTGCATTTTCTAGGCTCTTTGAGAGTCTATTGTGTTTTCAGTTCTAATAATACTTTTGGCACTACAGAGAGTCTGACTCTGTGATTGAAATTAAAAGTCAGTGTAGAAAGGAAAATGGAAAGATCATCATGGTTTGGTCAAATGCTCAGCATAGCGAGATCGCCTCAGTTCCCTCCTTTGGGTATGCCTGGATGCTTGGAACGGCCCCAAGACAAGCTGCCCTTACCTGTCCCTCCCCAAGCTCTTCTGCTCCCTGCTCTTGGCCACCCACCCCCACGGTGCACTATCACTGCCATGAGGACACAGAGGCACCCACCAACCCCCCAGGCAACCTGGATGTCCACTCGCCTTCCATCTGCCAGCATCCCAACTGCTCTGATGAGGATGCTGTGACTTTGAACTTCTTGAAATGTTTTCTTCACTAACCCCAGAAGAGGAGACGGCCTGCTGAGACACAGATGCAAGTGCAAAATCAACAGAGGCCAGGTCTTCTTTTGGCGACTGGAAGAAAGAGCTGAAGGCAGTGAAGTCTGCCTTTCACCAGGTGGGAGAACGTGAGCCATTCATGACTTCGACAGAATGAACCAGTCCCAGAGCCAGACGGACCCCTTTACCTGAATGAGCAGGTAAAATCACCAACAGTGACTTGCACAAAATGGGATCTCATCTTCCCATACGACAGTTATCTCTTTGTCAAGGGGACCTGGAGATAGCTACAGCAGGAGTCCAGTTATGCACTGCTTCGCTCTGGTCTTGAGAAAGATGGACTTGCCCGCTCCTGTTTCAGGAGGGGCCTTTGGCCATCAGGGGCTGTCTGTACCACCAGTCTGAAACACTGAACACTTCTCTCCTCCTCCCCATCGTTCTCTCTCTACCCTCCTCCTTCTCTGCCCTCTTCCACGCCAGCACACTTATAAAGTCCATCCTTACCATTCTAGATAGTGTGTTTGGGGCACCTTATTATTTAATGGAATTCTGCAGTGCTTTACAGGCCAGGAGTATGGAAGACATTGTGTAACATTCTGTAGGAATGCATCTTGTTACTTAACAAAGATCATAACTGAAGCAAATATATATATTAAGTGTGTACATGCTTTCCTGTAAAATGTTTAAGAACACAAGTCATCTCCAACTTAAATATTTGTGGTGGATCCATATAATTTAGAGAGAAATGCAAGTTTAAAGCTCCATGGTTAATGTATTCAGTGTTCAAAACCATACCGAGTCATTTAGGCATGAAAATATACTTCATCTACTTTGACTACATCTGCAAGACCCTGTAGCTGCCAAATTTTCAGTTGGCTTCCTGTCTCATGGATAGAGTTTTTGGAAGATATTCTCAATAATTCCTGCTTTAGGGATACACACAACACCTGCCACTGCCCACCTCAGATCACTTAGGGTTTTAATCTACTGATGCTCACACTACGAACAGATCAGATGTGGCCAAGTGTCCATGACAGTGACCTTGGTGGTCCAACACACTCCTGATAATTTAGCTGAGCCCCTGGCCTAAGGGAGGACAGGTGATTCCGGTCCTTTTCAGCCTCCTTAGAAGTTCAGGCCTTTCCTGAAGATCATGGTCAACTCCAAACCTGTCTATAGGGGCCAGGGTCAGCCATCTGCCCCTCAAGCTCCTGACTTCTCTTTCCTGCTTGCCCAGGGCTGGTCAACTCAGACCGGCTCCAGGTGACACAGCACATTCTGGGACAGAATGGTGCCTGCCTTTTCCTGTTCACAGTGTCAATCAGGTGCTCCACACAGTCCCCTTCTCCACCCCCACCCTGCCCAAACCCAACAAGAGCTATCGTGTTACCGAAGTTTCCTGGGAATGTGTAATTCATCAAACAGAAACCTACAATGAGAAGTATGAACAAATTCTACAAGTGTTTGCACCCCTGGGGGCAGTCAGGGCAGAAAAGCACTTTGTGCTTCTTGTCTCGGGGAGACTCTGGGGGCCGCCCAGCCAGCTGCCCCTGAATTACAGTCATAAGTCACGTGTGCAAAGTCTGGAGGAAAGCACTGTTCTCCAGGAGGACTGTTGCTCCATCAGTGGCTGGGCTGGGCAGCTCTGCAGCAGTGGGCTTGTTTCGTGGTCTCCCTCCTGTGGTCCTCTCTCTTCTGCCACATCCTCTCCAGTTTCTTCATTCTGTCCTCTCACCAGCCCTGTTCCTACCACCACACCTTTCTTACCACCAGCCCCCCACTACCCAGGCCAGTGGGCTTCATCCAAGGCCAGTCTCCTCTAGGCTGTTAAGACTCTAAGCTTCACCTCCTCACTTTCTCTAGGCTGGTACCTTGATAAAGTCTTCCCTGCTGATGCCCCAGTTTGAGACCTCAGCACCTTCCAGAGCCTTCTCTGCTCTTGAGGGAGCACACACACATCCTACAATGCTCTGTGCACACGAATATAACACACAGGCCTTCGGTAACCCAGAGGTGACTGTCTGGGGAGAAAGTGCAACCTTAAGGAACATGGTCATGGGGAGGATGTGGGGACCATCTCTAGGGGCCGGATGGTAACCCTCCAATGAGACAAAGCTGGCAAACTTCAGCCCACAGCTAAACAGGGATCACAGACAGCTTTTGTTTTGCTTGTGCACTTTTCTAAAATTCTTATTTAGTTGTCATGCATGCTAAGTTACTTCAGTCATGTGCAACTCTTTATGACGCTATGGGCTAGAGCCTGCCAGGCTCCTCTGTCCCTGGGATTCTCTAGGCGAGAATACTGGAGTGGGTTGCCATGCCTTCCTCCAGGGGGTCTTCCCGGTCCAGGGACAAAACCAGTGTTTCTTAAGTCTCCTGCATTGGCAGCTGAGTTCTTTGCCACTAGTGCCACCTGGGAAGCCCATTTAGTTATCAACATTGTACAATTAGGAGAATTCACATGAAAAACTGTATTTCTGGAGTCTTTTGAAAACTTGAAGTTGTAGCCACGTGGAATCTACATGACCACGTGTAGATTTAGGGGGACTAAAGATTGATGCTTTTGAACTGTGGTGTTGGAGAAGACTCCTGAGAGTCCCTTGGACTGCAAGGAGATCCTACCAGTCCATCTTTGGAAGGAATGATGCTAAAGCTGAAGCTCCAGTACTTTGGCCACCTCATGCGAAGAGTTGACTCATTGGGAAAGACTCTGATGCTGGGAGAGATTGGGGGCAGGAGGAGAAGGGGACGACAGAGGATGAGATGGCTGGATGGCATCACTGACTTGATGGACGCGAGTCTGAGTGAACTCCGGGAGTTGGTGATGGACAGGGAGGCCTGGCGTGCTGCGATTCATGGGGTCGCAAGAGTCAGACACGACTGAGCGACTGAACTGAAAGACTGTACCAGAATTTATTTATGTATGTGGCTGTGCCAGGTCTTACTGGTCACACACGGGATCTTTGATCTCATGCAAGATCTTTAGTTGCCACCTGTGAACTCTCAGTTGTGGCCTGTGGGATCTAGTTCCCTGACCACGAATCAAACCCAGGCCCCGTACATTGGGAACTCGGAGTCTTAGCCACTGGACTGCCAGGGAAATTCCTGTGCCTGAATTTAACATGCCATTGGGGCTGCTCTACTTTCCTGGGGCCCTAAGGGCTTCAGGCTGGGGAAGGTCTTTCTTCCCCAGGGGATGGGCGAGGGGCCACCAGCCCCCTGGGTAACCAGTGCCAGGTGAGGATTTGGAGGAATTCAGAGTCAGGATTCTCTGCTCAGTACCTGCACGTCTAGAATCAAAAGCAAGTAAGTGAAAAAACTTGCACCTGAATAAACACGGTTTCTCAGTGACGCTGATGTCAACACTTCTAACCAACTCAGAGGCTGTGTCACTCAGGAAGTTCCTCAGAGGTCAAGGAAAATCAGTTTTGGGGAGGCCCCTGGGGAAGGGAAGGGAGGGGGTTGCTGGCTTCAGGGACAAGTGACCTGTAGTCACATAGGGTCCATGCTTGGTTTAATGCTCTGCTGATGTTATCTTAAATTAATGATGTATTGAACAAGGGTCCCAGAGTTTCATTTGCACTAAGAATCTGCCAGCAGTACAGGAGACCTGGGTTCAATCCCTGGATCAGGAAGATCCCATGGAGAAGGGAATGATAACCCATGCCAGTATTCTTGCCTGGAGAATTCAATGGACAGAGGAACCTGGTGGACTATAGTCCATGGGGTTGCAAAGAATCAGATATGACTGAGCGACTGACACTTTCACTATCAAGCAGTTTCCCCCAATGATGTAGCCAGTCCTAGCAGAGCTTAACCTACCCAGGACCACCCATCTCACCAAAGAGATATTTTTCACATGAGATGCTTTAAAAGAAATTTTATTATTCTTTGACCACCCTGTTCTGGCACGCAGGATCTTTGTTCCCCAGTCAGGGATTGAACCCATGCTTCCTGCAGTGGAACTCAGTGTCTTAATCATTGGACCACCAGGGAATTCCCCAGGTAAGATGCTTTAAAGAGACTTGAAATGTTGATGGATGCCCCCGGGGCTCTAGTGCTCTGAGCAGAGAGTGATTTCGTGTGAATTGTGCCCATCAGTGAAATTAGAGAATCCAGTCAATAGACGATGGAGTTTCCAAGAGAATGTGGGAACAACTTAACACACTGTTAAGTGATCAGAGGGCTGCTGCTGTCTCCGGGGGCTGAAGTTAACAACATCTTTTCTGCTTTAAGAAATTTTGCAGATTGTTGGATGGGTGGACCTGAGTCAGCTGGGCTACAAGTGGAGTTGTGGTGTTGTGAAACTGCAATGCTCACAGCCTTCAAGTAAATGTAAATGTTTTGGAAACCTCTGGAGAGTAATCTGTGGGGTTGCTACTTTCCTTCCAAAGGAGTGCACATAAATACCTCGCTGCCACAACAGTAACTTAGACAAATGCTTTCAGGATTTAAACTCCCACAATGGAGTATTTCTGCAAGTATATTAGGGTGATGAAAGTGAAAGAGGAGAGTGAAAAAGTTGGCTTAAAGCTCAACATTCTGAAAATGAAGATCATGGCATCTGGTCCCATCACTGCATGGCAAATAGATGGGAAACACTGGAAACAATGTCAGACTTTATTTTGGGGGGCTCCAAAATCACTGGATCTTCCCTGGTGGCTCAGACGGTAAAGCATCTTCCTACAATGTGGGAGACCCAGGTTCGACCCCTGGGTCAGGAAGATCCTCTGAAGAAGGAAATGGCAACCCACTCCAGTACTCTTGCCTGGAAAATTCCATGGATGGAGAAGCATGGTGGGCTACAGTCCATGGGGTCGCAAAGAGTTGGACATGACTGAGTGACTTCACTTTCACTTTCAAAATCACTGCAGATGGTGATTGCAACCATGAAATTAAAAGACACTTACTCCTTGGAAGGAAAGTTATGACCAACCTAGATAGCATATTGAAAAGCAGAGACATTACTTTGCCAACTAAGGTCCGTCTAGTCAAGGCTATAGTTTTTCCAGTAGTCATGTATGTATGTGAGAGTTGGACTGTGAAGAAAGCTAAGTGCCAAAGAATTGATGCTTTTGAACTATGGTGTTGGAGAAGACTCTTGAGAATCCCTTGAACTGCAAGGAGATCCAACCAGTCCATTCTGAAGGAGATCAGTCCTGGGTGTTCTTTGAAAGGAATGATGCTAAAGCTGAAACTCCAGTACTTTGGCCACCTCATGCAAAGAGTTGGCTCATTGGAAAAGACTCTGATACTGGGAGGGATTAGGGGCAGGAGGAGAAGGGGACGACAGAGGATAAGATGGCTGGATGGCATCACTGACTCGATGGACGTGAGTGTGAGTGAACTCCGGGAGCTGGTGATGGACAGGGAGTCCTGGAGTGCTGCAATTCATGGAGTCACAAAGAGTTGGACACGACTGAGTGGCTGAACTGAACTGAACTAATTAGAGTCTTTTGCTAAAATTCTAGCTCATACATGGTGCTGTGCTCAGTCACTTAGTTGTGTCTGACTCTTTGTGACCCTGTAGACTGTAGCCCTCTAGGCTCTGCTGTCTGTGGAATATTCCAGGCAAGGATAGTGGAGTGGATTGCCATTTCCTCCTCCAGAGAATCTTCCTGACCCAGAGACTGAATCCATACATCTTGCGTCTCCTGCACTGACAGGTGGATTCTTTACCACTGTGCCACCTGGGAAGCTCATATGTGGACCTTATAGTAATTAAAAGATGAAATGAGGAAACTCTTTGCTGGTCCAATGATTGGGACTCAATGGCACCCCACTCCAGTATTCTTGCCTGGAAAATCCCATGGACAGAGGAGCCTGGTGGGCTGCAGTTCATGGGGTCACTAAGAGTCGGACACGACTGAGAGACTTCCCTTTCACTTTTCACTTTCATGCATTGGAGAAGGAAATGGCAACCCACTCCAGTGTTCTTGCCTGGAGAATCCCAGAGATGAGTGAGGCTGGTGGGCTGCTGTCTATGGGTCACACAGGGTTGGACACGACTGAAGCGACTTAGCAGCAGCAGCAGCAGCTTCCACTGCAGGGAACTCAGGCTTGATCCCTATTTGGGGAACTGAGATCCTGCAAGCTGTATGGTTCAGCAAAAAACAAAAAGGGAATTGATAGATTTTAATGGGTTGAATTGTGTCCTTTCCCAAGCAAATGTTGAAGTCCTAAGCCCCAGTACCTCAGAACGTGTCATTGTTTAGAAGGTCAATATTGATGTAATTAGTTAAGATGCGATCACACTGGAGTTAGTGGAAGCTTAATCTAATGTGACCAGTGTCCTTGTAAGAAGAGGGAAGGACGCATAGACACCCAGGTGAGACAGCCATGTGACAATGACCGAGGCGGAGGTGAAACACTACAGCTGCTGGATGGTGAGTGTCAAGGTTTGGTGGCCACCCTAGTAGAGGATGGGGCTCTGAAGGCTTCTTCTCTCCAGCTCATTGAGGGCCCTTGACTTTGAACTTCACCCCTGAAAGTGTGTAAGAGCACACTTCTGTTGCTTCAAGCCACCCAAGTTGTGGTAGCCAACCAGCAGTCCTAGGAAACTAACCTGAAATATATAAGTGAAAAAACAAAAAGTGAAGTCGCTCAGTTGTGTCCAACTCTTCGCGACCCCACGGACACCAGGATCCTCCATCCATGGGATTTTCTAGGCAAGAGTACTGGAGTGGGTTGCCATTTCCTATATAGGTCTTCCTCAAATAGATCTTTTTTCTTTTTGGGTAAATCCAATTCTTTGTGGATCTCTAGATTTACAATTTTAAAGAAAAAGAGGCACTCCATATTTTTTTATATCTTGATCTCACTTCAGTTCAGTTCAGTTCAGTCGCTCAGTCGTGTCTGACTCTTTGTGACCCCATGAATCGCAGCACGCCAGGCCTCCTTCTCCATCACTAACTCCCGGAGTTCACTCACACTCACGTCCATCGAGTCAGTGATGCCATCCAGCCATCTCATCCTCTATCGTCCCCTTCTCCTCCTGCCCCTAATCCCTCCCAGTATCAGAGTCTTTTCCAATGAGTCAACTCTTCGCATGAGGTGGCCAAAGTACTGGAGTTTCAGCTTCAGCATCATTCCCTCCAAAGAAATCCCAGGGCTGATCTCCTTTAGAATGGACTGGTTGGATCTCTTTGCAGTCCAAGGGACTCTCAAGAGTCTCCTTCAATACCACAGTTCAAAAGCATCAATTTTTCAGCGCTCAGCTTTCTTCACAGTCCAGCTCTCACATCCATACGTAACCACTGGAAAAACCATAGCCTTGACTAGACAGATCTTTGTTGGCAAAGTCATGTCTCTGCTTTTGAATATGCTATCTAGGTTGGTCATAACTTTCCTTCCAAGGAGTGTCTTTTAATTTCATGGCTGCAGTCACCATCTGCAGTGATTTTGGAGCCCCACAAAATAAAGTCAACCACTGTTTCCACTGTTTCCCCATCTATTTCCCATGAAGTGATGGGACCAGATGCCATGATCTTTGTTTTCTGAATGTTGAGCTTTAAGCCAACTTTTTCACTCTCCTCTTTCACGTTCATCAAGAGGCTTTTGAGTTCCTCTTCACTTTCTGCCATAAGGGTGCTGTCATCTGCATATCTGAGGTTATTGATATTTCTCCTGGCAATCTTGATTCCAGCTTGTGCTTAAAGCTCCCCAAATGTTGGCCTCATTAGTAAATTTCAGTATTTTTAATGCGTGCTGTAGTGCTTAGTACTATAATACTATTAACAAGAGGTGATTCTAGTCTGAGTATTACATTAAGGAGAGTAGCTTTCATGAACAAGGGTGTAACTATTATAGTGAATGTGTAGGAATCCTCGAATGTGATCGAGGCTGTTGCACTTTTGTCTCTCATTCTTAAGTTTCTCTGTAGGCTTAATCCTCTCCTTGTCCAGGCTGAAAGAACTAGAAGATTTTCTGGTCATTTACAGTTTTTTTCTGGTCACTTTCAGGCCCAACTTAAAAATTAATATGCCCAGGTTGGTATGGTATTGAAGCTTGAACCTTCTCTAAAACTTCTTTCCTGTTCATCCATCCAGGATTAATACGTGAGCACAGAGTGAACTTCTGGAGTGATGGAGCCAGTACACTTTTGGATCGTTTGCAATAACGCTTAGCTGTTCTAATGAACACAAGCTGTGCTACTGATCCAGAAGCAGGTGCATAAGCGAAGTGCGCGGCTCATGGGCCAGATGGAAATAAGTGATGCATAAAATCCATGCATGATATTTATTTCCCAGAGAAGTGATGCATCGACTGAAGTTTTCCTGAATCGCTTTAAGACATGGTTTAGTGCCAATAAAAGGTCTGCTAACTAGCTACATCCTGGGACATGTCCTGGGGTTGGTCTAATGAGTCTGTAAATAGTCTGTAAATAAACATGATCCATGTATAATCTTAGCCTGAATGAGCCACACTAGCAAAACTCCCTCATTCTCATTCTAATTTCTCATGTGCAGTCAGAAAATTTACTAAAATCTCCAGGAGGTTTGGCCAAAGGAAGTTATGGGTCTTGACCCTGCAAACAAAACCATTGCGACTGTCGTCTTGCTTGTCTGCTTAAAATTTAATTTTAATTGTGGTCATTCAAACCATAGCCAGGGGAAATGTGGCATCTGGAAAGATAGCTATCTAAGGAAACAAAGAGTTCAGCTTTTAAAACAGGCTATAGGAATGTATGTGCAATCACTAACTTTCCCTCTTAGGAAGGCAAGCCAGCACTCTAGGTCTCTCCCAATGAATGCACTATGATCGACACCTTGACCATAGGATGTTAATATCTGAAAGGATTCTCTATAACTGCCTGACTCCGGGGAGAGAATTGAGTAAGTGAGAGCTCTTTGAGTCTGAACGTAGTTTCATGGAGGAGGCTATGCAGTGTCGGAGTCTCAGGTTTGGAGGAACATGAGTGAGCTATGACCCGGAAGAGCTTTCCCGGCAGTGACTCAGTGGTGCTTCTTCATCTCAAAATGATGCCCAGACACAGTACTCACATTCAGTGGCTTCTTCATAAACATTTACTGGAAGAGGAACTCCTAGTGAGAGGCTGCGTTGTGTAGATGGGGCTACACTGGCTAGCTCTGCCCCTTATTTCCTGTGTGGTTTTGACAAGTTACTTAGCCTTTCTGTGTTTCCATTGCCTCATCTGCAAAATGATGAGTTGTTGTGAGGATTAAACAATGGTTGGCTGATAAAGAATCTACTTGCAATGCAGGATACCTGGGTTCGAATCCCTGGGTAGGATCTATCCTGTGGATAAGTGAATGGCTACCCACTCCAGTGTTATTGCCTGGAAAATTCCATGGGTGTAGGAGCCTGGTGGACTGCAGTCCATGGAGTGGCAAAAAGTTGGACATGACTGAAAGACTAACATTTTCACGTTTTTTTTCCTTCAGATGTAAAAGAAACAATTATGATAGTAATTGGCATTTAGCAGGGTTATATAAGTGTTGCTGTTGTTATTACAGTAGACATATTAATATCCTCCTTGAATGCTGACTTTCAGAATGTTGAAGTGGTTCTCCATATTTCATTAGCTCATTAGAAGAGTATAGAAGAGTTATAGCTTATCAAGATATTTTCATGGCCAAATAGCATTTGATATTTAAAAATCTTGAGGTTTTTTTTTTTTTAATTAACATATGCAGTCGAGTACTTATTCATTAAATTTACTGCTTGCCAAATTCCATGCTAGGTACTAAGGAAACCAAGTAGTTAGTGAAAGTTAACGTGTTAGTCGCTCAGTTGTGTCTGACTCTTTGTGACCCCATGGACTATAGCCCGCCAGGCTCCTCCATCCATGGGCTTCTCCAGGCATAAATACTGGAGTGGGTAGCCATTCCAGGGAAAGTGAATGGTAAACGAAGTCATTCTTTGTTTTTCTTCTACGTTTTTAGAATCTAAATCTTATTGGTTAAAAAACATTTAATTTTGTCCAGTCTCACAAATTTTCTGAAAGCACTTTGACTTTGTATCTTAAATATTTATACTTTCTTAAACTGGTCCTCACAGGACCGTTTTGCAGCCTTCTTTGGCTTACTAACAAAGCTTCCATTAAAGAAGAAATTAACTGATGTTCAGTGTATTTGTACAAGAATAATTTCATTTTTAAAAATAGATTAGATTTATTTGAAACAGACATTTGAAAAAAGTTCTAAGTGCATTATTTTGTATTTGTTTATTTCTCCCCCCCACTGAGTGAAAAACAGAAGGCGTCTCAACATAGTAGGAGAGTGGGTGATTGAGGGTGCCGAGGCTGTGACCCCTGGGAGGTGCCTCCAGCAGGGCTGGGTGTAGCTGACACAAGCTGTCACTCCCTCTTCTGGGTTCATGAATGCCATGTACCTGATGGCATTCTTCTTCGTAGAGTCTGGATGCCACCTCACAGCCCACCTCCAAGCAGAGCACTAAGTGACTCCCCCCTGGACACAGGGAGTCTTCATTTGAGGTGAGACTTGTTTTAACCCCAAGTCTGCAGGAGACTGTGGTTAGCAGTCAGGTACATGCTTACCTTTAAAGGCTCCGTATTAGTACCTAGTGCTGGGGTAACTCAGAATTACAATCTGGATGGCTTAAACAATAGAAACGCATAGTCTCCCAGTTCTGGAGGCTCCAAGTCCAACACTGGAGATGAGGCAAGGCTGTGCGCTCTCCAAAGGCTCTGGGCGAGGATCCTTCCTTGCTTCTTCTAGCTCCTGATGGTCCTGGCAATCCTTGGCTTGTAGGTGCAACCCTGTGATCGTCACCTCACATGGTGTTCTCTGGGTGTCTGCACTCTGTCTTCCTCCAGACACAGTGTGTCTGTATGTCTGTGTGGCTGTGTTTCTTTTCCTCTTGGAAGGACAGCAATCATGTTAGATTAGGGGCCCACCTACTTCAGTATGACCTCACCCATTACATCTACAGTGATCATATTTCCAAATTCAGCCACATTTGTGGAGCTGCTGGTTCCAGAGTGTGGGGAGGTGTGGGTTTAGCACCCAGGACATTGGAGGTGACCATGGGCTCTGCGGCAAGATTGTCAGGTGAGGCAATAGGCTTGTGGTTCTAAGAACGACTTGAATTTAGCGGGCAGGGACACTATTCAATCTGGTACAGGCTTTGCCTTCTGTCTTCATCACACAGCTGGCTTTTCCCCAGTGGTAGTTGCTGGCTTGGTCTTGGAGGGTAAGAAAGAGGGCTGGCATGGGAGACAGGGGACACAGGTGATGGGGAGAGGCCGTGAGAGGATCTGTTTGCCGGCAAAGGGTAGTGATGGTGGATGAGATGCTCGGAATACGCACCTGGGAGAGGTGGGGGCCTGCACACTAGGAAGAGGGACACATTCCACTCACTCACAGCTTGGTTCACAGCTGGATCCAACCCACAACTGCATACTGCCCTGCTTACCATCCCTCCTCCACTCCCCCCCACCTCCCCACCCCGCATCCCCTGTGTGGAGTCTGGCTTGTTCCTCTCCCAGCCCGACTGATTGTATAAGACCAACTAGGGGATAGGGACTTCCCTGGCAGTCCAGTGGTTGCGACTCTGCCCTTCCACTGCCGAGGTCACAGGTTGGATTCCTAGTCGGGGAACTAAGGTCCTGCCTACTGTGGGGCCAAAATAATGGGGCATACAGCAGAGTTGGTAAGTTAGATTCTGACATTGTTTCCTGGAAAGTCTCCACATTTCTTGGTTTACCAGAATCACGAATTTACTAGAAGTTTTATTTTCTAAAATGTCGGCCGCAGTCACAGTCGCCGTCCTGCAGTATCTATGGTGACAGATATAGACGTACCTGGAGGCTTATCTTCACTCATTACGCTCTGCAGCATTTCTGGGCTTCTCTGCACAGAACCTCTTTCTAAGGGTTCAGACAGCCAAAGGGCATCTGTGGAATTTTTAATAATTCTCTCTCTCCGTGGGTTGAGCAGTTGGGGCAGCGAAGGTTAATGCCACTTATTACTTATTCTACAGCTTATTGCCTTGCAGTCTACACTAAGGACATCATGCACACTCACTTCTCGCCTCATTTTCTGGGCAGTAGCATTGTTGCAGCACCATGTTATAATTTTGCTTGTTTTTCAAACATAATGTATGCAACATAGTGACAGATTTTTCTGTTATCTTAAACATAAAAGCTGGAAAGAAATACCATTCTCTGCTTTTTTCAACATATTATGTTTCCTGGGATCAACATAATTCTCTGCACAAGGTTCTGACAGACCATTCTCTTCCAGTTAAAATAAAAAATTTTTTCCAGTTAAGTAATTAGATTTCTTGGTGACATGATCAATTTACATATTTATGTAACTTTACAATTATGTCTGATCCTTTTATTATTCCACAACTGAGATGTTTTTGTCTGCCTGTAAAGATCCATTCTTTTTATATTTCAAAACAATTGCCAAGTCACATCACCAGTTCCAAACTGTACCGTGAAACTCATGCTGTGACTGAATAGTCATTTCTATAGAAATCAATGTATTTGACTAAGCACTTATGGAGGATTGATGCTGCTGCTCCTGAGGTCTTTGTGGAGCAAAGCCAGAGAGAGTAAATAAGAGTGAGAAAGAACAGAATAAGGCTGAGAACAGGGGGCAGTGTCTGGGGAGTCATGAAGCTTGTCCCCAAGTGGTCCTGGGCCCTGGCCCTCCACCCTTGCGGCACAGTGGACTCACCTGGGACCTTTAGCACTGATGCCCAGGCCTGACCCCCAGAGACATTGACTACATTAATATGAGGTGGACCAGCATCAGATTTTCATCCCACGTGTCAGGGAACCGGAAACTGAACACCTAGTGGATGCCATATATAATTGCCAATTGATTTCAGAACATCTCAGTTCTTGAAGTGGAGAAGGGGAAAGGAAAAACTTCCTTCCTCACTAAAAAATAAAACTTGACTACTCCAAATCTGGAACCAGACTAGAGCTCTCTGTGAGGTGTGGTTTTATGGTCCCTTGAATGTTGCTTGTGCCCTGAGGCTCTCTCACAATGACCCTGGCTCCACCAAGCCAAGCTCCAAAGGAAGGAAAGCGGATGCTCCATGTCTATAACTCCCTGGCTCAGTCCTAAGCTCACAGCCCAGCCCTAAAGGGCCTGTGCAGAACTGAGGAGGCTGGGACTTTCGGGTAAGGTCTTACTAATGACCAGTCTGGAAGGTAAAAGATAAGATCACAGCTCCACTACCCAAAAAGCCTCAGGGTGGAAGGCAGGGTCTCTTGCAGCTTGGTTTCTTTCTCTTTCAAATGAGTGGAATCGTCAGTCTTGAAGGTAGGTTATCTGCAGGGTTGGGGGCAGGTACCTAATGAGATAGCATTTATAATGTAGCATCTGACACATCATTGGGTATCAGTGATGGGGAGCTTTGGGGATTATACGATTCAAACTATTATAAACCTGCGACACTTGCTTCAGATAAGACTAGCTTGGGACCTGCTAACCTAGTTGTGGGTTCACTTCCCTCTTCAGTTCAGTTCAGTTCAGCTCAGTCACTCAGTCATGTCTGACTCTTTACGATCCCATGGACTGCAGCACGCCAGGCTTCCCTGTCCATCATCAATTCCTGGGCCTTGCTCAAACTCAAGTCCATTGACTCAATGATGCCATGCAGCCATCTCATCTACTGTTGTCCCCTTCTCCTCCTGCCTTCAATCTTTTTCAGCATCAGGGTCTTTTCCAGTGAGTCAGTTCTTTGCATCAGGTGGCCAAAGGATTGGAGTTTCAGCTTCACCATCAGTCCTTCCAGTGAATATTCAGGGTTGATTTATTTTAGGATGGACTAGTTTGATCTCAGAGAAGGCAATGGCACCCTACTCCAGTACTCTTGTTTGGAAAATCCCATGGATGGAGAAGCTTGGTAGGCTGCAGTCCATGGGGTCGCTGGGAGTCAGACACGACTGAGTGACTTCACTTTCAATTTTCACTTTCATGAATTGGAGAAGGAAATGGCAACCCACTCCAGTGTTCTTGCCTGGAGAATCCCAGGGACGGGGGAGCCTGGTGGGCTGCCCTTTATGGGGTCGCACAGAGTCGGACACGACTGAAGCGACTTAGCAGCAGCAGCAGCAGTTTGATCTCCTTGTGGTCCAAGGGACTCTTAAGAGTCTTCTCTAACACCACAGTTCAAAAGCATCAAGTCTTCGGTGCTCAGCTTTCTTTATGGTCCAACTCTCACATCCATACATGACCACTGGAAAAACCATAGCCGTGACTAGATGGACCTTTGTTGACAAAGTGATGTCTCTGCTTTTAAATATGCTATCTAGGTTGGTCATAACTTTCCTCCCAAGGAGTAAGCGTCTTTTAATTTAATGGCTGCAATCACCATCTACAGTGATTTTGGAGCCCAGAAAAATAAAGTCAGCCACTGTTTCCCCATCTATTTCCCATGAAGTGATGGGACCGGATGCCATGATCTTTGTTTTCTGAAGGTTGAGCTTTAAGCCAACTTTTTCACTCTCCTCTTTCACTTTCATCAATAGGCCCTTTAGTTCTTCTTCACTTTCTGCCATAAGGGTGGTGTCATCTGCATATCTGAGGTGATTCATATTTCTCCCGGCAATCTTAATTCCAGCTTGTGCTTCTTCCAGTCCAGTGTTTCTCATGATGTACTCTGCATATTAGTTAAACAAGCAGGGTGACAATATACTCCTTTTCCTATTTGGAACCAGTCTGTTGTTCCATGTCCAGTTCTAACTTGCTTCCTGACCTGCATGCAGGTTTCCCAAGAGGCAGGTCAGGTGGTCTGGTATTCCCATCTCTTTCAGAATCTTCCACAGTTTATTGTGGTCCATGCAGTCAAAGGCTTTGGCGTAGATATACCCAGCCCCTTTGCCTTGTGCTGGAGCCCACTGTAGCACAATGCAACACACGGCAGAACACGACACAATGCAGTGAGGCCAACAGTCCTCAGAGACACGCAGGAATAAGAGGTGGACTCTTTTCTTTTTTCTTTTGTTATTTTTAAAACATAATTTTACGATTACATTTATTTGTTTTTGACCATGCTGGGCCTTCGCTGTGGCTCAGGCTTTCTCTAGTTGCAGTGAGTGGGGCCAACTCTTCTTCGGGGTGTGTGGGCTTCTCATTGTGGTGGTTTCTCTTGTTGCAGAGCACAGGCTCTAAGGCACATGGGCTTTGGAAGTTGTGGCTCCCGGGATCTAGAACACAGGCTCAGTAGCTGTGGCACACGGGCTTGGTTGTCCAGAGGCATGTGGGATCTTCCTGGAGCAAGGATGGAACCCACGTCTCCTGGATGAGCAGGCAGATCCTTTACCACTGAGCCACCAGAGAAGCCTGGGATGTGGATTTCTAAAGGAAGGCATCTTGTACCGTCCTCCACAGCACGTGGTGGGCAGAGTGCAGAGGCTACATACGCTTTTCAGAAGGTGAACGTCCTTCTGGGTCGCTAGAATCAGCCCCGTTCTAACGGAGATTTCCAGAGGAGGAAGTGAAGACCAGCACCTCATTCTCCCAAGCTGGAGGGCAATATCCCACTATTATTGTTATTGATATTATTACAGCTATTAGAGTTGGTAAGTCACTCATCATGACAACACGGGACCTGTGGCACAGGGATTTTCAGAGGGTTGTTCCTGAGCTGGTGCCAGTGGCCCATCTGGTCTATTTCTGGGTCATGGCAAGATAAGCACAGAACATGAGAGTAGATGTTTGAAAAATTTTAGAGACAACCGATGTTGCCAGGGGACCAGTGGTACACACAGGGGTCAGACAGCAGGGTTTGGAGCAGTCTGAGCGCTGTGACACTCGCTTGGTGAGTCAAAGACGACGCTGGCTGCAGATTAGCTGTGCCCTGTGGGACCACGCCTCGGTCCATGATGCCTGGTCCTTTACCACACACAGATGGCCTGAGGTGGTGGTAGCCTTTGGAATCATTCCTCATTTTGCAGATGGAAAAACAACTGCTCAGCCCACAGCAGAGTCAGGTGAGAGGAGAACTGGACTCATCATCGGACTTCACACCTGATTCCTCAGCCGCTGTCTCATAACAGCCTCAAACCAACAAGGTGTTGAAAAGCTGAAACTAAATACTGAAAGGGCGTTAGAGCTCCAGCTGGTGTGTGGGCCCTGGGGAGAACAGAGAGACAGTTATTTCTTTTGTTTACTATGGAAACATAGTAAAAACCCTGGAGCATCTCTGTAAGAGGGGAGAAGTGTGATTTCCTGTGATTTTAAAAGAACAGCCACCACCAGACTGAGCCTATACTGAGGAGAGATGGGAGAGACCTGCATTTCTGTATATTTGTATTGGAGAGCCAAGGGGGAGGTGGAAAATAGCATATAGCCAAAGTAGAGATTAGTTTCACTCATTCCCTATTTTGGGGCACCTAACATGTGGTAAGCACACTGTTCTTGGTGCTGAGAATATAAACTCCAATTAGCCACCTCCTCCTCTTCCAGAGTTTACAATCTAGTGGGAGGGACAGATGACTTAACAGACACCTTCTGCTGACAATGAGAAGCCTAGTGCTACTACTGTTTTGAAAAATGAAAGCGAACTCGCTCAGTCGTATCTAACTCTTTGTGACCCCATGGACTGTAGCTTGTCAGGCTCCTCCGTCCATGGGATTCTCCAGGCAAGAATACTGGAGTGGGGTGCCATTTCCTTCCCCAACTACTGTTTTAGGAAGTGGAAAAAGTGAACAGTGGAGTCCCTGCCCTCATGAAATTTACATTCCAGCGGGAGAGTGAGTCAGTTAATGAGTACATATGCACTTTTCAAGAAGTCATTCGAATGAGGACAAAAGAAAGCGATCAAGGGGTGAGAGGGTGCAGACAGGAGGCCTGTTGAGGAGGTGACTTTGGAGCAGAGACGTGATCACGAAAAGGCTTAATGGGCGTGTGGCAGATGGTGGCCAATGTGCAGACATGAGAGCGACACCGAGCTGAGACCAAGGATATCTTGAAGAGCTTAGTCCAGGAGGTGAGACCTGAGATGATCCTGGAGAGGGTGAGGGGTCAGCCTAGCACCATGGGGAGCTTGGAAGGGGTGTATGAAAGTGAAAGTGAAAGTTAAGTCACTCAGTCGTGTCCAACTCTTTGCAACCCCGTGGACTGTACGTAGCCCACCAGGCTTCTCCATCCATGGGATTCTCCAGCCATGGGATTCTCCATCCATGGGATTCTCCAGGCAAGAGTACTGGAGTGGGTTGCCACTTCCTTCTCCAGGGGATCTCCCGGACCCAGGGATTGAACCCAGGTCTCCCACATTGCAAGCAGACACTTTAACCTCTGAGCCACCAGGGAAGGGGTGTATAGGCACAGGTAAAAGTAGATGGTGAGTGTTCTGTATTTGGGAATCCACGTTCAGGGAGATGTTGGGCAGAGTGAGGTATGTATGTGCTGGGATGTGGAATGTTTGAACAGATGCTGGAGCAAAAAGCAAGGACCGGAGCAAGAAAAGCCTGTGTGCAATGCGAGGTTGTTCGTACTTTAGCCTGAGAGGAATGGGGGATATGGAGGGATTTTTTAAGCATAGGATCTTGACCACCTTTGCTTTCAGAAATCTCTCTGTGGGAGCAGTATAGAGAACGGATGGAAGGCAGGTCATGAAGACAAAGTCGGAGAGCACAGGAAACATCCAGGGGAGAGTGTGAGGACCAGAGAAGGAGGCAGATCTTAGATCCAGACAAACATGGGACCATAAAGATTTGCTTATTGATTGGACAAGGTGGACAAGAGAAAGAGGGAGATGGTTCTCAAGTTTCTAGATTAAACAAAGAAGTGAGTGGTGCTAAATAGTCCTGAAAAAAGGAAACTAGGAAAAGGAAGTAGGACTATGAAGTCGGTGATGTCATTTAGAATTTGTTAATTTGAGGTGACTTCAAGGCATGTAGGTGAAGGTGCCAACTGGGTAAGCAGTGGCTACGTGTGTTTCCTCCATTTATTGGAACTTGTCGATGGGAATGCTGAGTCTGCTGTGTCATGACGGGAGCAGGTTCCCTGTGGAGATGTTTCCCACCGTTCACTCCCCATCCCTGGAATCAGGACATGCCTATGGCCGTAGTTTCTCTGCGACATTATTGGAACTATGGTGAGTTCTCTCTGCGGTGTTTGGGATCCCTTCACACTTAACAGCAGGCGCTGTTCTAGGTGCTTTTTCTCCAAGTGTCCATTCTCCCTCAGAACAATCTGGGAAACAAGTGCTACTGATTCCTTTATAGATGGACAAATGGAGGCACAGTGAAGTTAAGTAACTTGCCAGGGTCACACAGGGCCTAAGCTGCAGAAGTGAAGTGAAGTCGCTCAGTTGTTTCAGACTCTTTGTGACCCCATAGACTGTAGCTTGCCAGGCTTCTCCATCCATGGGATTTTCCAGGCAAGAATACTGGAGTAGGTTGCCATTGCCTTCTCCATAAGTGGCAGAGGTCAGATTCAATCCAGGCACTTGGGATATGGGCTTTGTGCTGGGTTTTTGTTGTTGTTGGTTAGTCACATCCCACTCTTGTGCCGCGTGGAGTGCAGCACGCCAGGCTTCGCTACCCAGTTCTATCCTCCAGGTCTCCGCTATCACCCAGAGTTTGGTCAAATTTGTGTCCACTGAGCGGGTGATGCTCTTTAACCATCTCATCCTTTGCCTTCAATCTTTCCCAGCACCCAATTCTTGTCCTGAGGCTGGAGGCTCTACCAATCCCTGATGGCCTTCTGTCTTTACCCTCCAGGGACTCCCCCGTTTCCTGAGGAAGTGTGGAGGTTCAGCAAAGGCCCATGCTCATGTCCAGAGCATTCCTTTCTAGTTCTTTTGCAGCACTTCCAGGAGGATCACACTCAAGTTCTGTGTCAGTCATTTGGGGTCAAAATTGTTGACCAGAACACTTAATTTAATAGTGACAGAAAGAGAACTCTGAAGAAATAAACCATCCTGGAGTGTGCCAGGATTGACGCTCCTAGGTATGGTTCTGGCTGACAGCAGCTCTTTTCCAATTCTGGGTTGCAACCCTTTAGGAGGTTGGGAAATCTGTTCAGTAGACTGTGAGCAGCAGTCTTTAGAAATAATAGACCAGAATAGAATAGGATGTGTCAGAGTGTATTACACATAACATGGGTAAGTTATGTGTGTAGACATATATTTAGGTCATGCCAGAAATGTATTTCTTATTGTGGTTTGTGGTTAAAAAATGTTTGAACGAACTGGGCTAGAGTAGCCTTTACTGTGCTAACCATCCATGACCAAAACAACATTCACTGTACTGTTTTGCTCTCAAATGAATTGAGATCAATATATATTTGTGTTGTTGTTACTTAGTTGCTAACTCACGTCCGACTGTTTGTGACTCCATAGATTGTAGCCCACTGGGGTCCTCTGTCCATGGGATTTCCCAGGTTCTTTGCCACTGAACCACCAGGGAAGCCCCCTGAATCCGTGTACTTTAACAGTAAACACACTTGCATAGTGCTTGGGCACTAAAGGTGATGCGCCTGTAGATATAAAGCTTGGATCAGAATTCTGCTGGAGATTGTTCATCTGGAGAGCCTGTGACTGGTGGATGGTAGGTTGTCAAAGTAGAAGAGTCATTAGGAGACAGAGTCACCTTGAGTGAGCGAATGAATGAATAAAGAAGCAGAGGGAAGAACCCTGGAGAACCACTTATCTTGAAGGTGGAGATGAAGGCAAAGGAGTTCACCAGAATCACTGTGATGGGCTTCCCAGGTGGCGTGAGTGGTAAAGAAAGTGAAAGTGAAAGTCGCTCAGTCGTGTCTGACTCTTTGAGACCCCAAAGACTATGCAGTCCATGGAGTTCTCCAGGCCAGAATACTGGAGTGGGTAGCCTTTCCCTCCTCCAGGGGATCTTCCCAACCTGGGGATTGAACCCAGGTCTCCCGAATGGCAGGTGGATTCTTTACCAGCTGAGCCACCAGGGAAGAACCTGCCTGTGATGTAAGAGACAAAGAGACATGGGTTTGATTCCTGGGTCTGGAAGATCCCCTGGAGGAGGGCATGGCAACTCACTCCAGTATTCTTGTCAGGAGAGTCCCAAGGACAGAGGAGCTTTGTCACAAAGACTCGGACGCGACTGAAGTGACTTAGCATGCATGGATGCATGGTGATGGAATAGACAGAGGTGGGAGCAAGAGCAGGAGGATGCTGGCCAGGAGAGATTCAAGACTGTCAAGTGTGGCAGGAGTTCAAAGTAGAGAAGCACTGAAAAAGCACAGACTGAGTTGAGCAACATGAAGACATTGCTTGGCAGCGGTGGCAGTCACACTGCAGAGGGCTGAATGTGAGTGAAGACAGAGATGTTGGGGAATGGACAACTGTTCCAGAACACTGGACAGGGAAAGAGGGAGGGCAGGAGGCCATTGGCTGGACAGGAGAGAATCGGCTTCTCTCGAGAGTTTCAGTTCAGTTCAATTGCTCAGTCGTGTCTGACTCTTTGCGACCCCATGAATCGCAGCACGCCAGGCCTCCCTGTCCATCACCAACTCCCGGAGTTCACTCACACTCATGTCCATCAAGCGTGTGATGCCATCCAGCCATCTCATCCTCGGTCATCCCCTTCTCCTCCTGCCCCCAATCCCTCCCAGCGTCAGTCTTTTCCAATGAGTCAACTGTTCACATGAGGTGGCCAAAGTACTGGAGTTTCAGCCTTAGCATCATTCCTTCCAAAGAAATCCCAGGGTTGATCTCCTTCAGAATGGACTGGTTGGATCTCCTTGCAGTCCAAGGGACTCTCAAGAGTCTTCTCCAACACCACAAAAGCATCAATTCTTTGGCGCTCAGCCTTCTTCACAGTCCAACTCTCACATCCATACATGACCACTTCAAAAACTATAGCCTTGACTAGACAGACCTTAGTCGGCAAAGTAATGTCTCTGCTTTTGAATATACTGTCTAGGTTGGTCATAACTTTTCTTCCAAGGAGTAAGCGTCTTTTAATTTCATGGCTGCAGTCGCCATCTGCCGTGATTTTGGAGCCCAAAAAAATAAAGTCTGACACTGTTTCCCCATCTATTTCCCATGAAGTGATGGGACCAGATGCCATGATCTTCGTTTTCTGAATGTTGAGCTTGAAGCCAATTTTTTGCTCTCCTCTTTCACTTTCATCACAGAAAAAGACAAAATGTTTGATAAGCGAGGCTTACAGGAAGCCACAGGGATACTTAATCTTTGTTAGAAGGGATGCAATGAAGCTATGGGTTTTTCCCCCTGTTTTTCATCATCTCTGAACTGTCGCATAAGAATTTCTATTAATTGTTAAGACAAAGAACTGTGACAGTGACTGCTGTTGATTCTGGTTATTTATGCAAATAGTGGCTAAGTTCATTTAGGAATTATGATTTTAAATTGTAGTACATAATACAATCAAATGCCCAGAATTAAGAAGGAGAAAAAAAAAATCAGTGAGGGAAGGGGAGATGAAGTAGTAGCCAAAAGGAAACTACACTGATATAGGTTAACAATATCAGTTTTCTCACTCCATAAAGAATAATGAAATAATGTACTATATTCTGAAAACTAAAAATACTGTGAACAGTTGATAGAATCCCAAAGAACAGATGATATTTTCTCTACTTTTATAATGAAAAACAGACTTATTAAGTTACTTTTTGTTTGTCTATTTGCTTTATCGCATCTTTGAGAGAAATCAGGGGCAGGCATCTTATCACTGACCTGTATGAGTCAAGATAAGAATTCTCTGTTGAGGTCTGTAGCTTTGGGGACTGTAATTATCACAGTCTCAAGATAGATTTCCAAGTGTTGCATAATTATTGTGACAATTAGCCTTTAAAAAGTAAGGAAATTGGGTCTAAGTATGAACATTTGTATTTTAGTCCTTCTTTCCTCCAGGAATGAAGAAAGCCCTGGAACTCTTGATTTTCACCGTTTTCTAACAACCTTTAGCTAGGATTTTTCCAGTAGTCATGTATGGATGTGCGATTTGAACTACAAAGAAAGTTGAGCCCCAAAGAATTGATGCTTTTGAACTGTGGTTTGGAGAGGACTCTTGAGAGTCCCTTGGACTGCAAGGAGACCCAACCAGTCACTCCTAAAGGAAATCAGTCCTGAATGTTCATTGAAAGGACTGACGCTGAAGCTGAAGCTCCAATACTTTGGCCACCTGATGCAAAGAACTGAGTCATCTGAAAAGACCTTGATGCTGGGAAAGATTGAGGGCAGGAGGAGAAGAGGACAGCAGAGGATGAGATGGTTGGATGGCCTCACTGACTTGATGCACATGAGTTTGAGTAAGCTCCCAGGGAGTTGGTGATGAACAGGGAGGCCTGGCATGCTGTGGTCCATGGGGTTGCAAAGAGTCGGACACGACTAAGAGACTGAACTGAACTGATTAATTGTTTTTGATTAACTGCCATTAAGAAATTATTTAAAGTAGAAAAGAAAGGGTTTGCCCTGAACAAATTTATACATAAATCTTATAGATAAGAAATATCTTTGGTTTTACTGAATTTAAATATTCATCTGTGTAAATGGTTTCTAGCCCTTGCTCCCAAATACTTTGTCTTCAGTATTTGAAGTCTGCAAAACACAGTAATTCTATGATCCATCAAGATTTGAACATTGAGTTTTGATTATTCAAACATGGAGAGTCATGTGTGTGTGTGTGTGTGTGTATTTGTGGTGGGAATGAGGCTGTGCAGTTCATATTGAATGTTCCACTTCCCCGGAAGTCCAGTGGTTAAGACTCCCAGCTCTCAATGCAGAGGATACAGATTTGATCCCTAGGCAGGGAATTAAGATCTCACGTGGCCCACAGTGTGGCAAAACAACAACAACAACAAAAAGATGTCCATGGTATATTCTTAAGTTAAAAACAAAAAAGGTAAATTATGTTCTGGGTGGAGCTATGGGATTTATAGGAAGAGGGGACTCTTGTTTAGTTCAACTTATAATTCCAAGTCAAGGTGACTCATTTGGGCATCTAAAGGTCAGTGTACCTCTGGAAGGAGGCTGACTCCTCCCTGGCTATTTTTCTACAAGTTAGGATGCAAAAACTCTAAATTTCTTCTTAAATGTCTCTTAGTACTTGTCACTTTTGAAGTCATGAAAGTGAAAGCTGAATTTTAAGCATAAAGGAAAAAGCATCTTATACAGTGAGAAAAAACTGGCACAAGAAATTCTCAGAAAGAACTTAGTGAATTTTTATAAATCCTTTGAAGTTATTCTCGAATGACTGAATTCATTGTCCAAAGACTCAAAGTAGGGAGTTAGAATTTCCCACTCTTTGCCACACTCCTGGATCCCAGGCATAGTTTTCAAAATAAATGGGAATAGCCAGGCCCCAGTGCCAGAATGAGGCTGAGGTTTTATATAGTTTCTCCCTCATGAAGTATAATTTCAGCTGTTTTTGTTTTGAACGAAATTCTCTTGGTTAGTCCAGTTGGTTAAAGCTGGTGCTAGCTAACTTGAATAAGTGCCAGATGTCTAGAAGGAGACAAGCTTAGTCTCTCTCTGGGTTGGGGGGAGAGTCTTGTTGATCACTGCCTACCCTCCTTTGCCTCCTCAGCCTGGCTGACAAAGCTCCTTTTTGTTGATGTGCTTGCCCTCTTGGTTATGAGCACAGGGTTTAAAATGATCTACCCCCTAAGGCAGGTGGGGGTGGAGGTCATGGGGAGAATTCACATCAGTCTCTCAGGAGCAAGTCAGGATAGTTTTGTCTCCCTTCTCCATGAGTAGCTGGGTAGGAAACCTACCACCTTAAGGACAGCTGGCCTCTTCCAGGGGGCAGGGATTTTAGCCTCAACCCCTTCTAATTATGAGACGGGTCCAAGACCTAGGGACTTCCCAGGTGGCAGAGTGGTAAAGAATCCCCTGCCAATGAAGGAGAAGCAGGAGATGCAGTTTCAATCCTTTGGTTGGAAAGATCCCTGGAAGAGGAAATAGCAACCCACTCTAATATTCTTGACCAGATAATCCCATGGACAGAGGAGCCTGGCAGACCACAGTCCATGGGGTCGCAGAGTTGGACAGAACTGAAGCGACTGAGCATGCATGCACCAAGACCTATACCAGCCACTTTTTTTTCCCCACACAATCCCCACTAGATCTTTCCTTTCATTCTGCAAGGCCAGACATGTCCCCATGATGAACATCGGGCATGGAACGCTTTAGGAAAATCCCATTCACAGTCATGTTCTGGCTGGAAAACCCCAAACGAAAGAATAAAGCAGACACAAACCTGGGTAGGGGAAACCAGGGAACCAGATGCAAAGCCAGAAGAGTCAGAACAAACCTCTGGCCACTTGTATATCCAGTGTCTTTATGTCTTTATAGCTGTGAGTCTAAGGGCCCAGCTAGAATCCTCTCCATTGAACAAAGTGTTCAGAGGAAATTGACTGGATTCTTTATCTCTGAGAAACTCGGGTAGCTGCTAGTAACCTTTGCTGCTGTGCTGTCCGACTCTTTGTGGCCCAGTGGACTGTAGTCCACCAGGCTCCTCTGTCCATGAGATTTTTCAGGCAAGAATACTTGAGTGGGTTGCCATTTCCTCCTCCAGGGGATCTCCCCAGCCCAGGGACTGAACCCAAGTTTCCTTAGTCTCCTGCATTGGCAGCCAGATTCTCTACCACTGAGCCACCTTGAGAAGTGCCCAGTAGCATTTAAAAGAATTTCGTACAAGCAGCTTACTTGTGTTTGAGTATCTTTATGATTTCTTTCAATGGTCTGAACAGAAATGTATTGTTATGTACCAATACTACATAAATATATGTCTCCCAATAATTTTATACACATAAACATGCAGTTTTCTGCTTATAACTTCTGCTCCATCTCCTTGCCCTAAACCTTATAAGAAACTCATTCATTTATAACTTTTCCTGGCTGTATAGGTTGGTCATAACTTTCCTTCCTCACCAACCTAGACAGCATATTAAAAAGCAGAGACATTGCTTTATTCACAAAGGTCCATCTAGTCAAGGCTATGGTTTTCCCAGTGGTCATGTATGGATGTGAGAGTTGGGCTGTGAAGAAAGCTGAGCACTGAAGAATTGATGCTTTTGAACTGTGGTGTTGGAGAAGACTCTTGAGAGTCCCTTGGACTGCAAGGAGATCCAACCAGTCCATCCTAAAGGAAATCAGTCGTGGGTATTCATTGGAAGGACTAATGTTGAAGCTGAAACTCCAGTACTTTGGCCACCTGATGCAAAGAGCTGACTCTTTTGAAAAGACACTGATGATGGGAAAGATTGAGAGCAGGAGGAGAAGGGGACGACAGAGGATGAGACGGTTGGATGGTATCACGGACTCAATCGACATGGGTTTGGGTGGACATCCGGGAGCTGGTGATGGTCAGGGAGGCCTGGTGTGCTGCGGTCCATGGGGTCGCAGAGTCGGACACGACTGAGCGACGGAACTGAACTAGCTGTATAAAGTTTTAAAAGTAGTCTCTGCTGTTATTTTCCTAGCTAAGAAGAAGTTGTCTGGCAATGGTATTGAGAGAGGAAAGGCGGCCGTGCAGGGAATACTACAATACCAGAAATGGAAGACCGGGAACCAGCAGGGACTCACAGAGAAAGATTTGCGTCCCCAGTCTCTTGCCCAAGAGACAGAGAGTCTTCTGCCCTTTAGATATAAAGATACCTTCATGCTCTGTCTATGAAGAAACAAGACACGGTGTAAGAGGAGGAAAACTGGTCTGGAGAGTATTTTTCAAGCGCGGGATTGCCTCATGGCACAAACGTCGCCTAGTCAATTTTCTCACCAACCGAGGGAGAAAGCTGCATGAATAGGGATGGGTGTTTGGAGCGGTGGGGTGGGGCCAGGAGGGGAGGAGACACGTCTCCGCCCTCCCAGGAGGCGGGAGGGAGTGGAAAAACCTTTGCCAGGGACCTGCAGCTCCGTCCCTTTCCGCGTCGCCTGCACCCACCCCCCCCACCCCGCCCCCGGCGATCGCCAGTCCCCCGGTAGCGCTGGCCAAGGCCGCTGGCGGCGGTGGGTTTCCTGCGCTTCGGGACGGCGGGAGAAGAGCAATCCTTGTGTCCCGGGGCACAGAGCACGGTCATCCGCGCAGAGGACCATCCCTGGCGGCAGACCCTCACCAGTCCTCCCGGTGTCCACACCCCGGCGCCCGCGTCGTCTGCGCGCCCACATTCGCTCCGCCGCGCGCAGCTCCCACGCCCCTGGCTGCTGCCTGCCGGGCGACGGATCCGCCTCCCCGGTTGGACCGTGAGGGTCGTCGGCGGCGTCTTTAAGGCTGCGTCCCCGCCCCTGCCTCCTCCCCGCTCTCCCCCGCCCTCGCTTCTCCAGACCTCCCTGGAGCTGGCGGCGGCGAGGAGCAGGTGCCGGCGAAGCCTTCGCATGCCGCTGCCCGGCCCGAGGTGGTAGCGGCGCCCGGCGCTCCGCCTGCCCTCCTCCGGGCCGCACTTGGCTCCTGCGCGCGCGGGGACATGTCGGTGGCGACGGGCAGCAGCGAGGCGGCCGGCGGAGCCGCGGGCAGCGGTGCGCGGGTTTTCTTCCAGAGTCCCCGGGGCGGTGCCGGCGGCAGCCCGGGCTCGAGCAGCGGCTCGGGCTCCTCCCGGGAGGACTCGGCGCCCG
Organism: Capra hircus; assembly: GCF_001704415.2. Classification (NCBI taxonomy): domain Eukaryota; kingdom Metazoa; phylum Chordata; class Mammalia; order Artiodactyla; family Bovidae; genus Capra; species Capra hircus. The sequence continues at coordinate 74,642,396 of NC_030816.1, forward strand.
TGGCCACCGCGGCTCCCGCCGGGCACGTTCAGCAGCAGCAGCAGCAGCAGCAGCGGCGCCACCAGCAGGGAAAAGTGACGGTAAAATACGATCGCAAGGAGCTTCGGAAACGGCTCGTGCTGGAGGAGTGGATCGTGGAGCAGCTGGGACAGCTGTATGGCTGCGAGGTACCTGGGCGCGGGGTCGGGAGGGTCGCGGGGCGGGGTGCAGACTCGCGCACCGGGTTGTGCAAACACAGGAATTCTCCACGGCTCTGGCTCCTGGCTGCGCGCCGCCCTGGTTCCTGGGGACCGAGGGCTGGGAGCGAGACGCGGCGCGTTCTCTCCCCAGGGTGCCCTCTGGTGCCAGGGCTCACCCTGCTTAGGTTCAGCTGCCGGGTGCCCAGAGAGCTGGGGGCCCCTTGATGATCGTGGGGAGGTCGGGTCTTGCTCAGCGCTCCCAACCCCGGGCTCTCCTCGGCTTCAGCTGCATCTTCCCAAAGTGGGGCTCGGAGGGGCTCACCCAGCTGCGCGCAAGAACAGGACTCCCTGCTAGGATCCTGGCAACCCCGAATTTTGTGGAGAGGGAGCAGGGAAGAGACTGAAAGCCGCTTCACCGAGAGGAGAGGTTCTGGGGATCCCAGAGGCCCCCTGCGTTCTTGAAATAATATCACAAAACCGTAAGCTGAACGCGTTCCCTGTTCCAGCCAGCCCCGATGCGTGTCTCCACGATTTGTCCTTGCTTTACCAAAGCTGCATGCGTTGAGCTTTGTTGAAGCAGGTTTCTTTCTTCCTGCCCAGTTTCAGTTACTCCGGTTGATGGGAGCAGAATGAGAGCCTTGGGCAACCTGGAAGGGTTCGGGGTGGAGGAAGGGAGCCTGCGGGTGTGCTGGGAATTCCCCAGCTCCCACTCCGCCGCGATATTTACTTCCCACAGTTCAGGGGCTAAGCCTGTACGCAAACCTGCCGCATAAGGAGAAATGGTTGATGTGTTTTTGGAGAAATATTAAGAACAAACTGTAACAAAACTGTGCTTACCGAAAAAGGACAGAAGCTAAAATGCTCTCCCAGGAGACTTTTTAATGGCAGTGATTGTAAATGAAGTAGTCTACTTCTCCTAAGGGAGTGGAGTTTAGAAAGGGTGGAAGGATGAAGAGGGTTAATAATTAAGGATGTGGCTTCTGAGTTAAAGCTGGGTTTGCGTTCATCCGACTGTTACCCTCTTCAGCAAAAATGAAAGCCAGATGAACCCACTGGCTTTTCCTCTGGTTTGGATTTCACACATTTTATGGCCTATTGTGAATACCTATTTTCCTTAATATTCTCATCGAGCAAGGAAACAGCATTCTCATTACGGACTCCTGATGAATGATTATGATATAATGAAGCTTGACTATATGACTAATGGGCTTGTAAATTTCCTCCAGCCCAGCTCTTATAAAAGCATTTTAATTGCATAAATAAAAACTGGCCCAAATCGAAAGTGTTTATGGTGTTTTTTTAAGTAGGAAGTTGGCAAAGCTCTTTAAAGAAACAATATATTTGATTTCGATGGGATTACTGTGGGGGTGGATGGAAGACTCAGTCTTGCCTCTGTAGAATCCAATTAGTTTTCATTTATTTCATAGTAGGCTTTATGCTCCATTTTGGGTTTAGAGAAGATTTGGGTTAATAGAGAAACTACTGTTGAAATTATGCTTTAGTAATGCTCCTTTTATGGCAGACCAATTACATGTAGTTTGGGAAAGAGTTCCAGCCTCTTAGCAAGGTTGGTAAATCATGTATTTTCAAAATTCTCCTAACTGGTAAAAAAAAAAAAAAAAAAAAGGAAGATTGAATGCTCATTGTATTAAACATGTAGATTAGGTACCTATTTTAAAGGGTAAAGATGACCTTGAATCTTTTCCTTGTGCTTCTCATATTTCAGACCTCCACATTTTTAGCAAACAGCTAAAAATCTGAGAGGTTTTGTGGTAAAATGACAGAAGATGCTATATGCTGCCGGCTTGTTATTAAAATGTGGCAGGTATTTCTATTCAAGTTGCTTGTTCTGTCATGTTAGGTTGAAGAGCTATAAGTCATGTTGGCAATTTATAAATACTATGCTGATGCTACACCTTCACTGAATAATAAAAAGCCTGTGGACTAATAAGTAGCCATATAAAGGACTGTCTTCTTCCATCTCTTTCTCCACTAGTATGGCTCTATTTTTAGCTTCAGCTCTCTGGTCTGATAGCCTCTCCTCACTGATAGTTTCGAGTATTTCAGCATCTGGTGTGTAAATTGAGAAGGACCTAGCTGGTTTGTAGCTCTGAATCTCCTGAATATGAAGGTTAGTAAATGTCCAAATGGTGTGTGTGTGTGAAATTGACATGGAAAGCCAACTTGCCAGACTTCAGCTCAGCCAGAGGCTTGAGCTGCCTGCTAGGTTAGGTGCCTTCTAGATGTAATTTCAGAAAAACTTGCATCAGGCAGGTCAGCAGTTAGATGATCTATCCTTTTCAGAATAGGAAATAGTGGTCTTTTAGAGTGCCATAAAGTGTGATATTTTAAATTAGAAAGGAGTGGGAATAAAGAAATACACAGAATAACTTCCCAGCTACGGTTTTATCTAGAAGTTTGCAGTGGCCAATCAGTTTTGTATAGAGAATAACACAAAGAGAATTTTTGGAGTAAGTACTTGTGTTAGGTCCCAGGTGTTGTTCTAGGCCCTTTGTGTACACTGACTCATTAGTCTTTACAACAACCCATATGAACAGGGTGCTGTTATTCTCTCAGACACAGCAGAATTAAAAGGCTTTCCCAAGCTCCGTAGCTGGTGGATGGCACTGGGTGGATGGCATGCACTCTGAGTCCATGTTCCAACCACCAAACCTGCTTCTAACTCTGCGGCGTCCTGTGTAAGAAAACAGGTGGAGGCCTCACAGCATGCGTCTGAATATTTAAAAGTGTCTCTTTAAAATGTGTTCTATCCTCCTACCTTGACAACTGTATCTTCATAATGACCCAGAAAGGGAGGTTTGAACCGTGAATTCCCAGATCTCCCAAAGCTCAGAACTGATCAAAAGAACCGTTCCCTGGCCCAGGGCCTGCTTCCTTTGGCCTGTTCACCTGTGATACCATCCTACCTGGTGAAGGGCATTGTATCCACTTGCACATCCAGTCTGTCCACACCCTCCGCCACCCCCTAACCATGCCTCTGGCTCCAACCAAGGAGGCCAGACCTGGGAAGAGCTGGTTCATGCCTTGGAAGTGTCTGCATATTTGATCAGGGGATGCTGGGGACTTGAAGTGTAGCCTAAAACCAGATGGAGGCTTACCAGTCCTGGATGAGGAAGCCTTCCTGGTACTCTGCAGGAAAATGCCTGTGGCAGGAGTGGCCCAGGGCTGTGACCCCTCTTATACAGTCTAAGCATAGTATCGTTAAACAGCATAGGCTTTTGGATATAAAAATAAATGTCTTTATAGATTCTAAAATGGTTATGTTTATAGTTATTTTCCATTTCATCTACTTGTACAGGTAGTTACATTTTCACCTAGGAATTTGATCATCCTGGAACTGCAAGGTTAACTCTGCATCAGCATGTAAGGATTTCTGTTTTAAGACATTTTCATATCTCTCCCAAACCCTGATGGTTTTAAAGAGCACTTGATATCTGGCATAATTCTACTTTGACAAGTATCGCAAGAGGACTTACTGGATAAGTCATGTCAATTTTTCTCATCTTGCCCAGCATCAAGATAACATCGGTACTTCCAGTTTTGCAATTTGATTTGCTTTGGAAATAAAAGCCCGTCGTTAATCTCGGATTACTGAAACCCCCACAGCAGCCTAGGCATAAACAGACTTGTACACAGAGGGCATCCCCTGGTGATCCTGACTGTCCATTCAGAAGGACTTTCCTTTTCCAGCATCAGTCTGCATTTTTAAAAATTTTTTTTATTTTTTTAATTGAAGGATAATGGCTTTACAGAATTTTGTTATTTTCTGTCAAACCTCAACATGATGTCTGTGTTTTAAAAAGTGGTTTCTGGCACATTACATTTTTTCATCTTCCCTTACTCCCTACCATCTTCATTCTGTAAATCAGTGGTTCTCAAAATATTTTGATTGTGGCCCCAAAAAGAAATTTCCTTGCTTCCTGATACCTACACTGACATATGGATGGATGCAGAGATTCACAAAGACCAGTTAATATTACCATGTACGCAAAAGAAAAATTACCAAGTTAATCTAAAATGTATGCATACATGCCAAGTTGCTTCAGTCGTGTCTGACTCTTTGCAGCCCCATAGACTATAGCCTGCCAGGCTCCTCTGTCCATGGGATTCTCCAAGCAAGAGTACTAGACTGGGTTGCCATGCCCTCTTCCAGGGGATCTACCTGATATAAGAATCGAACCCACATCTCTTAAGTCTCCTGCATTGGCAGGCAGGTTCTTTACCACTAGCACCATCTGGGAAGCCCCTAATATAAAATATGACTTTATTAATATTTAAATACAATATTCTGTTCTATTTAATTTACCAGAATTGCTGGCTGCGACTCTCTAAATTGATTTCATCACACATTTGGGGGTTGTGACCTGCCATTAAAAATGTACTGCTCCAGAAAGGGAAACACTTAAACATATTTAAGAGACAAAGCTAAAATTTATTAAGTACTTTCTGTATCAGGTATGACTCATGTAATCCTAGTAACAACCTCTGATAGTCCCGTGGATGTGGAAACTGAGGCTCAGAGAAGTCTAGAAGTTGCCTGAGGCCCCTCAGCTGGAACACAGCGGAGCAGGGCTGTGTCCAGAAAGCCAGATGTACCCTAACCACTGCTTCCTGAGATGGGACAGTGCCTGGCACTCTCTGTGAACCCCTGTAGGTTACCTGCTCCTGGATGCAGCTGTGATAACTTTTGGGTAGACTGATGTTGCATGTAGAGGGACACAGGTGTTTGTGGGTTTGTTCTTGGATCAGGCTGCTTCTTTTCAGTTCAGGTCCTTACTTTGTTCTCAACTCCCACTCTATAACATCAAATTAGCCTGCTTTGCTGGAAGGTAGAAACTGCTGTCTAGAAGATGGTTTGCAGATAATGTGGCGAATCCCCATTTAGGTAGCTATTTGAGAATGAATCGGCTTTCCAACAAAACTGCTTAAAATGGATACCAAGGAGGAAGGGGGGATGGGATGAATTGGGAGATTGGGATTGACAAATATACCCTACTATGAAGTGGGTTGCCATTCCCTTCTCCAGGGGATCTTCCTGACCCAGGGGTCAAACCTGGGTCTCCCGTGTTGCAGGCAGATTCTTTACTGTCTGAGCCACCAGGGAAGCCCCTAACATATAAAATAGACCACTAATGAGAACCTACTGTATAGCACGGGGAACTCCACTCAGTGCTCTGATCACCTAAATGGGAAGGAAATCCAAGGACAGGGGCTATCTGTATCCATGCAACTGGTTTCACTTTGCTGTGCAGCAGAAACTAACACAGCACTGTAACACAACTATACTCCAACTAAAAAAAAAAAAAAAAAAGAACTGCTTAAAGAAAACACCATAAACTCAATCTGTAAAATATTATGGAATACATTAAACATGTTTACAATTCTATGAATAAAAGAATTGAAATTGCCAAAGGCTGAAAAGGAAACTGTGCTTAACAAGTTCCCTTTGGAGCAATGGTTAGGGAAATCTGACGCGGAGGCAGCAGGTAAAAGAGTAAATGCTTTGAAGTGAGGGAACCTGAAAGCTACACTGGCCCCTGCTTTGAGTAGTGCTGAGATGGAGCATCTTCCTTATTAACTTCTGAGCCCCACTTTCCCCTGTGTTTAAGGGAATCATCCTGGCCCCTTGGCGGGGTCATTATGAGTTCTGCATGGGTCAGACCACGGAGCTGGAACTCAGTCGGTGTAATTTGAACCACGCATGCGTGCGTGCTCGGTCAGTCAGTTGTGTCTGACTCTCTGTGACCCCAAGGACTGTACCTCGCCAGGTTCCTCTGTCCATGGGATTTTCCACCCAAGAATACTGGGGTAGGTTGCCATTTCCTCTTCTAGGGGATCTTCCCGCTGCGTCTCTTCCATTGGAAGATGGATTCTTTACTACTGAGCCTCCTGGGAAGCCCCAGTTGGAACCATAACCAGCCACTAACTGTTGGTCATTCTCTATGATACAGGAGGGCAGAAGTGGGGAAGGAAATGAAGCCTTCATACCTAGTTGTTGGTAGAGTTTGGAGATGGATATGAGGTCAGAGGTGTTGGTGTGTCTCTGAACTTGAACACGAGCAAATATCATCCCCCTCCCCTTTTTTTCTAGCGCCTTCCTTATTCTGGAAGTGCTTGTGAATTTTCATTTATGTGGAGAGACCTTGCTATTGTTCAGTCACTAAGTCGTGTTCGACTCTTTGCGACTGCAGCATGGACTGCAGCATGCCAGGATCCTCTGTCCTCCACTCTCTCTCTGAGTTTGCTCAAATTCATGTCTGTTAAGTTGGTGATGCTACCTAGCCATCTCATCCTCTGCTGCCCGTGTCTCCCTTTGTCTTCAGTCTTTCTCAGCATCAGGGTCTTAGGCATCAACAGTTTGAAGGCAGGGTTGATTTTAATTTTCTTCGTCTGTGTACCTAGTAGGGCTCAAACATGAAGCAATAGCATGAATGAATGAAAAAGAATCAACCTTCAGAAAACTTTTGAAAAGTCCTTGTTGTTTTAGTCCTGTATTATTTTTAGCGATGCTCCTTTATCATACTCCTGGCTATGGAAAAATACTAATCTAGGGTTTTGGTAAACAGTCATCCATATCAAGCTCTTGCATCTTCACTGTTTGATTTCAACATTTTTGGATATACGCCTACCTTCATTGACTTATTTGCTTGAAATAGGAACTTAAAGACAGTGGCTGCAGCTAATTGATTTTTAAGCTTAGATTGAGAGAATTCTCTTGACAATTGAACTTCTTCCTCCAGTGTCCTGTTCACTCTTTTCCTTTGCTTCTGCTGTGCCCCTCACCACACTAACCTACCTGCCCTTCTCATCTCTGGCAACTCTTTGCTTCCAGGATCTTCTGTTTTTCTCCCACCATTGAAACAACCTGGCTTCCTAGGATGCCCTTGCTCACCTCACAGCTGTCCTCTTTCTAGACGGAGGGTGCAGTGAAGTCTGTTTCATCTTCCTTCTGGTCTGCACACCATGTGCATAACTGCGTCTTGCGGTCTGCTATCCTGTCTCTGTCTCCTGTACTTGGCTATTTCACACCTTCACCTGGCTTTGCAAGGTACCTTTCTTGTTACCTGAACTGCCCCTCTCAGCCTCCCGTGTTCAAGCCAGGCCAACTGCCCTCCCAAGCAGGCTCTTAATTATTCTCCTATCTGGGCTGCTTTTTCAACCTCTCCTTTTCACCCCAGCACACACACAAGTTGCAGTGTTTCTTTTTGTTACCAACAACCCCCTGCCACAAAAATGTTTCCTTTTTCAATCCTGTACTTCCTTTGATTGTGGCCCTATCTTCTCCTTCCCTTACTATTTTTCCAGATCTTTCTCCTCCATGACACCACTGTTTATCCATCACCATCTGATGTTGGCTTCTGCCATGGTTTCCCTGAGGATCTCCTTGTTGCTCAATCCAGTGGGTTTGTTTGGGTCTCTATTTCATTGACCTTCTGAGGCCTTCGGTGCCCTTCCGCATTTCCTTGGGAACCCCTTTGCTCTAAGCAGATCTCTCCTGGGTCTCATCCTTATCACTAGTGACTCTTCCAGCCTCCTCTCTGCGTTTTTTTCCTCTGTCTTCCTCTTCAGTGATGTCACACCGGGTCTGTCTTTGGGTCCCTGCTCTGTTCTCTCTATTTTTCTTCCCACTGCTACATCCTCTTTCTGGGTGATATGAATATTCCTGTGGCTTCAGTTGCTGTTCACACTCTGACAACTCTTCGATCTCCATTTTTAGCCCTGATCTGTTTTCGGAGTACCAGACATATTCAGATGCCGGATGGGAGTCTCACCTTCAGCTGCTCTGAAGCTGAGTTTCTTGTCATCCTCTGCAAACCCGCCCTCTTCCTCAGTTGCCTCGGTGGGTGGTGGGCACGCTGTCCGCAGGTGTCCAGCCCAAATCACACTGGCTCCCTTCTCTGACCTCTCCCTGCGGGTCACACCCAGCAGTCAGGAGACCTTGTTGATGCCTGCGCCTTCAAGCCCTGGAGTCTGACTGCGTGGCTTCTCACTATCACCCCTTTAGTCCAGCACCTTACAACGTCTCACCTGTATTATAGCACCAGACACTTTGGTCTCCTGTCCCTCAAATTCCTGCTACTACGAGTACTAGTACTACTACGAGTACTGGTACTACTACAATCCCTCCACTAGTGCTGCTGGTATTATTACTTCTGCTGCTCAAATAGCTCTCGGTCAAGGGCCGGGTGATGTAGACATTCTATCTCCTTTACGGGGTGGGAAGTATTGTCTTCATTGCTTCACATTACAGAGGAAGAAACCGAGGTCAGAGAAGTTGCTCCTTGTCCCTGTCCAAGGTCACGGTGATTCCCAAAGTCACATGGCCTCCATGCTGCCGTTGCTCCCATCAGCTGCTTGTCTCAGGTTCTTACTGCACACCCAATCCTTGCTGAGCTGGAGTTCAGTCCTTGCAGTAAGTCGGGAAGGGAGGTCGAGAGACTGCAGTACAGAGATCTTGAACCACAGGTCTCGTTCAGAGGTAATATCGTCTCAAGTGGTGAGGCTGGAGCGAAGCCCTGTCTCCAGTTCCTGGGATGGGGTCTTCTCCTCTGATCCCTCACCTCCAGCTCTCCCTCCCCACGGGAGCTTCAGAGCCCCATCCACGTGGCTGGAGTGTTTCCAAAATCCCGACCCGATCTAGTCACCCCCATAGCCTTTGGGGCTATGACAAAGCTCAGGGGTCCCCTCTCTGGTCCCATCTCTTGTCCCCACCCCACCCCTGCTTCTTCAGTTATCAACCGAGATCCCAGTGCAGGTGAGGCGGGAACCCCATCCCCCTTGCTTTCTCCCTCTGCCAGCATCACCTGTCTCTTCCTCCTCCTCCTCACCTGTCTGCCTCTTACATGTTCTCCTCCAGGAAGCCTCTGTGACAGGTGCTGTCCCTGGCAAGCTGGCCGACAGGCCTTTGCTGGCCTGTGCCTACCAGTGTCTCAGGACCTTTCTGTAATCCTGTCCCCTGGCCTTGCTGCCAGCTTCGTCAGGGTGGAATCTTGTGGTCCCTGCAGCCTGGGTGGCCTCTTCATCCTGTCTGCACTCAGGGCTCCAGGACCTGGCTGTCAAGTAAGTGATGCACAGACTGGCCCTGTAGACCGGTTGGCAGCATCTTCTGGTGCCGTGCATTTCAGAAGTACATAACCCAAATTAAGTGCATTAATGTAGTATGATCTGCCTGTATTAAAAACCTGCTCTTCTTGGGACTTCCCTAGTGGTCCAGAGATTAAGACTCCTCTGTTCCACTGCAGGGGACTCAGGTTCAATCCCTAGTGAGGGAACTCAGATCCCACATACAGCATGCAACATGGCAAAAAAAAAAAAAAAAAAAAAACTAAAAAACTTCTCTTCTATCATTGATGAAGTTTTGATTCTTTTTCATGGTTAGGAATTATATCCATGTAGTTTTTTTTTTTTTTTCACCTGGAAAATTCCCTGAGCAGAGGAGCCTGGCAGGCTATAGTCCATGGGGCCACAAAGAGTTGGACATGACTGAGCAACCCAGCACACAGTTTTTTGAGACTGTGAATTAAAAGAGTATCATGATGGAATAAGGCATTGATGCCCGGGTCATAAAAGTCTTCAAAGGGAGTAATCACACATTACTGCCATTCTTCTCTGTAATTTTAATTTTTTATTATGGACAAGAATATTACTTTGTTTGCACAGTAATTGTTCACTTCTTTGGGAGTGGAGATCCTTGCTGTACTGGGAAGAGGTGAGGGCTTTTCCAGCAGCAGATAACATTCAGAGCGACAGGCTCACACATGTCTTGATGGAACAAGGAATGAAAGCCAGGATTCCTGCCTCTGCTTAAAAGTTCAGGCCAATAAATTCTCACCAGGTTTTTCTTAGTCAGCACTGGCATTTTGGAAATCTGTTCCACTGCGTAAAAGCTGAGAAAAAAGGAGACCAGAGTGTGATTTAGTCTCTAAAGCATCACTTTATGGTTGAAGATAAAATGATCACAAGGGTTTTTCCTTTTTGAAAGAACCCTGGGGGCAAACTGTGGAAAGACTTGTGGAGGGCAAGAATATTCATTTATTCATTCATTCCAACAGACATTTGCATAGATGGGGAAAGAGGAATAAGACGCCATCATCCATTTAAATTAGGTAAGAGAAAAAGAGAAAGTAAAGGAAACTTGTCCATTATAGGAGGAGATCGGAGGCATCCACATAGTTGGAAGTCCTTTGATGGCAGCAACTCTCTCCTGTTTGCAGTTGAATGTGTTTTCCATACATTTCTTTACTGTCTTTTCATACTGCTTATGGGATTCTTGAGGCAAGAATACTGAAATGGTTTGCCATTCCCTTTTCCAGTGGACCACGTTTTGTCAGAACTCTCCACCCATCCATCTTGGGTGGCCCTGCACAGCATGGCTCATAGCTTCCTTGAGTCACACAAGGCTGTGATCCATGTGATGATTTTGATTAGTTTCTGTGATTGTGGTTTTCATTCTGGAGGCTGTAGAATTATAGTTCTTGCTTTTTCTGTCTGTCATAAGGGTGGTGTCATCTGCATATCTGAGATTGTTGATATTTCTCCTGGCAGTCTTGATTCCAGCTTGTTCTTCATCCAGCCTGGCATTTCCCATGATGTACTCTGCATATAAGTTAAATAAGCAGGATGACAATATAGAGCCTTGACATACTCCTTTCCCAATTTTGAACCAATTTTCTGCCACTCTTATGGCAGAAAGTGAAGAGAAACTAAAGAGCTTCTTGATGAAGGTGGAAGAGAAGAGTGAAAAAGCTGGCTTAAAACACAACATTCAAAAAGCCAAGATCATGGCATCCAGTCCCATCACTTCATGGCAAATAGATGGGGAAACAATGAAAACAGTGGCAGACTGTTTTCTTGGGCTCCAAAATCACTGCATAAGGTAACTGCAGCCATGAAATTAAAAGACACTTGCCCTTTGGAAGGAAAGCTGTGACAAACCTAGACAGCATATTAAAAAGCAGAGACACTACTTTGCTGACAAAGGTCTGTCTAGTCAGAGCTATGGTTTTTCCAGTAGTCATGTACAGATGTGAGAGCTGGACCATAAAGTAGGCTGAGGCCCAAAGAATTGATGCTTTTGAACTACGGTGTTGGAGAAGACTCTTGAGAGTCCCTTGGACTGCAAGAAGATCCAACCAGTCAATCCTGAATACTCATTGGAAGGACTGATGCTGCAGCTAAAGCTCTAATACTTTGACCACTTGATACAAAGAGCCAGCTCATTGCTGGGAAGATTGAGGGCAGGAGGAGAAGGGGACAACGGAGGATGAGATGGTTGGATGGCATCACTGCCTTAATGGACACGAGAGCAAACTCTGGGAGATGGTGAAAGACAGGGAAGCCTGATGTTCTGCAGTTCGTGGGATCACAAAGAGTCAGACACGACTTAACAACTGAACGACAACAAATGTACTGCCTAGTGGTTGTGTCCTTCTTCCTTTTCTCTAAGCCTGTTTTCAGGAAGATTACCTTAAATTCATTGACATTATGATGTAAATGATTGAAAACATGTTATCTTTCATTTTAATAGGAAGTAAAGTCTTCAGTAAGAGAAAGTCATCATTTAATAACTGAACTTCAGGAATGAATAAACAGGGCAGGCTATATCATTTACGGGCTGTGGGACCTTGTTGGTGTCTATGAAATCTATGACTCAAAATCTGTCTCTAATATGATGCTGTGGGAATGACCTGGCCTCTGTTCTAGTGGGCGGCCTGCTTACCAGCCAGATGACCTTGGCGACCTATCATATTCATGATAGGCTTTTGTTTTCAGGTTTTCTTTCCTCATCTAAAACACAGGGGGAGGAAGTCTAGGGCTTCCTTGACTGATCTTCAGAGGTTCTATAATAAATCCGGATGTGCACTGGAGAAAAGGAGATTTATTAAAGGGAGGGTGATGCTGTAAGCAGTAATAGAGGGGCTTTCCTTTCAAGGCAAACCTGAGACAATTATTAGACTAGTTCACTCAAAGATCATCTGATTTCCATAGTCATTTCAGTAGCTAAAGTGAGTGTCTCCACCCTTCCCTTGCATAATCTCTTGTGTGATGCCACTTGGATGGAAAGGATCAAATTGAGAAGGCTTTTAAAAAAGAGAAAAACACTCTTTCCCCCTCTAGTACTTTCCCCCTACCATTGACTTCCAAGTTGAATTTGAAATCTAACAGTGCAGATACTCAGAGCTACTCTTATCTGCCTTTTTTTTTTTTTTGCATTTAATTGGGCTAACCTTTAAGAAGAGCTGGCATATCTGACTTAAAGCTTTTAGGCATATAATTTTTAATATTGGCTGTTAGGGACTTTTCCAGTTCTAATTATTTGTCCTTTATCTTGGCAGCTCATAATTAACTAATGGTGGTATTTATTTTAACTTGAGGAGGATTTGTGTTGAGATATAAAATGAGCATTCGAGAGAGAAAAGTGCGGCAGATTTAGGAAATAAATTTTTAAAAAGGCGAGGAGCATAAATTAGCCTAAATAAGAGGCTGAAGAAATCTGTACTCAACAAATTAATTTCCACTGGGGAATTTATTCCTGGAATGTCACTTTATAGTTAGATTTAGAACTAACATAACAGGATAGAAAAATGAAATTAAGATTTTTCATAGACAGTTCTGGTAGAAAGTGGAAAGCAGAATTGATTGCTCCTTATAATACTGGTTTATTTTGTTTTATGATAGGATCCATAAAGCCCCATCAGATAATCCCATTCAATCTATGCAAAAGCTCTGTGATGTAAGTAGTCATTCTATTTCTAAATGAGAAAATTGAGTCTCAGAAGGGCTTAGTAACATGCCCAAGTTTAAATTGCCAGTAAGAAGAACAAGACTCAGACTCAGAAGCAGTTCTTGGAAACTGTGAACATCAGTTTCACCTTCACCCCTGATCATTTCCATGTATTCTAGCATTTTTGACCAATACATCAGGCAAAACTTTTCAGCTTAATTTATTTTATATACTTTCAAATATTCTGCATCTTAGTTGAACAATTTATAGCATTCTGTTATTTTTCAGATGAATCATTTACCGGATTCAGCTGTTTCTTTAGAAAAATTCAAATCCATTAGTTTTCAAGTGTATATCACAGTTAAGTGTATTACTTATTTCGTTTTGCCAGGTTTGCATGAGTAGTTAGTATTGGGGTTCATGAAGGATAAAATACCTACTCTGTATCCTATGGCTTATTTAAAGTGAGTTTCCAACTTTTTACTTCAAAACTCCATTTGAGCAGATAAATGGAGAACAAGTAAAAAGTTGGAAACTCACTTTAAATAAGCCATAGGATACAGAGTAGGTATTTTATCCTTCATATTTGAAAATCCCCAATATTATCTTTGACATGAAGTAAAGAAATAATGCTTCTTCCAAATAAAATATGAAAAATCCTAAACAATATCTTTTGCTTTTGCTAAAGAATATTTTTGTCCCGAGCTTTGTGGTCAACCATCTGTTAATATCTTTTATGTTTTCTTTGTCAGTAGTACTACTGACAGAGCTGCTTTATTCATTTCTGCGAATATTAATTGAATCGAGTCTGTTTCAAGGCAAGCAAGTAAGGTGCTGCATTTTCAGACTGGTAAAGATGACTTTCCTGTTCTCATGAGCTAATATTGCACATAACAGTTCTAATTAGTCAACTGGTTTTTCTCCTGTTTGTGATGGGGTGTGGCAGCTCTTTAACAAGTTGAAAGAAAATAAGTCATTGTTTGGGTGCTAAAACATGATTATGCTTGCTATAATGATAACACTCTCCAAATATTACAACTAAAAAAAATAGCACGTACTATCTCTGGTAGACAAGTGTCTTTTGTTAAGCTAAAATATTCCATTTCTTCATCAAACCCAGATGGTTCAATATTTAGTAATCTATGCCAGAAGCAGTTTATATGGATGGATGTTTAGATAATGAAAGTGTGTGTGTGTGTGTGTGCAGGTGTGTGTGTGCGCACAGGTGTGTGTGTGTATCTAGGTAAACAGACCATCACCCAAACTAGCCTGAGACTTTAAAAGCATTTAGTTGACAGTCACGTCTCAAACTTCTGGACTATTCCCACGTTAAACTTCAGAGAGGGATAGTAGGCCGCCTTTAATACGTGGAAGATCTATCAGTTGAGTTCACTCATTATTCTAAAGAGGAGCTAGTTTATTTATCCTTGACACTGTGCTATAAATTGCCTGCTTAAAGCAATTTAGAACAGTCAAGGAGGGCAAAGAATGAGATACGGAGAACATACAAAGCACGCAAAGTGCAATCCAAATTCTCAAGCCAACCGTTATGACTAAGACACTATCCTACTCAGCTGCCTCTATGGTACCAGCTTGAGTTCTGAGCAGCCCTGGTGGGTGTGAGTGTGAGTGAGCAACACTCTTACCTCCTCTCAGGAGCCTCCATCCTGCTGCTCAAGGAGGGACTTACTTCTTCATCTTGAGCCTTTCCTTCAGAAGTCACAGAGCAGGACACTGAAAATCTGTGCATTTCATCGTATGGAAATGATGCCTCAGTAAAGTGCCAGACACACATACACAGAAGACTCTCCCTGTTTCTTCCTGTCTTTGCCCAGATCTAAGGTCCCCTGGAGAAGGGCATGGCTACCCACTCCAGTATTCTTGCCTGCAGAATTCCATGGACAGAGGAGCCTGGGGGGCTACAGTCTATGGAGCTGCATGGAGTCGGAAGCATACACAGCAGGGAGCTTGTCTACACCTTCTGCTCACCCTCGGCCCACTGCCGCGTGGCTGTCTCTCCTCTCCACGAAGGGCGCTCACGCCCTCCCGGGTGCTGAGACCCTCATGCCCATCTCGTCTTCTGTGCTCTCAGCAGTGGTTGTCTGCCCTGCTTTCTGGAGCCACTCAACCCATTATCCATCCATCAGCCATCTTACCCTCTGCCCATCCTCCCATCAGTCATTTTGCCATCCATCTCTCCCTCTTTCCAATATCCATCTACCAGTCCTGCAATCACCTTCTGCTGGGCCCACTCAAAAAAAAGTTTATAGATTTACAGAAAAATTATGAATGTAGTATTCCAAACTAAGTTGACAGACTTTATTTTCTTGGTCTCCAAAATCACTGTGGAGATCTGCAGCCATGAAATTAAAAGACGCTTGCTCCTTGGAATAAAAGCTATGGCAAACCAAAAGAGCATATTAAAAAGCAGAGACATTACTTTGCTGAAAAAGGTCTGTCTAGTCAAAGCTATGAT
This sequence comes from Capra hircus, assembly GCF_001704415.2. Classification (NCBI taxonomy): domain Eukaryota; kingdom Metazoa; phylum Chordata; class Mammalia; order Artiodactyla; family Bovidae; genus Capra; species Capra hircus. Next base: position 74,657,796 of record NC_030816.1, read on the forward strand.
TTTTCCAATAGTCATGTGTAAATGTGAGAGTTGGACCGTAAAGAAGGCTAAGCACAGAAGAATCAATGCTTTTGAACTGTGCTGTTGGAGAAGACTCTTGACAGTCCCTTGGACTGCAAGGAGATTAAACCAGTCAATCCTAAAGGAAATCAACCCTGACTATTCACTGGAAGGACTGATGCTAAAGCTCCAATATGTTGGCCACCTGATGTGAAGAGTCAAGTCTTTGGAAAAGACCCTGATGCTGGGAAAGATTGAAGGCATGAGGAGAAGGGGATGACAGAGGATGAGCTGGTTGGATGGCATCACTGACTCGATGGACATGAGTCTGAGGATATTCTGGGAGATGCTGAAGGACAGGGAAGCCTGGCATGCTGCAGTCCATGGTGTCGCAAAGAGTCAGATATGACAGTGACTGAACCGAGCTGAACTCCATGTACTCTGCAACCAGTTTTACCTATTAGCAACATCTTAAATTAGTATGGCACATTTGTTACAATTAATGGACCAATATCAGTACATTATTTTAACTAGAATTTATACTTTATTCAGTTTCCTGGTTTTTATCCAGCGTCTTTTTTTCTGTTCCAGAATTCACCCGAGATACCGTGTGACATTTAGTTGCCACGTCATTTAGATTCCTCTTGACTGCGGTGGTTTCTCCGGTGCCTCTCGTTTTTCATAACTTTGACAGTTGTGTGAGGTACTGTTAGGTATTTTGTAGAACGCCCCTCAAATGGGACTTGTGTGATGTTTTTCTTATAATTAGACTGGGATTATGAGTTTGGGCGAGGAAAATCGCAGAGGTGAAGGGTAGTTCTCATCACATCCTGTCAAGGGACTTCTTATCATCAGGACTTATCACTGTTGATGTCGGTCTTGATCACCTGGCTGGCATAGTGTCTTCCAGGTTCCGTCACACCTAAGGAGGGGGGACTTACGCTCCAACTCCTTATATTTCTACATAAGCTAAATGGAATTCTTCTGCGTGAGACATTCGTCTCCTCTCTCCCACTTGTTTATTTAGCCAATAATTTATTTAAATCTTTGTGGGCTGTGGGTATTTATTATGTACTTTGGGTTAAAATTTGTTCCTTCTGTATTTATTTTATTGCCTGAATTGTTCCAACTTTGGAAGCTGTTTCAATTGGCTCCTTTGTTTGTATGTTTGACATACTCCCATCATTGTATGTGTGTGCGTGTGTTTGCGCGTGTGTTTGTGTGTGTTTAATACTTCTTTACTCTCTGGTTCTACAAGATATTCCAAGTTCATCTTGTGTACTTTTTACCCTAGACATAGAGTCAGCCATTTCTACAAGGAGATTTAGTTCTTTTTGTAGAAGAATGGTATTAGAAAACAGGACATGGATGTTCGGTGTGGCTACTGGGGTCATTGCGTCTAGGGTCTGTCAGCTGTCAGAGTGAAGAAAGGGATGTGTGAATAACTATGGTATATACATATATCTGTAAATATTTCTATAGGTAACCAACCATCACTCTCTATATTAAGCCAAACATGAGTTCAAGGTGATGTCTCCCACTCTAATCCATTACCATGTGCATTATTCTAGCCTCTTTCTCTTGCTCACCTGTAAATTTTTATTCCATCGATGAGAAACTTGAGGTTCCCACCACCTGCAATCCATTCACTTTGTGCAGTTGTGGGGTACATGTACAGCAGTTATCAGAACTGTTACCCATACCCCTGTGGGAAATAGCTTTATCAACGGGAGTGCAGTGTTTGTGCACAGTTCACTTTGCATTTAGTGTTATAGACTCTACTCATTTCCAGGTACTTAGGTCAGCACCTCTTCCCCATACCCCTTTCAGTGAGGTTGTTTCATGCATTTGTAATATACTTAGATTGATTTTGCCATATTCTGCATTCCATTTTGGGATCGCGCAAACTCTTAAGTGATTTTTTATTTTTTTATCATTATTTTGGACATACCATGCAACTTGCAGGATCTTAGCTCCCTGACCAGGGACTGAACTTGCACTTCCTGCAGTGGAAGCCTGGAGTTCTAACCACTGGACCATCAAAGAATTTCCTTAAAATTTTTTCTTGAAACTTGTACATCCTAAATTGTCCTTTGTGCTGTAAAGTACTTTGTGTTTTGACAAATACATGATGTCATGTAATAACCCTTACAGTATCCTATAGAATGGCTTCACCATGCTGAGAAATCTCCCATAATTTACTCATTCAACCTTTCCTACTTCCCCCTGAGCTCCTGACAACCACTGATTCACCATTGCCACAGTTTTGTTTTTCCTAGATGTCACATAATTGGAACCACGTAGTATATAGCCTTTTCAACCTGGCTTGTTTCACTTCAGTTCAGTCACTCAGTTGTGTCCAACTCTTTGAGACCCCATGGACTGCAGCACGACAGGCTTCCCTGTCCTTCACCAACTCCTGGAGCTTACCCAAACTCATGTCCATCAAGTCGGTGATGCCATCCAACCATCTTATCTTCTGTCCTCCCCTCCGCCTCCTGCCTTCAATCTTTCCCACATCAGGGTCTTTTCCAGTGAGTCAGTTCTTTGCATCAGGTGGCCAACGGATTGGAGCTTCAGCTTCAGTCCTTCCAATGAATATTTAGGATTAATTTCCTTTAGGATTGACTGATTTGATCTCCTTGCTGTCCAAGGGACTCTCAAGAGTTTTCTCTAATGCCACAGTTCAAAAGCAGCAACTCTTTGGCACTCAGTTTTCTTTATGGTTAGCAACATGTATTTAAGATTCATTTACATCTTTTCATGACTTGATAGCTCATTTCTTTTTATAGCTAAATAATATTCCTTTGCATACCACAATTTGTCCATTCAACTATGGAAGGGTATCTTGGTTGCTTCAAGTTTAGGGGCAATTATAAATAAACCTGGCATAGATATTCACTCACAGGCTCTTGAGTGGATATAAACTTAAAATTATTTGAGTAAATAAGCCAGATGTAGTTTTGGATGCTAGAGATACGCATAGTAGGGACACAGCAATAAACCAGAGAGACAAAATCCTTGTGTTCCAGAACCAAATACTCGAGAGTAAAACAAAATGGTTTCAGCTCGTGAGAAGTGCTGTGGGAGAAATAAAACAGACTAAGGGAATAAAGACTGAATGAGTGTGCCTAGCTTGCTGGCACCAGGGGCGGCCTCTCTGGGGAAGTTCATTGCATTTGGACCAGGACCTACACAATGAGAGTTGACATCAGCTGCGCAAAGACGGGAGAGGATGAGTTTTTCTGCAGTAGGATTCAGTTAATGCTGAGACCCCGAGGCAGGATGGACCTTGACATAATCAAGGGACTAGAGACAGAAAAAATTGTGAGATGAGATCATGAGTGAGAGCATTTTTTTAAAAAAAACTTTTTCTTGTAGTATAACAGACAGGGTACACAAATCCTAAGTGGACGGGTTGATGAATTGTCTCAAATTGAATCTGCCACGATTCATCCAGATCAAGAAAAGGAACATACATTGCTAGTACCACACGAGTCCCTGTTGTACCCTCTTCCCATCGTTAGTATACCCCCCAGCCTCGCCTGCAAGGGTGATTGCCTTTTTAAGTAACTTTCATGTCTTTTGTTCAGCATTGTGTTAAACACGTCCAAGTCATTGCACGCCATCGAGGCTTATCCACTTGAGTTGCTGTATAGTGCTCGGTGTCTGAATACATCTCAGTTGTTTTTTAATGTGTTCTGCTTTCGATGGGCATTGGGGAGGTTTCCAGTTTGGAATTATTCTGAAGTGAACTGCTGTGAACATTGTTGCGTGCGTCTTTTGGTGAACATATGTTTGCATTTTTGTTGGGTGGTATACACGGCAGTGAAATTGCTGGCTTACGGGGCATACATATGCTCAGCTTTGCTAGATATTCCCAGACAATGTTCCAAAGCAATGACAGTGACTTACGTTCCCACTAGAGTATCGGAAAGTTCCAGTTGTTTCACATCCTTGCCATCACTTGGTATTTTCTCTCTTTCACTTTAACTGTCTGTTAAGTATGCACTGTTTTCACATTGTGGTTTTATCTGCATTTATCATGAAGTTCAGTCCTTTTTTTATGTTTATTGACCCTCAGGGTATTCTCTTTGTGAAGTACCTGTTCAACTCTTTCGCCCATTAAAAAATAAACTTTTGATTGAGTTGTCTTACTGATTTTTATGTATCCTGGATACTAATCTTTTATGCATCCTAGATGTCATTCATTTGTCAGAAATACGTAGTATGTATCTTCTCCCACTTTGTAAGTTGCCTTTTCCACTATTGTGATGTCTAAGTGTTTTTGATAAACAGAAGTTCTTAATGTTGATGTTGTCCTGTTTACCAGTTTTTTCATTTATACTTAGTGTATTTTGCATCCTGTTTAAGAAATCTTAGTCTGCTCTAAGGTCATGAAGATGTTCTCCAATGTTATCTTTTGGATCCTTCATTGTTTTAGTTTTTATAATTAGATCTGAAATTGATGGTATACTATAGACCTCAAGATTCATTTTTTTTCCCTTGGGGACATCCGGTTGACCCAGCACCATTCACTGAAAAGCTCATCCTCTTCCCTACCGTGCTATAGTCAAGAAACAAGGACCTTGTGTGTGGGGGGCTGTTTTAGATTCTGATGGTGTGTTTTCTTGCTGGGTGGGATCTTCCCATTTTGCTTACTATACTCTGTCTTCCATTCCTGGCACAATGGCCCACAGACAGGAAATGGTCAGTAGGTATCAGCTGGTTGATGGTCAGGTCTGAACTTGCCTTTTCAGCAAGAGTATGTGAAATCCCTAGGTTCAGACTCAAAGAGAAGGTTCTCAGATTTGATTTTAGAGCAGACTTGCCTTGACAACTTAATTATATTTCTTCAACAGGTCCAAATATGGTTTTAGACAAGTCCTATTGGCCACAGTCCTAAGAAAGGCCAGGTAGCTTCAGACTAGTCAATAGGACTTCATCAATTCAACCATCCAGTCATCCATCTGATCAATATTTGTTATGGGCCTACTGTGTGTCAGGCCTGAAGTAGAACTATGAAATTATGGGATTCTTTCCAGAGTTTCTGTTTTTCATTTTAGAGCATTTGTTTCTTTCTTTATAAGTTAAACATTCCAGTGTGAGGAGGGTAATTTTTGGAATTTTCTATTTCTGGGGTAGCTTTGTTGTTCTATTATAGTTATTTAAAATTTTGTGTGTGTGTGTGACAGTTTGGGTAAACAGGCCACAAGCCTATGAATTAGAGCTTTTATGTTGCTATCAGAATATTTTAAAACAAAACTCTACAGAGGAAAAGAGAGTAAACAAAAACGTTTTAAAGCACATTATTTCATCCAGTGAATTTAGTGAGCAGTGAAATATATTTCTTATTTTCAGAATTCAGTGCCAGTGCAAAGACCACTTTCAGGGGAGTAGAGACGCGCCTTTTCAGGAGGTTGGCACTGTGCCTAGGAGCGGGAATTGGCGTTGCACAGCAGGCGGGTCTCATGCGAGTGCTGCTCCTCATACCTGTCTGATGGCGGCCTGTCAGTCGGTGGCTTCCCCGTGGCCACCATCTTGCTCCGTTATGCTGGGGCCGCGGTTCATGTCCCAGGGCCTCTCTGCCCCGTGCCTCCCTCCTCCAGGGACGTGAACGAGGTGGGGTGTGTTCAGCAGATGCTGGAAGCTGGAGCCAGTTCACTCGCCCCACCCCGCCCCGCCCGCAGTAGCTGCTGGAAGGTGGGACCGCTTCTGCCAGCATTTTCTTGGCCACTGCTCCTGTTTCTGGTGGTTTCCAGTTCCAGCTGCTCGGAGCCCTTTGTGGACACTGGGACAGGCAGCCCTGCGGCTGGGCCAGGGCTGGCTCTGTCCTCTGCTTCAGGAAAGAGACAGACTGGCCAGAGAGCTGAGGGTCCATGCGCTCCACTATCCCTTACAGACAGGGCTTCGATTCCCTCTCTTATGTAGTGACCGCTGGCTTTTAAGTTTTGTTTTCTAAGTTTGTCTCCATTGAATGTTTTCACCTACTGAGTGAAACCTTACCTCTCTGGAGGTCACTCATTTGGAATACAGAGATGGACCTGGAAGAAAGCAGAAGGAGGAGATTTGGGAAGTGAAGGAGCTGCCCTGGAGAGTCTGTTCTTTCTTCTTTGGAGGAGCTTGTTTCCTCTTCCTTTAGTCATGGTTCTAACAGTCTTGATTTCTTAGTTCATTCTGATTTAGAAGCCACAAAGTAGGCTGCTAGATGTAAGTACTGGGAGATGTAAGTACTGTCTCGAAGTGACAGCTGACAGCCTGACAGTAGGGGGTTGACAGGGAAGCTATAAAAAGCTCAGGAGATTGGCACCGTCTTCCCAGAAGACAAAGAACTGTGTGCGTGTCGCTGGCCTGGAGGGTGGCAGCGCAAGGCATAGGACATCTGACCCGAGTTATCAAGAAAATGTTCAATGCTATCGATAGCCTCTGCTTCAGAAGGCAGGTGCATTTAGAGCAAATTTTAGAAAAAGAGTGTCAATATTGGTTATCTGAAATAATTTGCTTATACATGTGGAGCCACTGTTTTCCTCAGGACACTAAATAGATAAAATACTCCTCTTTCTCTCTCTGTCTTCTGGTCTCTCCCCCTCCATCCTCCCCTCTTCCTTAGCCTCCATCCTCCCCTCTTCCTTAGCCTCCTTCTTGCCTTCTTCCCACCCATTCTCTGCCCCTTCCTCTCCCCTTGTCTTCCTCCTTCCATCTCCTCTTTCTGCTTCCTCTTCACTTCCACACTCTCTCTCTCCCCATCACCTTACCCTACCCCTCAACACAACTTGGATGGATAGAACTGCAAAGATAGTATCAATTTTTCTCATATCCACATTCACTCAGCTTCCTCTGATGCTAACATCTTGTAATCTAGTACATATAGCCAAACTAAGAAATCAACCTCAGTGTAATATTAATGCTGTTAGCTGAACTACAGTATTTATTCAGATTTCCTTGCTGTTGTTGTTGTTTTCCCTCTAGATTAGGTCCTTTTTCTCTTCCAAAACCTAATCTAGAATATTTCACTGTATCTAGTGGAGTTTGTTTTAGACTTCTCCTCCACCAGGAGCCACTAGGGAAGCCCATAGAGGATGAGATGGTTGGATGGCATCACCAACTCATGGACATGAGTTTGAGCAAACTCTGGGAGATAGTAAAGGACAGGGGAACTTGGTGTGCTTCAGTCCATGGGGTTGCAAAGAGTCAGACACAACAGAGCAAGTAACACACACACACACACACACACACACACACACACACACACACCCTGGACCCAAAGCATCTTAGTATTTATAAGCCAATCAAAAATAAGTGTGATAGCATTGCTCAGCTGGCACTTCCCATATGCTGCCTATGGTGTGGTTTCTTATGTATATCTATCTTATCTTCCTAATTTGTCTCTAAGCTCCTAGGGGGTAGGGACGTTGGTTCATAACATATTAGGTCCTCCAAAAAGTCCAGCATATGTTCTCTGTTGAATCAGTTCAGTTCAGTTACGTTCAGTCTCTCAGTCGTGTCCGACTCTCTGCAACCCCATGAATCGTAGCACATTAGGCCTCCTTGTCCATCACCAACTCCCAGAGTTCACTCAAACTCATGTCCATCGAGTCAGTGATGCCATCCAGCCATCTCATCCTCTGTCATGCCCTTCTCCTCCTGCTCCCAATCCCTCCCAGCATCAAGTCTTTTCCAATGAGTCAACTCTTCACATGAGGTGGCCAAAGTACTGGAGTTTCAGCTTTAGTATCATTCCTTCCAAAGAACACCCAGAACTGATCTCCTTTAGGATGGACTGGTTGGATCTCCTTGCAGTCCAAGGGACTCTCAGGAGTCTTCTCCAAGACCACAGTTCAAAAGCATCATTTCTTCGGCGCTCTGCTTTCGTCACAGTCCAACTCTCACATCCATACATGATCACTGGAAACACCATAGCCTTGACTAGATGAAACTTTGTTGGCAAAGTAATGTCTCTGCTTTTCAATATGCTGTCTAGTTTGGTCATAATTTTTCTTCCAAGGAGTAAGTAAGCATCTTTTAATTTCATGGCTGCAGTCACCATCTGCAGTGATTTTGGAGCCCAGAAAAATAAAGTCTGACACTGTTTCCACTGTTTCCCCATCTATTTCCCATGAAGTGATGGGACTGAATGCCATGATCTTCTTTTCTGAATGTTGAGCTTTAAGCCAGCTTTTTCACTCTCCTCTTTCACTTTCATCAAGAGGCTTCTTAGTTCCTCTTCACTTTCTGCCATAAGGGTGGTAGCGTCTGCGTATCTGAGGTGACTGATATTTTTCCCGGCAAACTTGATTCCAGCTTGTGCTTCTTCCAGCCCAGCATTTCTCATGATATACTCTGCATAGAATTTAAATAAGCAGGGTGACAATATACAGCCTTGACAGACTCCTTTTCCTATTTGGAACCAGTCTGTTGTTCCATGTCCAGTTCTAACTGTTGCTTCCTGACCTGCATATAGGTTTCTCAAGAGGCAGGTCAGGTGGTCTGGTATTCCCATCTCTTGCAGAATTTTCCACAGTTTCTTGTGATCCACACAGTCAAAGGTTTTGGCATAGTCAATAAAGCAGAAATAGATGTTTTTCTGGAACTCTCTTCCTTTTTTGATGATCCAGCAGATGTTGGCAACTTGATCTCTGGTTCCTCTGCCTTTTCGAAAACCAGCTTGAACATCCAGAAGTTCACAGTTCACGTATTGCTGAAGCCTGGCTTGGAGAATTTTGAGCATTACTTTACTAGCGTGTGAGATGAGTGCAATTGTGTGGTAGTTTGAGCATTCTTTGGCATTGCCGTTCTTTGGGATTGGAATGAAAACTGACCTTTTCCAGTCCTGTGGCCACTGCTGAGTTTTCCAAATTTGCTGGCATATTGAGTGCAGCACTTTCACAGCATCATCTTTCAGGATTTGAACTAGCTCAACTGGAATTCCATCACCTCCACTAGCTTTGTTCGTAGTGATGCTTTCTAAGGCCCACTTGACTTCACATTCCAGGATGTCTGGCTCTAGGTGAGTGATCACACCATCATGATTATCTGGGTCGTGAAGATCTATTTTGTACAGTTCTTCTGTGTATTCTTGCCACCTCTTCTTAACTTTTGCTTCTGTTAGGTTCATACCATTTCTGTCCTTTATCAAGCCCATCTTTGCATAAAATGTTCCCTTGGTATCTCTAATTTTCTTGAAGAGATCTCTAGTCTTTCCCATTCTGTTGTTTTCCTCTATTTCTTTGCATTGATCACTGAGGAAGGCTTTTTTTTTTTTTTTTGGAAGGCTTTCCTATCTGTTCTTGCTATTCTTTGGAACTCTGCATTCAGATGTTTGTATCTTTCCTTTTCTCCTTTGCTTTTCACTTCTCTTCTTCTCACAGCTATTTGTAAGACCTCCCCAGACAGCCATTTTGCTGTTTTGCATTTTTTTTCCATGGGGATGGCTTGATCCCTGTCTCCTATACAATGTCACGAACCTCAGTCCATAGTTCATCAGGCACTCTTATCTATCAGATCTAGGCCCTTAAATCTATTTCTCACTTCCACTGTATACTCATAAGGGATTTGATTTAGGTCATACCTGAATGGTCTAGTGGTTTTCCCTACTTTCTTCAATTTCAGTCTGAATTTGGCAATAAGGAGTTCATGATCTGAGCCACAGTCAGCTCCCGGTCTTGTTTTTGCTGACTCTATAGAGCTTCTCCATCTTTGGCTGCAAAGAATATAATCAATCTGATTTCGGTGTTGACCATCTGGTGATGTCCATGTGTAGTCTTCTCTTGTGTTTTTGGAAGAGGGTGTTTGCTATGACCAGTGCTTTCTCTTGGCAAGACTCAAGTAGCCTTTGCCCTGCTTCATTCCGGATTCCAAGGCCAAATTTTCCTGTTACTCCAGGTGTTTCTTGACTTCCTACTTTTGCGTTCCAGTCCCCTATAATGAAAAGGACATCTTTTTTGGGTGTTAGTTCTAAAAGGTCTTGTAGGTCTTCATAGAACCATTCAACTTCAACTTCTTCAGTGTTACTGGTTGGGGCATAGACTTGGATTACTGTGATATTGAATGTTTTGCCTTGGAAACAAACAGAGATCATTCTGTCATTTTTGAAATTGCATCCAAGTACTGCATTTCGGACTCTCTTGTTGACCTTGATGGCTACTCCATTTCTTTGTTGAATACATATGTTTTAATAAGTAAGTGTGATTTCCTGGAATGTCACATGATGATAAATAATGAAGGATTTGTCTTTTTGGTCTCATGGTACTTGAAACATACGATGAATGGTTTGAATGTTGCTAATGGTGCTACTATGGCATTTAATCCCTATTGAGCAAATAATAAAGCCCAAACAACATTGAGCCTTCTTCATATTAACTCTTTATCCTCTTAACAAACCCATGAGTTGTGTGAGAATGCTAAGTTGCTTGAGTCGTGTCCGACTCTGTGACCCCATGGATTGTAGCCGACCAGGCTCCTTTGTCCTTGGGATTCTCCGAACAAGAATACTGGAGTGGGTTGCCAGGCACTCCTACATTCGATCTTCCCAGCCCAGGGATGGCACTTGTGTCCCTTATGCCTCCTGCATCGGCAGGCAGGTTTCTTTTACCACTAGTACCACCTGGGAAGCCCCTGGATACTATCACTGGTCCTGTTTTTAAAAAGCTGGAAACCAGGCACAAAGAGATTCAGTAACATCCCGAGGGCTGCAGAACAGCTGGTGGGGTGGGAAGGCTTGTCCCCTGTGGATCTCTTGGATCTGATTCACTGGGGTCTTTGCCAGCAAGCGTCACAGAACCCACCTCCTCTTTTCCTGAGATCAGAGTGATTTTGTACTAAGGATACAGAAACTTGATACATTGAGCATAGTTTGGAGAAAGTGAGTTTGTTTATATTGTGGGTCTTTATAAATATTTAACTCCTCTCTCTTCATGACTGCACAGTAATTTCCATGTAAAACATTACTTCAACCATAAAAAGCACAAAGGTGAGCTCCCTAGCTTGGCATTTGTGGGCATTTCTCACTGCAAGAAAGTCACTCTGACATTTCCTGGGTGGTGGTTCCCGCAACAGGAATGTAGGCAGTTACCAGAACTCTTACTTTGTGCAGTTTGTTTGTTCTAATGCTTAATCATTTTACAGCACCCAAACCCTGCGTTCCTGGGTAACCATAACACACAGCTTTTGACACTGCGAGGTTTCAGGCTGATTGTTCATTTCAGCAGAAACGGTTAAAGTAAAACTCAGATGTCTTACCACCAGTGTGTTTGGGAAGAGCAGTTTGTACCACAGGTTCAAAAAAAAAAAAAAAACTTGTGGTATTTTAATCACCATTTGGTTTGCTCCAGTGGGTCTTGAACTTTCTGAAGTTCTCCCTTTGATAACAGGATTTTCAAACCATCTGCATGTAAGTCACTAGTTACTCTAAGAAAGAATTTAAACCCCCTCTGGAAATATTTGATGCTCTAGCCTGTCATGGCCTGTGGGGGTCCCGCCCTTTCTTGTGGGTTTATCCTTTGATTGGGTTACCTGGTTTGAGGGTAGCGGGGAAAGAGTTCTTATGATTGGGATGAACAAGAGGGTCCCTGTTGGACCACTAGGTGACGGAGTGTGGGGCTGGGTATGACACTGACAGTCACCTGCTGACCAGTCTGGATAAGCCACCCTGGAGGCTGTCTCCGTCTCTAAGGGGCACCCATGCTAAGTCGATTCAGTCGTGTCTGACTCTTTGTGACCCCAAGGGCTGTAACCTGCCAGGCTCCTCTGTCTCTGGAATTCTCCAGGCAAGAATACAGGAGTAGGTTGCCATTTCCTTCTCCAGGGATTGAACCCAGGTCTCCTGCATTGCAGGCAGCTTCTTTACCATCTGAGCCACCTTGGGAAGTCCCAAGGGGCACCCATGGCCTCCTTGAGTTACAAAACCAGGAATGGTTCCTAAAAATCAAGCTTGGGAAATTCCCTGGAAGCCTTGTAGTTAGGACTCCGTGCTTCCACTATTGCAGGGGCCCCAGGTTTGATCCCTGGTCAAAGAACTAAGATCTCATGTGCCACTTGGGGTGGCGCTCCCCCCTCCCCCCAAAAATAATCAAGGATAAAGAAGAATGCTTATGGTGCAGTTTGCATCTGACTCCCTTGGGGCAAGTACCTCTTGTCTTGTTTCCTGTTTCAAGACAGTATCTTTTGGCTTAAACTGAACTTTCCCCTTGATTATCAGTCTCAGTGCCAAAGGGATGACAGAAAAGCAGCATCCTGTTTCCGTCAGTGCAGACACTTAAAGTACCAAGTTCAGGCTCCACAGATGCGAGAACTTCCTTAGCTCTTGTGAAGGAGTTGTTCTTTGTCTAATTTGCGCTCTACTTCTTTCTATGGATATTTCAGAGGATTAGTGGATTGGTGTCGTGGGAGCCAGTAGAGCTCTTATGATCGTCTTCAAGTAGTCCACATTCAAACAAAAGCCTTTCGGGTCAGAGAAGTGAGATTTTTCTTTCCAGCTGTTCCTAGTGGTCAGGCGCGTGTCAGGCAGGTCTCTGCCACTGTGCAGGTGTCTGGGTTCAGCAGAGCACTTAGAGGGGAGTCTGAATCGGCAGAATCCTGTTCGCTGTGTGGGGGACACTGGGTGCGGGGCAGTGGGTTTTAAGCTGACTGATGAGGCCCCTCAAGGAAGTGGGATGAAAGAGCTGCAGGAATTATTTAAGGCAAGTGCCACCCCAGGCAAGTGCCCCAGGCGCACCGTGTGTCAGCTGCCCTGTCTCTCTACTGTCTGGCTTCCCAAGCTCCTGACTCCACGTCCTGTTTGCTGCCTTCCTTTTTTACCAGGAATTCTAATATCCGTGTTCCCAGCCTGCAAACGTGACCCTAGTTCCTGACAGATGACTTGCTGGCTTTTCTTGCGGATGTTTTGGGCCCTCTGGTGCCCTCTGAACACAGTTAAGCCCCGTCTTAACCGTCAGCAGAGAACTCAGGCCCTGTCCTTGCACTGTGGATTGGCTGAGGGAGAAGTGCTTTCAGGAGAAGCATGTGGATAGTTCCAGAGACACTAAGGTGCACCGCTCTGTATCCGTTGTTTCTGCAAAGGGATCTGGGAGAAGAGAAGGAAACCAAAGTGATCGTTTGGGTCCATGTGTGGGTCTTAGTGGCGCTTTCAGATCAAGTCTATATTGGGAAGGGAACTATCTTGGTAGATAAGAGGTAAAAATCCTTGTCGTGTGTCCGAGGCCTGGACCCTGTCTGTTGACAGCAAAGAAGGGAAACTGGGTCATGTGAGGCGTGTCCGAGAGGCTATCAGGAGCTGTGGTGATTCTAGTGGGAAGGGGTAGCCCCCCCGGTGCCCTCTTCTTTCCTTCCTGCTGGCATATCTTCTTCTCCTGTAGATGAAGGCAGAGGGCGGGTGAGGCAGAGTTACTGTAATTGGACCAACTGGACCTACATCCAAACACCAGCAGCCAGGGTGGCCCAGCGGCCCTCCCAGCAGGTAGATGGGACGGGCCTCATCGTCAAGGCCCGGTCTCGGGTGAGGAAGATGTGCTTCTCCTGGCTGTCCGTGTCCTTCCTCTTTGCTCCTGGCCTAGGCTGTGGGACGAACTTTGTTCAGTTGCTCATCAGTTTAAGGTTTTATCTCGGTCATGAACACACTTTCCCCACAAGGCTGTGGGTTGTGACATCATTTCCCAGCAGAGTTCCTGTGTGTTCCCTGGTACTCAGGGCTCCACGCCGCCGCCCGCTATGGGAATTATTTAAGGTAGATGCCACCCCAGGCCAGTGATCGGGCCACACCCTGTGTATCATTTGCCCTGTCCCTCTACCCTCTGGTTTCCCAAGTTCCTGACTCCATGTCCTGTTTGCTGCTTTCCTTTCACCAGAAATTATGATATCTGTGTTCCCAGCCTGTAAACTTCACCTTCGTTCCTGACAGACGACTTGCTGGGTTTGTTGTAGATGTTTTGGGCCCTCTGGTGCCCTCCGAACACAGGTACCCTGAGGAGGCTCTGTGCCCTCCTAGTCTGACACCCCCTGGGAAGGCTCGTGGGGACCTGTCTTGGGCACATCTGGGAACAGTGATGGGAGGTCAGGATGAAGGGTCTCGTCTGTCTGATAATGCGGCCCGTGTGGAAGACTGGAGGAAAACCTAAGTTTGGGCAGAGGAGCATGTTGGGGGCCATGAGGACAGTGAAGCCCTTAAGGGGGCTGACAGAGAGGGGCAAGGCCGGCTAGAGAAATCTCAGGAGACTCGGGCTCTGATTGGAGGGGGAAGGGGGTGCAGCAGGTGGAGATTTGTCGTTTTCCTTTTATGCACGACCAGCCCTTGAAGTTCAGTTCTTCAGAGTTAGGACGGTCAGCATGACAGGTGGATAGACCTGCTGGAAGAGTCTCAACCCAAGAGATGACTGCGTGTCTGAGGAAAGCCCAGTCATAGACTCATTACCGTGATGGCTTGGTTTCTACTTTCATTTTTTGGAATCAGACTTACCCCTGGCTGTCGGAACAGTCACAACGCTACAAAATCCTGGGTCAGGAACACTGAAGAGGATCTTTATGCCATTGGTTGTTGTGTTACTATGCGTGGAAGCGATAATCTGAGATGAAGCGCCCATTGACTCTGAGCCAGCCTGAGGAGATCCGGAGGCTTCTGGGATCCCTGATATGCAAGTTTTTAGCTCTCACAGCTGACTTGTCTCTCCATCCACAGAGAAGGATTGAAGAGAAGATCTGTGTACCTGTTGGGTACTGCAGGCATAGCACATTCTCCAAGGAAAGCCCACCAACTCTGCTCATTGACTTCCAAGACTGTCTGCATCACTCTGAGTGGACAAGTCCCCTTCAAAGCCCTGTTCTACTTCCCAAGTTCCTCTCCAAGCCCACTTCCTCTGAGGAGGAAGGGAGGCCTGTGGTGTCTGCCATCCTCAGAGTGGGGAGGTCTGGGGAGGGGCCCAGGAAGGGAAGAGACTTCCAGCCTTGGGGCCTTCATCCTCAGTGAGGGAAATGGCCCCCGGGGGGCTGAAGAGCCCAGTAAGGAGGCCTAAGCACTGGCCTGTCTTCTTAAGTGGAAACTAACCCAGCAGTTTTGCCCTTTGTTAGAATCTGAATCCCCAAATACGCATCTCGTGTTAAAACTCAGTTGTTGGTTCATGAGCTATTAAAATAATTGTCATTATTCATGGTGATGATTTTATATTAGGGTAAAGAAACATCTGTCTGATTATTTTTAGTGTGTTTGTGGTGAAACTGAAGGGTAATATCATGCATAGAATGAGTGAGGAAGAGGAAAGTTTGAGTTCCAGCTGGGCCACATAGTGACTGTACAGCCTTGGGGAAATCAGCCTTCCTGCTCCTTGGTTTTCTCATCTGTAAAATTGAGAGTCATGCGAAGGATGTTGTGAGAATGAATTAAGATGATTTAGGTAATAAAGCGCCCAGGTGGCTCAGTGATAAAGAAATCTACCTGCCAATGCAGGAAATGCAAGAGACACGGGTTCAATCCCTGGGTTGGTAAGATTCCCTGGAGGAGGAAATGGCAACCCACTTCAATATTCTAGCCTGGAAAACCCCATGGACAGAGGAGCCTGGCAGTCTACAGTCCATAGGGTTGCACAGAGTCAGATCTGACTTAGCACTGAGCACTTATGGGGTCTAGTAGATACTAGGCTTTCAGTAAATGTCAGCTATTATTATATCTGAGGTTGAATAGCATAAACTTGGAGAAGGCAATGGCACCCCACTCCAGTACTCTTGACTGGAAAATCCCATGGATGGAGGAGCCTGGTAGGCTGTAGTACCTGGACAGGGGAGCCTGGTGGGCTGCCACCTAAGGGGTCGCACAGAGTCGGACATGACTGAAGCAACTTCGCAGCAGCAGCAGCAGCATAAACTGATACAAGGTTCTGGTTGTGTGACTGCGGGCAAATAACCTTTCTCTGAGTCTCAGTTTCTTCATCATGAAATGGGAAATTAGTTCCCACTTATATGAAGGAGCTGTCACTAGAGCAATGTGTAACAGCATTTGGGGAAAGTACTTTAATGACATGTAAGTACTTGGGACTGTCAGGCATGGTAGTTTAATATTTCATCCAGAATTGCAGAAAGGAAGCCACACATTCAGGAAAATCTCAAAAGCTCCTCATTTCACCTTTGGTTTTCTCTGATGTAAACCTTGCTACAGCCATACAAACCCTTCTCGGAAGTGATGCTTTGAGTGCATGTTTGGAGGACCTCCCTGGGGTCACTTCGGTGGGAGATACAGGAGGAAGCATCAGTATGAGCTCCTAAAGCACATGTGATATGGAGATCAGAGTGCAGTTGGGTGATTTTGCAGAGATTTGAGACTGTCGCCGAACAGTGTGACTGGCAGGAGGGGCCAGTGAGTGTAAAAACCACAGGCTTGATTGAACTTGAAGGAAGCCTGTGTGCAGTTGGAAGGGCCAAGTGCTGATACTGAACTGTATCATCCGGTCTCAGAGGGGCTCTGCTTGAAGTAATAAATGACTCAGTGCCAATCTGCATCATCACTAGAAAAATTAATGTCCACGTTCTTGTCACAGTGCCTCCAAAGTAAGGACGGACTGTCAAAGTTTAGGTTTATTGGGGGGAGAGGAAGGTCGACCAACTATAGCTTCTCCCTTAGGAACTCATGGTCAGATTTAAATTTAGTAGTAAGTGATATGTGGAGAAGGCAATGGCAACCCACTCCAGTACTCTTGCCTGGAAAATCCCATGGGCAGAGGAGCCTGGCAGGCTGCAGTTCCATGGGGTCGCTAAGAGTAAGACACAACTGAGAGACTTCACTTTCACTTTTCACTTTCATGCATTGGAGAAGGAAATGGCAACCCGCTCCAGTGTTCTTGCCTGGAGAATCCAGGGACGGGGGAGCCTGGTGGGCTGCCGTCTGTGGGATTGCACGGAGTTGGACACAACTGAAGCGACTTAGCAGCAGCAGTAAGTGATATGTATCTTTTAAAAAGTGGAATCAATGAGGCCTGTGCTCAGAACCGCAGTTTTTCTTCTCTCTGTTTGCCTGTTAATCAATGAGCGGCCCACTGCTTCCGGTGAGGCTGACCATTGAGATCGTTTTGATAAGGATTGCTCAGCCTGGTGGGCAATCGGCTCCTCTCATTTGAGGGTACTTTTCAATGAGGGGAGGCACTGGTAGGCATTTTCCCTTCCTTTCTGCTGTAGGATGTAGACTGTCCTTAGAGGAGAGATGTTAATAGTATGGTTGAAACTTTAAACAATCTTGACTTGAATAACTGTTAGTTATTCATGTTCTTCTCTGTTACCCTGGCTCGTCACTTTTGTGGTTTCCTTTTTCCCCAGATGTGGCACTTCTCAAATTAAAAAAAAAAAAAAAAAAAAAAGATGGTTTCTTGCACATAATGGTTTCCTGGGTTTTGCCTTAATTAGGAAAAAATGTCACATAGGAGCCTAGCCCTCTTGTTTCTAAACATAATAAGATGTTTTGTCCTTTGCCTTAACTGGAGCTCTCTGGAGAGAGGTTGCTCTGAGTCTGTGTGAGCCATCTACCTGACAAACACGCACCCTTTGTGAGTATCTTTGTTAAGATCTTTCTTTAACGTGATGATTATTTTTGAGTTGGGGCTCTGACAGGTTTTCTTTTTCATTGCTCCTCTAATTTGAGACTCGAAATAAAATTACCTTGTGCAGTAAATAGTTCGCAGTATGTTTACCCCTTTCTTCTTTTTCTTCCATAGCAGCTGCTAGAAGCAGTGGGAAATTGGATGCAAGAGGTAGAATAAGAATCCATTTTTTAAAAATGCTGGGCTTGACATGGACCATGCAGCTAACTAGCTTGGGTATAAATGCTATTAAAGGAAAATAAAACAGTCTTGTCATTTGACTAAACTGAGCCATTTTTATCAAATTGATTAGGGTCAGTAACAGAGCACTTTTAGTTTGGTATGGCCTAGGGAGCATTCTCAACATTCAGACCTCCTGGGTTTGAATCTGGCTCTGTCATTTTCAAGCTGTGTGCCTTGGGGCCAGTTACTCAGCCTCTTTGTTTGCTTAACTATAAAGTGAGGATAATAAAGGTGTATACCTACTTTATAGGATCAGTGTGAGGATTAAATGAGATGTTATATAATATGTAAGGTACACGGTATAGTGCCTGTCACCAAGTAAGCACGCTATCACTGTAGAAATTCATAAATGCCCATTTAAGGTGCAAATATTCTGCTGGTCTGTGGATTATTCTTTTCATAACTGCTGTATAGTTGAGACTTTTTACATTTCAGTGGGAGTGATTTTTTAAAATGAGTTATCTTGGATTATTAGCAAGCAACTCTAGCTAATGTTAGTCATAAATTTCACTTGAATTTTCTATATTACAGCTATCTCTAGAAAGGAAAACAAGTTGGTGAAAATGGGTTTATAAATTCTGTCTTTCTCCACAGAATGGAAATAGAATGAAAAATAAAATGTATTTTGTCTTAGGACTTCAGGGAAGTTCAGTGTTCAGAAAAATCCTTCCAAATGTCATAGGACATGGAGAGTTCTTACAAACCTATGGCTGAGCATCTGAGTGTTGGTTTCTACCCATGTCACTAAACTGGGAAATTTCTTGAGTGAGTAAAAGGTAGAAAAGTTTCAGTGATTATGTGAAATCTCACACTGGTGCAGGTGTTACTAAGTGTGTTTACTTTGAACATCTGAGAAAAGCAGAAGAGACGTGTTCTGGTGTGAGGCTCTCCTTTTGACCGTTCAAAGGTTTCTCAAGTTCTGAGTAGTCACTTTGAGTGTCAGGTTGGTGATTCATCCAGCTTTTGAAGAAGGGTTTGTTGTCGAAACTTGGTGCACCACTGAATCGGGCAGGTTAAAGATCGTCGTCTTCTTTGTCATAGGCGGATCAGAAGTTAGTGTCTGGGCTCTCCATGAGCTAATCTGCAGGCGTCGTCACCTGTCTGAGTACAGTAAATGCTGCACCTGGTGAACATCTTTCCCAGGTAGAATGTGATGCTCTTTCTTGCAAGAGAGGCTTAGCACTGGGCCCGACACACCTTTGAGCTGCAGTGACTCTCATGTAGAGAACAGAGGGGCTCTTGCACTCACTGACGCCTCCTCCTGTTAGCAGGCAACCTGCCTTCTCCTGGCTGGGCAGACCCCACCTCCTCCAGGGAAACGTGGATGCCCGACTCTTTATCCCCATCCCC
The DNA here is from genome assembly GCF_001704415.2 of Capra hircus. Classification (NCBI taxonomy): domain Eukaryota; kingdom Metazoa; phylum Chordata; class Mammalia; order Artiodactyla; family Bovidae; genus Capra; species Capra hircus. Next base: position 74,676,938 of record NC_030816.1, read on the forward strand.
ACCGCGTTCCCTTTACAGCCATGTGTGTGATTTGCCATCGCTTGCAATTTGGGGGACGTTACTTTCTGGCATGTTTAGAGCTTCTCCTTGCCAAAGATCTGGATAAGTGACCTCTGTATTGCCCAGGGGAGTCCTCACTCCCAGTTTGTCTTCTTCACTGGAGGAAAGGCTCTTGGAGTGCAGGCACTACATGGGTCACTCATGATTGTATATTTGAATGTCCAACAGTTCCTTGCACATGGCAGGCGCCCCAAAAGATTTGTGAATGAGTCAGTGAATGAATGAACTATGTCTTTGAGCAGACCTCAGCTGGCCCACATGGCCTGGCTGAAATACAATCAAGAGAGGTTTTGGTCATGACTCATCCTTTGAGGGAGAGGAAAACTAATTATCTCTTTTTTCCCTTGATTTCTGGGTGAGCAGTCAGGGCCTTCTCTTGGCTAACCATACCATCTGTGGTTGGATCTTAGCTGTCACATTCTGTTACAGATCTCTTCCCCTTTTAATTTCAGATTATTATTAAGATAGCTAATTTCTTATGTCTGCATTCCCACATCCCTACCTCTCAGCCTCACTGGATCGCCTAGGGTGAGTTGTTGAACTTCTTTCCTTATCACTTTCCTTATCTGTGAAATGACAACTGTGGTTTCTGCCTATCTGATAGGCTGGCTGAGAGGTTGAGAGGAGTTAATGGTGTAAAGTACTTAGAAACTGCCTGGCCAAAGTCAGCTCTGATCACCCACAGTCACTCTCATTGTCACGGACACATGCTAAGCTGCTCTGACTGAGGCCCCAGGCTTCTTGGCCTTTGCTCTTGGCCCTGCCAGCTACCTCACTGTTTTCCCGACTTTGTCCAACTTGCCTCAGGGACCCTCCTCACAGCCACCAGAACAGTTTTCCAGCAATAGTCAATGGTACCCCTCGCATTTAGCCCAGGGTCTGACAATGTGTATCAGTAAGTAATTGTTGATTGAAGGAAGCTGATGTTCCCTGCCTAGTCCCCTGCTGGGTGTGGGGCTCAGGGCTTCCCAGTCTGAAGGCTGCTACTGCATAACAGTTCTGCAGACTCTTAGTCTGTAATAGGAAACTGACGACAGTTTTAATTCCAACAATCAGTGACAAATCAGCGTTATCTGTCAAGATAGGTTAGGTTATGTTGCAATCAGCTTGCTTTTGCTGCTGTGCTTAGTCACGTCTGACTCTTTGAGACCCCATGGACTGTAGCCCGCCCGGCTCCTCTGTCCATGATGTTCTCCAGGCAAGAATACTGGAGTGCTTTGCCATGCCCTCCTCCAGGGGAATCTTCCTGGCCCAGGGATGGAACCCATGTTTCTTATGTCTCCTGCATTGGCAGGCGGAGCTCTTTATCATGAGTGCCACCATGATGTGATTACCAAGAAGCAATCAGATGTGACCCCAAATTTCAGTGGTCTGAAACAACAAATCATAGCTCTCACTCGTGCGGTGTGTCCAGTGTTGGCTGACGTGGGGTTCTGCTCCTCATTGTCACTTGGGCCCAGGCCGATGGGGCTCCCCCTTGGACACAATTAACAAAACAGATCCAGTGGCATGTGAGTCATCCATGGCTCTTAGAGCTTCTAGCAGACAGGGTGCACAGCACTTCCCCGCCCAGTTAATTGGCCCTAACGAGTCACTCCCCACCGCCAACTTCAGAGAGAGCAGCAAAGTGCAGACCCGCCCTATACCAGGAAGGAGCTACCAGAATATTTGCAACCAGAGAGATTTTGCTGATGCATGGAGTGTTACTGTCACTACTCAAAGGGATAGCTCCTGCTACATCTCTACCCTCACATTAAATCATTATTTAATGTAGTCAAGGAGAAAAACTAATCCCAGGAAGCTTTACACACTGGGTTTTCCTTTGTGAGGGTCTTCCGGGGCTCCTGGGACAGCCTTCCCATCCTTGTTGAAGGAAATCACTCTGCAGTGTGAAGCTCTGTAATCTAGAACCAAGCTTCAAGGGGAGTGTTTTACAGGAAAAGCCCCTATGGAGTCACAAACGGGTCCACACGACTGAGTGACTGAACTGAATTAACTCAGCTATTTCATCAGGCTTTTGCCAGGGATTGTTTAAATGGCCTTTCATCATGACGACTAAGTGGGCTTGTCATTGTATGGAGAAATGCCACATCAAGTAAGCCTGCATTAATAATCTCATAGTATTCTATGGTTATATGATTCATAAACACAACGGTTTGAGAGAAGCAGCAGAGGGAAGCCCTGGGCTGATGAATAAAGGGAGGGTTGGGCCCCGGAGGCAGTGGGCAGATCAGGCCTCTCCCAGGCGCTGATTGGGAGGCTGTGAAGCCAGCTGGCCTGCGATGAATGGGGGACTGGCACTTTAATGAAGCTGGTGGAGTCAGACCAGGAGAGCATTGTAGGCAAGTCAAGGAGTTAGAATTTTGAGTTTAGTCAGACATTGAAGCAATCAAGGGAGTGAGATGGTCAGGTTGGATATTTTTTAAAGTTGTTCTGGATTTATTCATAAATTTTTGTTTCACATGCTTTACTTCTTGGTATGATTTATATTTCCACAACTAATGACTCTTCACAATATTGCTGTCTTAAACCTAAAGTTTTATTTTATACCGAATGTGTGTGTGTGTGTGTTTGTTAAGTTACTTCAGTAGTGTCTGATGCTTTGAGGCCCTTTGGACTGTAGAGTGCCAGGATTCTCTGTCCATGGGATTTCCCAAGCAAGTATACTGGAATAGGTTGCCATTCTCTTCTTCAGGGGATCTTCCTGACCCAGGGATCGAACCCATGTCTCTTGTGTCTCCTGCATTGGCAAGTGGGTTCTTTACTGCTAGTGCCACCTGGGAAGCCCTTTATACCAGATAACCACATTTAAATCTCATCTTTTCCAGTATTTTTCACTCACACAGAAATTTCAACTATGTGAAAAGACCGAGGGAGTATATTATATTCTCAGATTCAATTACAGTGGAGAAAGATCTGTTTGTTATCAACATTTATTTATCTTATTAGATGATGGCTACCATTTGTTGTCTTGTGAAAATTTAACTTTGTGTATTCTTAAAACATTGTTTCTAATTTAGAACAGATTAATCTACTTCTGGTTTTATGGTGGGATAATCTACTTGAATCTTTCTTCTTTTGGTTAAGGGTTTAATTAGATGGTCAGACAAATATTTATCCAACGCACTCTTAAATGGTAAGTTCTGTTTCTAAATGTTTGAAGGCAGATTAGAATTTGGAGAAAACCGGTGTGGTTGCTGTGGGTAGAACAGGCCGAGTACCCAGGGCTGAAGGCCAGAGAGAGTTAGGAGGCTGGAGCGGGTGTGTGGCCTGGACCAAGGGGATGGAGGTGGGGGAGCGGTGAATGGGGTGGGTACAGATGCTCCCCGGAGGTGAGATTGACGGGACTCGCCCGTGGATGGCTGGTGTGTAGCAGGAAGGTGACAGTGGTCATTTGCTCAGGGCAGCTCTCCAGGAGGGCAGGGGCACCTGGGAACTGAGGAGGGACATCAGAAGATTGGTGTTGAACTGAACAAAGGGAACTACCTTCACAGCAGGTGTTTTCTTTACCCCTGTTCAATCTCTAAGTTCTCCCTCCTTTGAGTTATTTTTTATGGGTGTTACCGAAATCAGTCCTTGAGGGTCAGTGCCATCCCTCTCCCTCCAGAATGCCAGATGAAGAATGATACAGTTGGCATGTTTGTGTCCCCGTTCCCCACCCCTGTGCTTCTTAATGTATTTCCTTCTGTTGACACAGTGCCAGCTCAGATGGAGGTCGGAATGCAATAGCGCAGAACACAGTGTTCTCTGATGACTTAATTGACATCCTTGTCCCATTTTTCATGGTCACTGTTATTGGATTTGAGGGAGATTCTGGTCTCTTGATTGGATAAGGAAGATACCTGTGTGTCCCTGATCGAATTTGGCAGTTCCGGTAGTCTTGTGGAGGACTGAGGAAATACCTGAGTCTCATCTGCAATGTATCATCATCTGAAGGAAAGCTACACAGCTCAAAATAGCCTGGAGTTAAAACTCCCCTCCAGGTCCTCCTCACCATTCTGTACAGAATAAAGAACTTTCTCCCCTGAAGAAAGAAATGGACATTAGGATTGATTATGTTCAGCTCCCAGCGGATCCCAGTCTCCAGCTGGTCTCAGGAATTCCTTACCCCAGTTGTTGAAAGCTAACTAATCAAAAATAATCATGAGGAAAAACAGACCTCCTCAAAATGATGTATCTCCACATATATATGTTTTCTATATATACCTACTCTCTTCTTGACTTAGCGCAGCAGCCCACTAAGCTGACTGCTGCCCCTTCTCACCTCATTGAAGATGATCTGTAAAGTGCTGGTCTCTCTCTCTCTCTCTCTCTTTTTTTTTCCTGAGCCTCGCCTTCTCTAACTCCCTCACCCTACGTCATCAAGCTGTCTTTTACCTGGGAGGGATTTCTGGGGATGGCCAAGCTCATCATGTGGATGTTGATTTGTTGTAGTTGTTTTTTTTTTTTTTTCTTTTTTCAGAGGGAACGTTTTCTCACCTTACTTTCGAGGGCTACTCCCATTAGAAGCTTTAAAACTGATGTTTACATATTTGTTGTTGTTCAGTCGCTCAGTCATGTCTGACTCATTGTGACCCCATGGACTGCAGCACGCCAGGCTTCCCTGTCTTCACCATCTCCTGGAGCTCAGTTTTAGCATCGGTCTTTCCAATGAATATTCAGGATTGATTTCCTTGAGGATTGACTGGTTTGATCCCCTCACAGTCTAAGGGACTCTCAAGATGTTTACATATGGAATGCTTTGTCATCAAGCATACCTCTACCTCTGGGTAGAGTTTAAAAGTTGTAGACATCTTAACACCAACAACCATGGTTTGGAATCTTAATCCTGGCTGATTCTGTACTGAATTTAACCCCCTTCCTGCTCATCTTTGGAATCTGTGGAGTCACACAGATCTTTTCTGGATTGTAACCTTCCACTGCCCCCCAAAACCGACCATCTCCAGGAAGGTGAAGGCCAAGTCGGTGACTGCCCAGCAAGGCCTTCTCACCTTTGGCTTTGAGTCCCCATCCCACTCGCAGGTTACGAGAGGTAAAAGATATTTTTGGTCAAATCACCTTTGGGTCAAGCTGCCTGATCCAGGGCAAATCTTGTAACCTCTGAAAGTCTTTATTTCCTCATTTGTCATATGAGCACCTACAATTAGGTTGAGATGAGAAGTAATTAAACTATTGACTGTAAAAGTTATAGGCACAGTGCCTGGCACAGAGGTATTGGTAAATATTAGCGATTATTCTTTAGAAGGAAAAAAAAAAGAAGACTACCTTATTTAGTTTTGCACTATTCCACCAGACCCAGGACTATGCTTTGTGATGGTTTGTGCTTTACCCAGACTTCTTGAAAAAAAGACACGTAGGCTGTAAGTTACTGATTCATAGCTGATTTGTGCTTTAGGACTTTGCCTTTTTAATCAGTGGATGTAATAGTCTGTACTCTGGGATTCTCAGAGGCTATAGATGCAGTGTTTGCTAAGCAGTCTTCTGGACAGAGGCCAGTCGCCCTGTAAAGCTGCATAATAAAATGTTTTCAACTCTGTAAACAAAAGCATCACTCAGATATGATAAAGAATTTGAATCGAGACTAATCTTTTCTCTGGCCTGGGTCCACGGTTGACTTCCTCAGACTCACAGAAGCTCTTGTTGGAGAAGTGCCTGCTATACAGCAGGCATTGTGTTAAGCAAAGGACATGCCATTGAATCCTTGAAACGGCCCAGTGAGGTAGGCTCTCTCGTCCTTATTCCCATCTTACGGATGAGGAGACTAAGGAGCAGAGAGGTTAAGTTGCACAGCCTGTAACTGGCAGCGCCAGGACCCACACCTTGGTCTGCTTGGCTCTACTGTCTGTTCTGGAATGCTGTTATGGCTTGACGGTGCAGGTGGTGTTGAGTTTGAGAATATTCTGTTGGGCGCAAATGTTGAATGGAGTGTCAACAGAGCGCCAAGTGATATGTGGGGTCCACTGAAAAGGAGCCTGCCTTACTGTGTTCAGCTGGGGCTTCTGCCTCCAACACTGCACCAAGGCCGTTCTTGTCAGGAAGCTGTCACAGCCATGGCGCTCAGTGCAGTGGCCCAGTCTCACTTAGGGGTCTGATGCAGCTGATCAGCCCTTCTCCCTAAAACTTGTTCCCCTCCGCTGGTTTTCCAGACACTGTACTCTTCCCACTCCCTCTGCTGGTCCTCTGACATCTTTCTAATTTCTGCACATTCGAGGCCTCGGGGATTAGCCCTCAGACCTCTTCTCTTTCTACATCCCATCTCTTGGGGTTCTTATTTGGTCTCATGGCTTAAAATATCATCTATACACTTGTGAATCCCAAATTTCTGTCTCTAGCCTGGACCTCTCCATCAGAGTTTATCTTTCCATATCCAACAGCATCTTCTACATCAACACTTAGATGCCTAGAAGGTGGCTCAGCCTCAGTATATCCAAAACCAAGCTCCATCTGCAGCTCCATCGCCCCCACCCCCACCTGCCCTTCCAGCCCATCTTGCTCAGCTAAGACCTGGCAGCCCATCTGAATGGTTCCTCAAGTCAGAAACCTTCGAGCCATTCTCTCCTTGCATCCTGTATTCTGTTGGTCAACAGACCCCATTGGCTCTGCTTTCCAAGTATGCCAGAGCTGACCTCCTCCTCTGTGGTCTGTGTCACCCACTTCACTTGCCTGGATTACTTTAGCTCTACTGCCCTCCTTTCTTCCTCCTTTGCCTCCTCCCCCTTCATCCTCAACACAGGAGCTAGAGTGATCTCATTACTGTAATTCAGATTATGTATATGTCCTTATACTGATCTATGAGATCTGTGTTCTGGCCCCCAGGCCTTACCTCTCTGATCTTCCCCTTCATTTCCCTGCACTGACTCTGCTCTCTCACACTGGTGTCCTCATTTTCCAAGCCATTTGTGTTTCCTTTTTAGGGTTTTGCAACTTGCTCTTCCTCTGCCCAAAACATTCTTCCCCTGGACATCTTCATGGTTCAGTCCCTCACTGCCTTCAGAACTTTACTCACTATGAACCCTCAACATCTGGGGAATTGCAATACCTCAATCCTTCCTGCCTCTCTTGCCTGCTCTAATTTTCCTTATGGCACTTGCGTCCATTCAACATTATTTTGCATACTTATGTCCCTGGAGGGTAGAATTTTGTAAATTGTGTTTCCTGCTCTCTTCCTAGTACCTAGAACAAGGCCTTGCCTATAGTAGGCGCTCAATAAATATCTGCGAATGAATTATCTGCCAAATGTTTGGTTATTATCACAATGTGCAAAGAACAGTGCTTAGAAATGGGAGGGACACAAAAATAAATTAGGTGTGTACAATACTCTCAGAGTGTTCCCGGTAGCATGACAGAAAAGACATGTGCCTCACATCTACTTTTAGAATCATTATTTAAGTGCCATTCTGATTATTGTTTTTCAGTTGCTAAGTCTTGTCAGCTCTTTGAAACCCCATGGCCTGTAGCACACCAGGCTCCTCTGTCCTCCACTAGCTCCCAGAATTTGCTCAAATTCATGTCCATTGAGTCGGTGATGCTGTCTAACTGTCTTACTGTCTTATCCGCTGTTGTCCCCTTCTTTTCCCTTCAGCCTTTCCCACCATCAGGGTCTTTTTCAATGACTTGGCTCTTTGCATGAGGTGGCCTAAGTACTGGGGCTTCAGATTCAGCATCAGTCCTTCCAAAGAATATTAAGGGTGGATCTCCTTTAGGATTGACTGGTTTGATCTCTTTGCAGATCAAAGGACTCTTAAGAGTCTTCTCCAGCACCATAATTTGAAAGCATCAATTCTTCAACACTCAGCATTCTTTATAGTCCAACTCTCACATCCATACACAATTACTGGAAAAACCATAGCCTTGACTAGACGGACCTTTGCCAGCAAAGTGGTGTCTCTGCTTTTTAATACACTGTCTAGATTTGTCATAGCTTTCCTTCTGAGGAGTGAACATCTTTTAAAATTTCATGGCTGCAGTCACCTTCCAAAGTGATTTTAGAACTCAAGAAAATTTGTCACTGTTTCCACTTTTCCTCCTTCTATTTATCATGAAGTGATGAGGCTGGATGCCATGATCTTTGCTTTTTAAATGCTGAGTTTTAAGCCAGCTTTTTCACTCTCTTTCACCTTCATCAAGAGGCTCTTTAGTTCCTCTTCACTTCTAGCCATCCTGATATGAGACTTTAAAAGAGACCTTACCCTGCCAGCTGTTCTAGAAGGAAATGGTTTCAGGTACTACAGTGATCTTAAGCTGGGAGTTGGGTTTATATGGGGACAGAGGAGCATTCCAGGTGTGGACACACATGTGCACAGAGGTGGGAGCTTTCAGACTCGGTGTACAGAATGAGTCACTTGGTTTGCGGTATCACTTTGTCTGTTTCTAAGCTTCCCATGTGTGAGGTGCTGTGCCTCCTTGGAGAGGTCCTGAATACTTTGCCTCAGGTCCACCCAAAGCATAGAAACTCAATGCTTGAGATCTGATTGACTAAGTTTACACTGGTCCATTTTGACTTTGCCCATCCATTCTGTGGACTTGATCTGGATGCCAGCCTCTCTGTGTAGTAATTTACATGTCTCTTAAGTCCTGGCCTGAATTGTTTGTGTTGTTCTTGAGTGTTACTTGAGTGTCCTACAGGATGCCATGGGCACAGTTACAAACCTAGTCAGCCTTTTAGTGGGAAGGAGAGAGATCCTGAACTATTCTGAGTGCTCACTGCTATTTTCTTCATGTCTCCTTTCTTACTCCCCTATTTTACTGCAAAGTACAAATCATTTGTGTAGGCTGCCACTGGACCACAGGTAAGGGCCAGGCTTTGATTCACAGAGAGAAGAGCTTCAGTTCAGTTCAGTCACTCAGTCATGTCCGACTCTGCGACCCCATGAATCGCAGCACGCCAGGCCTCCCTGTCCATCACCAACTCCCGGAGTTCACCCAAATTCATGTGCATCAAGCCGGTGATGCCATCCAGCCATCTCATCCTCTGTTGTCCCCTTCTCCTCCTGCCCCCAATCCCTCCCAGCATCAGGGTCTTTTCCAGTGAGTTAACTCTTCGCATGAGGTGGCCAAAGTATTGGAGTTTCAGCCTCAGCATCAGTCCTTCCAACGAACACTCAGGACTGATTTCCTTTAGGCTGTGTTTCCCAAGCTTGATGCTTATCAGAGTCATCAGGGGAGCCTTCTTTTCAAAATACTACTTTATATTTTTATTGGACTATTTGCTATCTATGTTAGTTTCTGCTGTACAGCAAAGTGAATGAACCATACATATACATATATCCCCTCTTCTTTTGGATTTCCTTCCCATTAAGGTCACCGCAGAGCACTGAGTAGAGTTCCCTGTGTTGTACAGCAGGTTCTCGCTGTCTATTTTGTACGTAGTAGTCTCCCAATCCATCCCACCCATCCCAGGGGAGCTTTCTAAAGCCACTTCAGTCACATTGCCAGAGAAAGGGTGCAAGAATCAACATTAATAAACACAAGGAGACTATATTCTGGAGGAGGAATGGCACCCTCCATCAGCCTCTGCTGATTCAGGTCTGGAATACCTTCCGACACATCTCATTCTGGTTTTGAACAGTTCCTCTTGATAATAATTCATTCCCCTTTTCCTTTAACTGTTGTTCCAGGGATAGAGCCCCTGAACCCACTGTCCTAAGCCTCCTTACCCTGCCTCTCACCCTGGCAGATGTTTACTGAATGCCTGATGTGGGCATGGTTCCCTTATCTCTTTTCCCTCAACATCCCTCTTCCATTTTGATTGCCCTTCTCTTATCCCAAGAAACAGTTACTCAACCGATCCATAGGCCTACTGAGGATTTGGACGCAGCCTGAGCCAAGATTTGCCTTTGTATTGCATACCTCTGTTTGTTTTCCCTTTAAAGAATGTGTACAAAAGGATGCAGTTGGCCGGATCTTTAAGTGGTAAGTGTAACTTAGTGACAAGAACCACATAATGTCCTGCTACAATTTGTATGTCAATTACATATCATTCCTTTTCCATTAATCAAAGGCAGAACCCTCCAACTGTCTACCAAGAAATACCTTATTATCCTAGAATGGTTTTTTGAATGTTACTTTGAAGTGATGAAAAAAACCCAACAATTTTTCATTTAAAATATTTTGGGGCTTCCCTGATAGTCCAGTGGTTAAGAATCCACCTTGCAGTACAGGGGACGTGAGCTCGATCCCTGGTCCAAGAAGATCCCGCATGCTGCAGAGTGGCTAAGCCTGTGCCCCGCAGCTTTTGCAGCCCGCCTGCCCTAGAGCTCACGCTCTGCAACAGAAGCCGCCACAGTGAGAAGACCGTGCACAGCAACTAGAGAGGCGGCCCTGCCTGCTCGACACAACTAGAGAAAAGCCCCTGGGGCCGTGAAGACCCAGCGCAGCGAAAAATAAACACTTTACATTTTATTAAGTTGCATTGGCCTCTCCTCACTCTGAAATGACTAACCCCTTTACTTAGTAGGAGGCGGGCTACTCTTGCTTTATGTCAGACAGCAAGAGTTTCCAGACATTTCAGACAGTTCTGGCATTTGTTAACCTGATAAAATAACTTGGCGAATTGCAAGATGTAAAAGATGCTCTTATATAATTTGTTCTGTAATTGAAAACCCTGTTTCATTTAATTAAGCTCCTTGGCAGTAGATATTTTCTGTTCTTTAACATCTCAGTGAGTCAAGGGGAAATCCTCTTGTTTAAGCTCTGATGCTTGTTGAATTTAATTACTGACGTGGAATTTAAAGGTGAGATAGAGCCAGTTTATAAATATAACAATTGATCCAAGAGGTTCTCTGTCTGGGTTGAATCATTCAACAAAGGCAAGAGTTATAAAAAGAATATATGCCCACTTTCCCTTTGGACTAGCTTTACTTACATACCTAGAGGAGTTACTATTTATAGCCTCTCTTATACAACCTGCATGATTATCTTATCTCCAATTCTGGGTCAATTTCAAGAGGAAATTAAGTACTCATGCAATTATATGGGTTCCTCGTTAACTTGAATCGTTTAGAAATGTGTTTAATGGTAAAGTTTGAGGCCTGAGCATTTTATTTGGGAGAGGGCTTCAATTTATTCACTGACTATAAAAAGGTCACTGTGTGTGTATGTGAGTTGGATACCATGATCTGCATGGGCAGGGGAGGAAGTTACAAGAATAAGGGAAGCGCAGTCCCGCCTTCCCAGAGCTCTGAGTTTGCTGGTGAAGACAGCAGATATACATCTTGGTGGGTTTTAATATGCTAGTGACTGTGGGGAGATGGAATCTGCCAAGGACCACAGGGCGTGGGCAACCAGAGAATGGGAGACTCCGGATGCTAACACAGTGTCCGGCCATGGGCAGTGATTGGCCTGAATGGGCTGCACCCATCTCCTCATGTGCACTGGGTACCAAGGGGAGAAGACTGAGACCCTCTGGCCTGGTCACTGTCTGGGCAGAAGAACCTGTCTCAGGGAGTGGAGAAACGGGATTCCCCTGTCCCGTGTCATAGACCCTGAGAACTGTCATCCTAGTAGACCCTCCCTTTATAAGTAGGAGTAACAGCGGGACTTTCAGAAGGGAATCATCACAGTATACTGTCGCTATGCCTGCTGAATACTAGCTGGATTGCTTCAAGCAGCCTAGAGGCTGGCAAAGACTTATAGTCCTAGGGGAAACTGGGCAGTCATAAATCTTCATCCTTCTTGCCTTTATAACACTGGAGTTAGCTTGCTAGAGCAAAGACCCACTGGGACTCAGAATAAATCATTCAGGCAGTCACTCAGCAGATAATTATGGAGTGGCCACTAGGTGTGAGGCCTTCTGGTCCCTCTTTCATTTACATCAATATTTACCAGAGTAGGAGCAAGGCATTGGATTCTTGAATCTCATTTCTGTTCTAAGGACTTTTAAAAAAAATTTGATAAGGTGCACTGAGGGGAGAGGCTTCCAGAATTGGTCTCTGTACATGCAGGTGTCTTCCATGGCCAAGGCAAATGCCAGGGCATGGGTGCTGAGACGCACAGCATGGATCAGGCTTAATGGTGTATGGCATTTGTTGGTATTTATACAGAAAAGTGGAGAAGGCAATGGCACCCCACTCCAGTATTCTTGCCTGGAAAATCCCATGGATGGAGGAGCCTGGTAGGCTGCAGTCCACGGGGTCGCTAAGAGTCGGATACGACTGAGCGACTTCCCTTTCACCTTTCCCATTCATGCATTGGGGAAGGAAATGGCAACCCACTCCAGTGTTCTTGCCTGGAGAATCCCGGGGACAGGGGAGCCTGGTGGGCTTCTGTCTATGGGGTCGCACGGAGTAGGACATGACTGAAGCGACTTAGCAGTAGCAGCAGCAGCAGCAGATACAGAAAAGAGGGGGCTTCCTTGGTGGCGCAGTGGTAAAGAATTCACCTGCCACTGCCGGAGATGTGGGTTCGACCCCTGGGTTGGGAAGAGAACCCCTGGAGGAGGAAATGGCAACCCACTCCAGTATCCTTACCTGGAAAATCCCATGGACAGGGGAGCCCAGCAGGCTACAGTCCTTGGGGTCACAAAGAGTTGAACATGACTGAGGACTGAGCACACCAGGTGGCTTTGAATATGTCATCCTCAATCAAAATTGTTCCCTGCTCACAACAAAATAAATGAAGCTCCGGGGAAAGATTTGAGCATTCAGTAGCTTTCTGGGAATAAAATCAGAGTAAGTGTGAGAAATTTGTCCCCCTCGTTATTTATCACCGTTTTTTCTCCTTTTAAAAATAAATCTGTCATTCAGTCAATTCTTTTGTTAAAATGAAAGTATGGAGCCCCTACTCTTCTTCCATCCGCCACTATCTGTGATCTCCAATGAGTGTCTGTCCTAGAAGCAGAAGTCACAGGTGGACGTGAGGCAGCAACCTACTGCCTCACTAGCAGAAGTTTGCTTTGCAGCTGAATCAGAATAACAGAATCAGAATTTTGAGAATTACTGGAATTATGTGTGACTCACCTAGGGTCTAAGTCCCAGAGCTGTTACTATAAAGGGGAAACTCTATCATAATCAGGGCTGGCAGCATTTATGGAAGACAGATGAGAATTTCCAAGTTTCAGGAAGGCCTGTGTGCCCTCCCCTCCCCTCCCAATGGCACCACATAATGCTAGTAACCCTCCACTCGCCACCCACTAAGACTGAACTTCTCTGCTTGCTTCACCCCTTTAGTTCCCCGACAGGTAACCTGGGGGAATCATTCAGCTGCAGATGGTTACAAGGATCATGAGCTGGACTAGCCTTCCTCCGGCCTGCACAAGTGAGGGTGGAGCGGTATCCTTGTGGGAGAAAGTCAGGAGTGCAGCCCAGGCTGAGACCTCAGCCCCACCTGAGAATTTAATCTGGACCCTCTGCAGGTTCAACTCAGGTGAAGACCGCTTTCTGCTTCCTGTTGTTTGTCTAGGAAGTTCCGCTCTGGACCTCTTCTCACCAGCACTCGCTTCTAGAGGCCGTTCCAGCAGTGGCTCAGGAGTGCACTTGGCTTGCATGTAAAAGGCACCAAGTGTTTGAGTTGCATTTGATGTTTACCGCGTCCCCAGAATCTGTGAAATTAGGGAGAAGGGGGCCCCAAAGTTAAAAGGCTGCTTTGTAGGTTGGCAAATTGCTGAATTCCAGGCTGTTATGGGATGACTCTCCAATGTGGTGGCAATCTGCCTGTGACATCTGTCCCCTGATTGATTGCTGTGGTCATTGAACAGGAGGATGTGGGTTGGATCCTGCTCTGGCTTCACTGTTGCCAGATGACCTCTGACCCCTGGGGGAGGAGGGCTGCTCCTCGGTGAGAGCTGTGTGATGGCTCGGGTCCCCTGCCACAGCTTCCTTCACCCTGGGCATTTGACTGAGTGTGCATCAGTGTGTGTGCAGGACCTGCACAATTACAAAAGCTAAGGAAGATTTTGTTTTTTATGGGAGGCGAGGCTCATTTTCAAAATAGGGTTACCAGCAGGAGGTGAGGAACACTCAGATGATGTCTTCATTGAGGGTCCCGGAGGAAGCGAGGTTGAGCAATGGCAGAGCAATGGTGGCCTTGGACCTGGAGACAACCTCCCAGGCCCAATTTGATGGGGACGGTGCGGCCGCACTCACTCAGCTGAGCCTCAGTGCCTGGCCAAGCAGCAGTGTGCCTTGGGTCATGGCCATCTGCCTCCATCAGCATCATCTCTGCATGGGTGTGGGTCTCCTGTCTTATTGATGGTTGTTTTCAGTACCCAGCCCCTGGCCAGCCCCTCGTAGGCAGCCAGTGCGGAATGAAGGTTCTACGAGGGCCGTGGAAAACAGTGATCGTGCACACGGAATGGCTTTTCCTTTTTGTTGTCACTGTCTTAGGAGACGCTCAGAACCTCCTGAGGCAGGGTTTGCAAGCTTTTGTTGTTAGTCGTTCCATCGTGTCCGACTCTTTACCACCCCATAGACTATAACCTGCCAGACTCCTCTGTCCATGGGAGTCTCCAGGCAAGAATACTGGAGTGGGTTGCAATTTCCTTCTCCAGGGGATCTTCCTGACCCAGGAATCGAACCCGAGTCTTATACACTTCAGGCAGATCTTTACCATTGAGCCCCTGGGGAAGAGAAGCCCTGCAAGCTTTAACTGACTTTAAATCCCCTGGGCTCCGGTTTCCTGTGGGGGTCCTGAGTTCCTCCCTATGGGTCAGGGTCCAGTGACCCTGAGTGAGGTGCCCAGGAATCTGCATCTTCACAAGGGGTTTCTCAGGCAGGTATTCCATGAATCATCACTTGAGAAAGAGCCCTTCAAGCTTCTAGCTGGGACGTGCCCTGGAAAAATCTCTCGGGACTTCCCTGGCAGTCCAGTGGTGGGCTGGACTCTGAACTTTCACTGTAGGGGGCATGAGTTTGATTCCTGGTGGGAGAACTAAGATTCCACATGCTGTGCGGTATAGCCAAAAAAGTATTAAATTTTTTAAAAGTGAAAAATCTCTCCAAGTGGGGAATCAAGAGTTGGAGAAGGGAGTTCTGGCCCTTGCCCTGCTTTCATCTTGCACCTGCAGTTTCCCAAACTTTGATATCTTGTGCTGCCCTGCATTGAGTCCCTGAGGCTCTAAAATTCTAAAATACTCTAAAATTCTCTCCAAGTGCACTTTAAATTTTCAATGACATTGTTGAAAGCAGTTGATGTTTTAAAAATTGAGTGCTGTTATAGGAGAACAATAGTAAAAAATTACTGGACACACATTAAAAAAAAAAAAAGTTAAGTGTCCAAATATCAGATCTTAAAGAAATTTGATTTTAGCCCTGGGAGACTAGGCAATACCTCACAGCCACTCCTTATGGCATCAAGGTTATAATTAATTGTCTCTATGAAATAGTTGCCTTTTTTTTTTTTTCTCTGTAACCTTGAACCCTTCTCTACCCAAGTCTCCAGATTTAAGCTTATCTTTTGCACTGTAAGGAAATCCATCCTGTACCAGCTTCCAGCCTGGGGGAGATGATTAGCTTAGACTTGGAAAGTGGTTAAAGTGCAGGTTCAGGAGACACTTAAGCCATGAATTGATAGACTTGGTGATGATTTGATGGTGGGGACAGAGGGGGAGGAGGCTTCAGGGGCAAGGCCTCTCTGAATAGTCACATTGGCTGCATCGAGCAAGCCCTCATTAAATGCAAATTATTATGGTAATTGTTTACAAAGCAGCTCTCTCTCCCTTTGGTCTGCTCAGTTCTCACAGAAGCTCTGGTTAAATGGCTTTTGAGGGGTGAAGAGGAGGCTGGCCTGTTCCCTCAGCCTGGCAGTTGACCCATGGCAATCAGGACCTTTTGTTGTTCAGTCGCTCAGTCGTGTCCGACTCTTTGCGACCCCATGGGCTGCAGCACGCCAGGCTTCTCTGTCCTTCACTGTCTCCTGGAGCTTGCTCAAACTCAGGTCCATTGAGTCGGTGATGCCATCCAACCATCTCATCTTCTGTCGCCCCCTTTTCCTCCTGCCTTCCATCTTTCCCTGCATCAGGATGTTTTACACTTCCATATGTTATAATAAGGATTCTCAAAGCTATTAGCAAGAGGGTCAGCCTGTCACATTGCTGTGTGTTGTCACCACAACAACAGTAGTCATTTTTTTAAATTATAAGCACATTTTAAAATTGAAGTTTAGTTGACATCCCTTATGTTTCAGGTGTACAACATAATGATTTGATGTATATACTGAAAAATGATCACCAAAATAAGCCTAACAGACATTCATCACCATAACAGAATTTCTTTCTTGTGATAAGAATTTCTAAACCTAGCAGCTTTCAAATATGCAATACAGTTTGCTAACTGTAGTCACTATGCTGTGACATTACATCCCCATGACTTATTTATTCATAATTGGAAGTTCCCAAGTTTTGACTCCCTCCCCCCTTTTTACCCCCTCACCCCACCCCAGCCAATCACCAGTCTATTCTCTGTATCTGATAGTCATTTTTTAAAAAATCAATAGACTTTACTTTTAGAACAGCTTTATATTAGATGAAAAACTGACCGGAAATTACAGAGCTCCCCTACACCCCCTCACCAATTCCACCCTCCCTGTTTTCCCTGTTATTAATGCAGCTGTGCTTATTGCAGTTGGTGAGTCACTATTGATACATTATTATTAACTGAAGTCCATGGTTTCCATTAGGGTTCAATGTGTGTACATTCTATGGGATTTGACAGTAATGGCATGGATCCACCATGATGGTTTAAGAATGATTTTCCTGCTCCCAAAATGCCTGTGCTCAGCCACTCATCCCTCCTTTCCTGTGAGCCCTTGATATCCACTGGTCTTTTTACTGTCTCCATAGTTTTGGCTTTTCCAGCAGTCTTTTCAGATGGGCTGCTTTCACTTAGCATGAAGGTTCCCCCATGTCTTCTCATGACTTGGTAGCTCATTTCACCGTCTTGCATATTCTATCTGCACCTGGAAGTCTCCGTATGGGAATCACAGTATCTTTTTGGTGCCTGGCCTCTCTTCCAAGTGGCATTTCCACATCGTTTTCTCCTCCATCTTGCTCTTTTCTGCACCTTCAGCCCTGGAGACATTTGGCCATAACTGATTTAGGAACCTTCCCAAGATAGGAACTGGAAAATGACTGGATTCAGTGTTCGTGTTCAGGAAATAAGACACCACAGTGACTCCATATTCCTACTGGACAATTCAGTGAAAGTTCTGGTAGCATGGGAGAACTGCCTTTTCTCTAAGAATGGGGTTGTACCAGACTTAGAGTTATTAATGCCTTTGTAACACCCTGGGGATAAATTGAGCATTTCTAGCCAAAAGAGTTCGGCTTGGCACCTGAGTAGTTTTGTTGCAAGGGAGAGTGTATGCCATCTTGCATCAGAAGACAGCTCTGGCCAAATCACTGAAAATGAGAAATGGGACACAGACAAGTATAACTTCCTAGAGACAGGCTGCATGGCTGTGGCCGCTTGCTCTCTTTGAACATCACCAGCCCTGTTCTAGAACACTCCTTTATTCTTCCTCAGAGTCCTCAGTCATTGCCTGCAGTCCAGGACCGATTTGAGGTCATTGCTGAGTTGCCTTGCTCGTAGTTTGCAGCTGCCCAGTCCCTTGTCTTTTTATGGTGTCTTAATGTCTGGATCTTCCACCTCCCTCAGGACCCGCTTACGTGTGGTGTTCCTCGTGATGTAGGTGCTGCCGTGGAGAGTGAGGGTCAGAGGTGAGGCATTGCTGTCAGTCAGCACGGGGGTGTGAGGATGGTGGCCGTCCACCTGCTGTATCTGGAGCCTTTAGGACGTCCTGTCCTCCCCATCCTCAGGTGTGCCATGGCTGAGAAGGTTGTCCCTGCCATCTCTGCCATCTGCCTCAGCCATCGCTGGTTTCAAATCCCTTATTAGGAGCCATCTCTCCTCCCTCTTCTTGTCAGTTTGGTGCTGTTAGCAGCCAGCCATGCATCTTTAATGTTCACATGCAGAAATGCGGAACCAAGTGCTATTGTTTTCAGAAAGCTTGGCATCTGGAGATTTTTGCTTATATTTCCTTTCTTTTTTCTTCCTTTGAGTCCTTGTGCTTTTGAACAAGTTGGTAATGTGTTAGGTCTTCACTTGCCCTTTTCAGGCATTAGGAACGAAGGATTCCTTGGAAGACACTTTCACATTGAGCTTTATTTTTCAAAGAGAAATCCAGCCATCAGAAGCACCCAGTCAACTGAGCACTTTCTGAGGTCATGTTATCATCTGTTAGTTTGTGCTACCCAGCCGGGCACCTTCAGGCCAGCAGCTTATTCATCCCTGAGGATTATGGATGTGGGGGACCCAGGTCAGGAGATGAATTATCTTGCCTGATTTGCATGTTGTAAGAGACAAGAACAGAATTTAAACCTAGGCCTGTCTCTCTGCAAACTCGATGCCCTGTGCCACTTCCTGCCGCCTGCTGGAGGGGTCTCATTTGCACTGAGAAGCAGGGCCACCTGGGCCTGTGTGGAAAGAGGCAGCTTTTGAGCCCTGGTCACCCAGATGTCCACTGAGACCAAGGATGGGACACATAATGTCATTTCTGCCCTGACTCTGAGAGCCCTTTTTTAAAACTGTTTGGAGAGCTACATTATCTCTCCAAGGACAATCTTCTGTTAAAACGAACTGCTAAATGTTTTAGAGAGGGCAGAGATTTGGGGGTGGGGAAGACCAGCTCCTCAGAGACCTGTGGAGGGGGAGCAATGTGCCAGGAGGGGAGGGAAGGGAACTGGGGTGCAACCCCTCGGCTAACTCCGCACTGACTTGCTGCTTCCCCGGGCAGCTCCTAGTATCTAGGTCGCCTCTGGCCTGGGCACGCACACCAAGTGTCCTGCATTGCCAGTGGCTCACAGCCACCATCACACCCACCCAAGCTCAGTAGGGTGCCTTTATGCATGCACCTAGAAAAGCGCTCAGGCTCAGCCCACTTTGTTAACCCATGCAGCTGCTCCTATAGAAGTTCGCCCCTTGAGGTTTGAATTAAAAGTGAAAGTGTTAGTCACTCAGTCGTACCTGACTCTTTGCGGCCCCATGGACTGTAGCCTGCCAGGCTCCTCTGTCCTTGGGATTCTCCAGGCAAGAATACTGGAGTGGGTTGCCATTTTCTTCTCCAGAGGATCTTCCCTACCCAGGGAACGAACCCAGGTCTCCTGCATTGCAGGCAGATTCTTTACTGTCTGAGCCACCAGCTGCTGCTGCTAAGTTACTTCAGTCGTGTTCGACTCTGTGCAACCCCATAGACGACACCCCACCAGGCTCCCCCGTCCCTGGGATTCTCCAGGCAAGAACACTGGAGTGGGTTGCCATTGCCTTCTCCAATGCATGAAAGTGAAAAGTGAAAGTGAAGTCGCTCAGTGATGTCCGACCCTCAGCGACCCCATGGACTGCAGCCTTCCAGGCTCCTCCATCCATGGGATTTTCCAGGCAAGAGTACTGGAGTGGGGTGCCAGAGCCACCAGGGAAATCCCTTTATCACCATTTGTGTCTATTGTACTTAGGTGTTTATTGTCTGTCTTCCCCATCAATCTCCTTGAGAGCAAGTATTTTTGTCCATAATTCATTCTCTAACCCTGGCATCTAGAAAGTTTTGGCAAATAGCAGGTCCTCAGTAAATATTAACGGCTATCACATGGATTTGCCTGGGGTGTTTAGATCCCAGTGTAAATGTGCCTAGATCTGGAGTATCCTCCTGTGACCAGTAGTGTGAATCTTTATATCTCTGGGCTGGCATTTGTTTTGTATTATTTTAAAATTATTATTATTATTTTTTGGCCACCTTGTGCAGCATGTGGGATCTTAGTTCCCTGATCAAGAATGGAACCTGCGCCCCTCTCAGTGGAACTTGTTGTTGTTCAGTCGCTCAGTCATGTCTGACTCTTCCCAACCCCATGGACTGTAGCACACGAGGCTTCCCTATCCCTCACTGTCTCCTGGAGTTGGCCCAAGTTCATGTCCATTGAATTGGGGATGCCATCCAACTGTCTCTGCCCTCTTCTCCTTCTGCCTTCAATCTTTCCCAGCATCAGGGTCTTTTCCAAGGAGTCAGCTGTCAGGTGGCCAAAATATTGGAGCTTCAGCTTTAGCATCATTCCTTCCAAAGAGTATTCAGGGTTGATTTCCTTTAGGATTGACTGGTTTTATCTCCTTGCTTTCCAGGGGACTCTCAAAAGTCTCCAGCACTAAAATTTGAAAGTATCATTTTTTCACGGTTCAGCTGTCACATTCGTAGGTGACTACTGGAAAGACTGGAAGTGCAGAGTCTTAACCACCGGACCACCAGGGAAGCCCCTGTTTTGTATTGTTGATTGGGCTTCCCTGGTGGCTCAGATGGTAAAGAATCTGCCTGCAATGCAGGAGACCTAGATTCGATCCCTAGATGGGGAAAATCTCCTGGAGGAGGGCATAGCAACCCATGCCACTGTTCTTGCCTGGAGAATCCCCATGGACAGAGGAACCTGGTGGGCTATAGTCCACGGGGTCACAAAGAGTCAGACATGACTGAGTGACTAAGAACAGAACAGGGTGACAGTTCTCAACTGGATTGCTGTGACACAAGGATGTATCTCAAATAATTTATTCAATGATAATAGTGAAAGTACCAAGTAAAGGCGGTGAACTATCGGAAAGTTAAAATATATTCTAGGTGTTGTGAAGTAACGTCAGTCTTGCCCACTGGTATCACAGTGTTTCCTTGAGCAGGACGAGAGGGAGACACGCTGCCTGTGGCCCTGGGGATGGGGTTTGCCCTGTGGCTTTCCTGCTCTCTCCTGCCACCGCTGTGTGTATACGCTGACACCCCAGAAATGAACCTTAGCTGTGGGGAGTGCGGGATAGAGGGATGTCTGACCGGGAGGCAAGGAGGGCAGCCTCTCTGCTTATTATTTAAATCATCCCTTCGCTTTATCACAGGGTGAAGCCCAGTCAGGCTGTTCTAATCTTTTTAAAGGAGGAGTTTGACGGATTTTGCTGTTTGGCTCGGAGCAAGCTTCAGCCTTTGAAGGGTTATTTAACTTTCAAAACAAGAATTGGGAGATTGGGACTGACATATATACACTATCAATACTATGTATAAAAGAGATGACTAATGAGAACCTGCTGTATAGAACAGGGAACTGGATTTGGTGCTCAGTGGTGACCTAATGGGAAGGCAATCCAAGAAAAAGGGGATGTAAACAAACAAACTCAAAAAAGCAAAAACCAAGCGTGTATTAGATATGTGCTAGCGACATGGGATTGTCAGTGTTGAATCTGGAATGGTGTGTGCTCGTTTAACCCTTTGAGTTCTATTACAGGACTCTCCTACCCCAGCTCCTCTAAAGTGCCTGGTGGATGTGGGCCCATCAGGGTCTGGATCTGGTGCCCGTATTAAAAAGAGGCTCATCTCCTCTCCTTTCACTCAGCTTTCCAGCTCTTTACGCCTCCCCACTCAGTCTTGATTCCTTCCCAGTTCTTCATGCCCCCCTCCTCAGTCCTGATCCTTGTACGCCCTCTGGCCTCCATGGTCCACAGCAACAGATGACTCTCTTAGTTTATTTGTTTCACTGGAGCATTTCTTCCTGAAACAGGAGGTAAACATATTAAGATATAAAACCTGATGTGTCATAAAATGTCTGTGATTTTTCCCTATCTCTTAGTTGACAGTCCGGGGGGATGTAGGCATCATTTCCCCTTAAGATCTTGGCACGTTTGCTCTCTTGGCTTCCAGCTCACAGCACTGTTGTTGGGAAGTCTGATGACATTGATTTTCTGTCCTTGTGTGTGTGACCTGTTTTCCTTCTGAAAGCTTCCCAGATCTCCGCTTCATCTCCAGTGTTCTGATATTTCACAGTGATGTGCCTTAGGGTAGGCTGGGCTCCTTTTTAAGTAAAAATTTCTTACAAATTCCAGGGCTTTAAAGGTTTACTATGATGTGATTTAAAGGTTTAATATGATAATATTTAGATATAAGCCGCTTAAAACCAAGCATAAACTTTTTATGCTTGTGGTTCTTCTGACTACAAAATCAAAATTGCAAATTAACCATAAAGTTCCCAACCAACTCAAATGTACAATGTGAATTGACTGAGATGGCTGATGTCATTCCTTCTGTAAGGGGAATTAGGCATAGTTGGCTTCCCTGGTGGTTCAAATGATAAAGAATCTGCCTGCAATGCAGGAGACATGGGTGTGATACCTGGGTCAGGAAGATTCCCTGGAGAAGGGAATGGCTACCCACTCCAGTCTTTTTGCCTGGAGAATTCCATGGACAGAGGAGCCTGGTGGGCTACAGTCCATGGGGTCACAAAGAGTCTGACACAGCTGAGCCACTAACACAACAGCAAGGCAAAGTTGTGGGCAGCACAGTCTTTTGAGCAGTGGCTTGGGGCTTCACTTGGTGTGAATGAGTCAGTGTTAAATCTATCTGTTGGCTTTTTTCTCCTTAGGCCATTAACATAATTCTGCTTGATGATAAACACAGAGCTGGATCTAGTTATGGGATGGTCATCCAGATAATTCTTAGAAGAAATGTGCTTGCTTACAGAAATGGTTTTAGGCTGTCATTAATGAAAACATGAAATGCAAATATTTTCACAGAAAATAAATAACACTCACATAGTCCCTGGGAGTGGGGACCTTCTTCGGTTTTTCCTCCTCCAGTTCCCCCTTAAGCCTGTGGAGGGGAGCTGTGGGGAGTGCGGATATCAGACTAGGCGAGTGCCCACCCGGCCCCGCTGCCCTGTCTCCCTCGCTGGCACCATGCTCACAACACTCTGACCTCATGGCCCTTCATGTCCTTATTTTCGGGCGGAGACTGTGGAGAACAATGAGCCACTGTCACTTTCGGGAAGCCCTTCGGCTGTGTGGTGGAGCTTAAAAACCATCCTCCGTTTTCAAAGTGCTTGAGGGTTTTCAAGCTGCTCTAGCATCTTCCTTCCTGCTGCCTTCCCTGTTGTGGAGGGAGGCGAGCATTTGTACTTTTTAACGGCTCACACCACACTTGTCAGGGTTCATGGTGTAAAATCTCTGGTTAGCAGTGTATGAGTGTGTGTGTTTTCCCCACAGGCTGTCTGTGTTTCAGGAACACAATATGAGGTTGCATCACTGTGTCCTGGTGCGTGAGCCGGGGGTGGTCACAGGCCCTGCAGAGTCCTGCCTGCACAGGGATGTGGCAGCGTGGGGGTCCCCCTTTTGCTTAGGGGTGGGGCTGCTGGAGATAGCTGCCCTCTGAACTGCCTTTTGGTTTGTGAGGTATCTTCAGGGTCCGAGGCGTGCCCTGTCTTTGTGTGTTTCTTCAAAACTGCACAGGCTTGGGACTTCCCTTGTGGTCCAGTGGCCGAGATCCTGAGCTACCAATGCAGGGAACTCAAGTTCAATCCCTGATTAGGGAACTAGATCCCACATGCTGCAACTAAAGATCCTGCATGCCGCAACAAAGACCTGGCCCAGCACCAAATAATAAAATACATTTTAAAAAAAAGACAGAAATTGTAAG
Source organism: Capra hircus (assembly GCF_001704415.2). NCBI lineage: Eukaryota > Metazoa > Chordata > Mammalia > Artiodactyla > Bovidae > Capra > Capra hircus. The sequence goes on from NC_030816.1 coordinate 74,700,413, forward strand.
CAAAACAAACAAAAAACCTCTCAGGCTGGAAACCTGCATCTTCTCTTTCCCTCTTCCAACTTCCAGTTCTTCTCCAAATTCCATCTCTTTCCCCTTCCTATTTATCACTGTTGAAGTCTTTCCGTTCTTGCCTCAATTGGCATCCAGGCCCTGTTAGCTCCCATAGATGAGTGCAGCAGCCTCTCAGCAGCAACCCTACCCCATACCCTGGGCCCCTGGACCCCAGGACCCCTGGGCCCCTGGGCTGGGACTGTGCAGCTGGGCCAGTTCTCCCAACATTATTCCCCACCCTTGCTCTAGAGCCCTCCGTTGCTACAGTCTGCAAGGAAAGGCTGGCAACATGAAGGGGATGGATTTTGTTTGTCTTTCACAATATTTTAAGGACTTGTAAGCCAACTGGAAAAAAAAAAATCAGGATATTTTAACATTAAAAAATCCATCTTTTCAACTTTTCTGAAAACTTGGAAAATCTGGTAGCACTGAGCATTTGTTCCTAAAAGGTTGCAGTGGTCGGGAATGGAGGGTTTTGAGTTTTTTTGTTTGTTTGTTTGTTTTCTTTTCTTTTGCTGGTCTTCCATGGGGCATGTTTTCTCTTGCCTGTTGCACTCATACTCCATACTCCCACCTGCCTCAGCTCCCATTTCTGGCTTTCATAGGCATTAGTATTAATCTTTGCAGCCCAGAGCAGTCTGACTCCCTTTCTGTACCAGGTATTTAGAACAATTCTGGTATTTTGCCTCCTGTATACCATCCTGTCTCTTTTAGGTGCTCTCTGTCCCCTTCTCAGTTCAGTTCAGTTCAGTTCAGTGGCTCAGTCATGTCCGACTCTTTGCGACCCCATGAATTGTGGCACGCCAGGCCTCCCTGTCCATCACTAACTCCCGGAGTCCACTCAGACTCACGTCCATCGAGTCAGTGATGCCATCCAGCCTCTGTCGTCCCCTTCTCCTCCTACCCCCAAATCCCTCCCAGCATCAGGGTCTTTTCTAGTAAGTCAACTCTTCGCATGAGGTGGCCAAAGTATTGGAGTGTCAGCTTCAGCATCAGTCCTTCAAATGAACACCCAGGACTGATCTCCTTTAGGATGGACTGGTTGGATATCCTTGCAATCCATGGGACTCTCAAGAGTCTTCTCCAATACCACAGTTCAAACACATCAATTCTTTGGCACTCAGCTTTCTTCACAGTCCAACTCTCACATCCATAGATGACTACTGGAAAAACCATAGCCTTGACTAGATGGACCTTTGTTGGTAAAGAAATGTCTCTGCTTTTGAATATGCTATCTAGGTTGGTCATAACTTTCCTTCCAAGGAGTAAGCGCCTTTTAATTTCATGGCTGCAATCACCACCTGCAGTGATTTTGGGGCCCAAAAAGATAAAGTCTGACACTGTTTCCACTGTTGCCCCATCCATTTCCCATGAAGTGATGGGACCAGATGCCGTGATCTTCGTTTTCTGAATGTTGAGCTTTAAGCCAACTTTTTCACTCTCCTCTAAGCCTGTCCAAATCCTGCCATTCTACAAGGCCAGCTTCTCCTCTGTGAAACCCTCCCTCCCTGCTCCAGGTGGAAGTGTTCCCCTTCCTTCATCATAAAGCACTTTGGTTTGTCTGTCTTTTAGTGCCTCTGGATATCATTTTGTTTTTGTGTGTCGGCTGCCTCTCCAGAGCGTGGCCTCACAGGGTTGACACACAGAGCCTCATGCATGGTGAACACTCAATGGATACTTTCTTAACCAGAAGGATGCGCACGCGTGATCAAGGGCCTCATTCTGTGGGTACCAACAGGAAGATCTCTGACTCAGTGGGGATGATGTTAGCTAGTGACTTACCCAGCCACTTTGAAGAGGTTGTTTCATATCTTGTCACCTGAGCCCCTGTTGGCATATCTATTCTTAGTGTAGGGAAGTCCCTGAACACAACTAAATTCTAGCAAACCAGAGTATGTCATGGATGGAATTTCTTCCTTGTAAGTGACCTGATCTGTCCCCAAGGTTATTCACTGATACTGCTTTACACAGAAGATAGAGCTCAAGAGAACATCAATTGAATTTGGACTATGTCCACACTCCTCATTAAAATGATTAAACCCCAAATATATGCAGGATTCTATGCTTGATGCTAGATCTGCTTTGTCTTCCCACCTGTACCTCCATGGCCCCGTCTCTCTGTCCTCCCCGGGGCTTTAGTTTCAGGATCACCAACCTTCAGAATCCACCCTGCTCTGTGTTCCACGCTCTGCTCTTGTCCATACACTCAACCTGACCTCCTCCTGGCTTCTGAGAGAAGCGGGTGGGGGTCCTGAGAAGCTCATCGGTTGGTAGAAAATGCTGATACCTAGTGATTCGGTATAATTACTCAACGAGTAAATACTTGGTTTGCATCAACCTTCCCACTTAGAAAGCCAAACCCAGGATTTCTCAGCTATATGCCCTTGGGGCATGGCGGTGACCTTGGGAGGCTGGCTGTTTTCTTTATTCCTGGCAAGCTCCTTTAAGAGGGGAAGAGGCTTTGCTTTGTCTGGGCCAGAGAGTGAGTGGACCCTAGGGCCATGGTGTCCAGTGAAATGAAAGACCCCATGTCACTTGCCACATGTGGTAGCTGAGCCCTCAAATGTGGCTAAGGTGACGGGGGAACCAGATTTTGAATTCTATTTCATCTTAGTGAATTTAAACATAAACACCACATGTGGTAGCCACGTTGGATGGCCCAGACCTCAAGGGTGGGCGAAATGGGTCATATGAGGCCAGAACCTTTGGTACAGTCGTGGTGAGAGGACACCTAATTGCAGACGCTGCCTTGTAGGCAAGACTCTGCCGCTATGCAAGTAAAAGCTTGTTTGACCAAATTTGGCCTCAAAGCTGAATGATGTTTGCGGGGAAACCTGTGCTGTGCTGTGCTGACGAGGGCATTGTTCATTTATTCTTTCATTTCCTTTCAGAAGAGCAGGCACGGAGCTCCCCTCAGCTGTAATTACTTGAACGAGTTTCTATATCCTGTTTCCTCTACTTGATTTCATTAAACCGTGACATAAATGCATACTTTGCACCCAAAGCTTGTCTAATCACTGAACCCAAATGACTGCTTTGAGAGAGGAGTCAGAGAACTTCAGGCGAGGCTGTATAGACTGTTACACTGATTGAAACTTGTGAGGTTCTCGCTTTTACTTGGTTTTTCTTGAATAACATCAGCTGAAACGGGCTCTGGGTGTTTTGCCCTTACATGGTGGTTATTAAAGCCGTGCTGAGCTGCAGGCTTAGGTGAATTAATCTTGCACCACATTTGCCAGAATATCCGCACCGTGTGTGCCGTGGCGTCAGTCTTCCCTGGCTCCAGGGAGGGTCCATGTGTTCAGGCGTCATTTATCCCACACTGCGTCTTCCCAGCTGCAATCTGTGGTCATGGGCTGCCAGTTGCCCCGTCATCTAGTGAGTTTCTTTGTTGGTGTGTCAGTTCCCACCAGTCCTTTCACTGTGGAAAGTCTGGCAGCCCCTTGAGAGCCACACTGCTCTTCGTGGCTCCCCAAATGGCTCCCCTCTCCACCCACAGTCTTCCTTTCAACCACAATTTCAAATACACACAATATAAGAAGTCAGCACAGGCAGCACTGGAGCAAGAAAATACCAATGTGAAGGGTAGATGATGAACAGGGAGGCTGGCACCCACACGGGAAGCGTCAGTGTGGTCTTCCCCGGCATCCTGACTGAGTGGAGTGCAGCCCTGGGGTCCTCCGGCATCCTCCCCCAGTAGAGGCCACATCTGTCCCCATCTCTCTGCTCTGTCCTTTGTTCAGTTGCTCAGTCGTGTCCAAATCTTTGCAACCCCATGAACTGTAGCATTCCTGGCTTCCCTGTCCTTCACCATCTTCCAGAGTTTACTCAAACTCATGTCCATTGAGTCAGTGATGCCATCCAACCATCTCATCCTCTGTCGCCCCCTTCTCCTCCTGCCTCCAATCCCTCCCAGCATCAGAGTCTTCTAATGAGTCAGCTGTTCGTGTGAAATGGCCAAAGTACTGGAGTTTCAGCTTTAGCATCAGTCCTTCCAAAGAACACCCAGGGCTGATCTCCTTTTGAATGGACTGGTTGGATCTCCTTGTAGTCCAAGGGACTCTCAAGAGTCTTCTCCAACACCACAGTTCAAAGGCATCAGTTCTTCAGTGCTCAACTTTCTTCACAGTCCAACTTTCACATCCATAGATGACTACTGGAAAAACCATAGCCTTGACTAGATGGACTTTGTTGGCAAAGTCATGTCTCTGCTTTTCAATATGCTATCTAGGTTGGTCGTAACTTTCCTTCCAAGGAGTAAGCATCTTTTAATTTCATGGCTGCAGTCACCATCTGCAGTGATTTTGGAGCCCCCAAAAATAAAGTCTGACACTGTTTCTACTGTTTCCCCATCTATTTCCCATGAAGTGATGGGACCAGATGCCATGATCTTAGTTTTCTGAATGTTGAGCTTTAAGCCAACTTTTTCACTCTCCTCTTTCACTTTCATCAAGAGGCTTTTTAGCTCCTCTTCACTTTCTGCCATAAGGGTGGTGTCATCTGCATATCTGAGGTGATTGATATTTCTCCCGGCAATCTCGATTCCAGCTTGTGTTTCTTCCAGTCCGGCGTTTCTCATGATGTACTCTGCATAGACATTAAATAAGCAGGGTGACAATATACAGCCTTGACGTACTCCTTTTCCTATTTGGAACCAGTCCGTTGTTCCATGTCCAGTTCTAACTGTTGCTTCCAAAGCCCTGGGGAGGGCTTAAAAAATGGTTATCTCATTTGAAAGAATGGCTCTGTACCAGCCCGAGAGACAGACTGGCTGGATAAAAGTGTGGGCTGGATGGCTTCCAGGGAAGGAGGGAAAAGGCTCAGCAGCCCAGCCAGCTCTAAGTGGAGCACAGTGATGCTGTGTTCATTGCCTCATGTAGACTGAGTCTTAGGGCCTGTAAGGTACTGTCAAATATTCCTATAGGCAGATACATACCTCCAACCCTGTACTGCTTTTCTGATGTCCTGGAAGACCAGGTGATTATGTTTTAATTTTATTCCTATCCCTACCCTCCAGCAAGAATCATTCTTCCCCAGTTCTGAAGTCATTTGACTTCTCTAAGGAGACTTGCTTTTTCCTTCCCATTTTTTTGTTAGTATTATTAACAATTTTAAAAAGAGATTTTAACTTTAGTAAGACTAACGTCTTAGACTTGCCCCTCTACTTTGGGTTCAGTTTTCCTTCTGCTTTATCTGAACTTTCCAATATCGACTTCATATCTTATAATAGTTTAAAAAAAAACACACACACACAATAGTCACCTATTTACAAGGATTTACAAGGATTTCCCTGGTGGCTCAGATGGTAAAGAATCTGCCTACAATGTGGGAGTCCTGGGTTCGATCCCTGGGTTGGGAAGATCCCCTGGAGAAGGAAATGGCAACCCACTCCAGTACTCTTGCCTGGAGAATCCCATAGACGGAGGAGTCTGGTGGGCTACAGTCCATGGGGTTGCAAAGAGTTGGAGGTGACTGAGTGACTTCACTTTCACTTTCACTATTTACAAGGGTTTGAAGAGCTCTGTGTCAGGAACTGGGATACAGACAGCAATAAACATTTTCTTATTATTTCACAGTAGTATATCATCTGTCTCAGTTTCCTCAAAACACTTGGGTCCTCACTTTTGTGTAGGAGCAGGAAAAAGAATGGTTGAGCACCATTACCTAGTGAAAAATGCGCTTTGCTAGAAAGGAAATTCTCAGAAAGTCAGCCTTGCCTTTGAGGACCAGACAATGCAGCTGGCACCGAGCAGCGAAGCCCAGGTGGACGCGCAGGTGTCCACTCACAAGTGTCTCTCTGACTTCTGTAAATACTCCTCGCCATCCCTGAGGCTGGGACGAGTTGGCATGCAGGTGACTCCTCATGGGAAGGGGAAATGCGAAATTAAAGCACTCTTCTAAATGCGATCTTTCTCTCTGCTTTCTCAGACCGAGATGTGGGGAATATCAGGTAACAGAGAGGAGAGGGAGCCGGGGTTGACCGGGCGCTGGAGGTCAGATTCCAGATCAGGCGCTGGAGGTCAGACTCCAGATCAGGCGCTCTATCACTGCACTGCCGCTGCACTTCCCCGCCCTCTGTTATGGACGGGATGTCTTTGGCTGTGGGAATATTAAACTCGATTCACAATAATAGGGCTCTACTGGAATGTAGGTGGGCTTCAGAGGCGACATTTTCTAGAACCCTCTTTTCTTACTTTTCCCCAGTCTGCCCACCATGAGTCAGACTCTCCCTTCATGATTGCACAATGGTTGCAGCAGTTTCTAGGTAACGGGCTGCCTCCGCCTGCTCTCCAGCCAGGATGCTGCTGTTGAAAGAGCATCGAGTCTGTAACTGGGGCTGGGGTGACACTGACCCAAGAGCCCCGGCTCAGAAACCCCAGGTGGACTCAGGTTTTTCCAGACCCAGAGCTAGGAAGGGAGATGCAGATCCGTGTCGCCCCGTACCCCTGACCCTCGAAAACAGACAAAGTAGTCACCAAGGGAAGTGTAGATGTTGGGAGGGAAGCTGCAAGTCACACTGCTCTTCCTATAATTGATCAATTAAAAACTCAGAAAGGCAATTTCCTCTCAGAAGGTGGGAAATCCTCGTTGTTAAGGTAGCATTAGTGTCTGTTTTGTGATGCTAATGTCTCCTTTGCTCCCACTCCTCCCTCTGTTCCTTTTCCCTCCTTCCCCTTCCCACCTCTTCTTCATTTTTCTTCTCTTTCCTCCTTTCTGTCCTACTTTCCCTTCCTTCTTCTTTCCCTCCTCTTCCTCCAAGTCTCTTCCCTGTGCCCCCACCCCCGTTAATTGTCAGCACATCTATATGACTCAATGACATTAGTTCGATACTGTGCAGTATCTTACTAAGACATTGGTTCGATACAGTGCAGTATCTTACTAAATAGAATGTTTCCATATTTGTCCCCCAGGAAGAAGAAATGCCCGATGTGGAAATTGACATTGATGATCTTCTTGATGCAGACAGTGAAGAAGACAGGGCTTTAAAATTACGAGTAAGTAGTATTCAAAATCTCGATCCTTTGATGAATGCTTGAATCCACTTGGGTCTCCAGAGCATGGCTCTCACTGATCCTGCCCTCGGGTGGTATTGGCACCAGCACTTGGGCAATGGCAGTTTGCAGAGGGAATCAATAGGAAGCTGAGTATTCACCCACATAAACTGCATATCTGGGGATAAAACAGCCCAAAGGACCTGACTATAGTCAGACCTTACAACACCTTACGGATATGGGTTTCTTCAGCTCCAACTTCTTGGGAGAAGGATGGTTCTGCCTCCAGAGATCCATTTGCCAGAGAAGGAAGGCATGTCCCACAATTGTATGAGAAGGAGAGGGGCTGAGCTAGAACTGGAATACCTAAACCCAGGATTCCAGTCTTACAGTTGTGGATTATACCATTCATGAAATTCATTTCTAGATAAGATTGTTTACAACATAATTCTGATAAAATATCTTTTATCAGTTCATGCTCACCTAATATAATGGATATTGAGATTCCCCCATTTCCTTTGTCCAGAGCAAAAAAATACTTATTTCCCTTTCCACAGGAAGTCAAATCTATCATTTTAAAATCGGCATTTGTGAGTTTCTAAAACCAATTAACCTGTGACCTGCCATGGTTCTCACTATTCATTGATAATTACTGTTAATGGCTGTTAGTTATCACAGAAGACAAATGATCACTAGAGGCAAGTAAAGGACACATTTAAATGTGTTAATGTGTTTAGTGTGTTAATAATTACTGGTGTCTCAGTTTAATGTGGTAAAGCCAGGCTCTTATTTCTTGTTGGTAAATTAGTTGGGAGATGATAGCATCCCAGTTATGAAAGTTATAAAAGTGAAACAAAAACAAGCGAAAAACCCCAGGCATCAGTTCTATAGAAAATGTAATGACATAAATTTTTTTTTTAATCAAAAAAGTAATTACCTGAAAGAAGCTTCAACTGCCATCAGGTCACCCTGTCTGGTTCCCAGGAAGGATAACCAAAGCCTGCAGAGGTGAGACAAGCTGCTTTGTGATTGAATCACAGCCAGGCTCTCATTCTCCACGTCCAGTGTGATTGTCACCATCTCTCACAGGCTGTCTCAACTTAAGTGTACCCAGATTGTTATGAACCACAGGCAGCCCGAAGGACAGATGTGCATGTGTATGTTCTAAAGAGTGAAAGTGAAAGGTACAATTTCATGTCTTCAGAGGGCTAACAGATAGTGAAATACAGTGTGATTCTTGGTAGTCAGTATGAAATATTGATTTACCCTGTTAATAATGTTATAAAAATTAAATGATTTCACTTAAATGATGTTGAATTTTAAAATAAAGCTTCTGTGTATTTTCTTCTAGGAAGCTCTTGTAGACTGCTACAAACCAACAGAGGTAAGCAAATCACTTTCCCTAAATGTCAAGTTTGAGCTGGTTTTTTCCTCTTTTTTTAATTAAATCAATTTCTCTATTTTTAAGGCAGAACCACAATAAGTGGTTTGATTATGTGTACACTAAGTAACCATTATATCCATAAGTGAAGTGCATGTGTTTGAATAACATTGACTTCCTTATTTGTAAACCTAAACATGTCTGGTTCTAGAAGACTTAAAACTAATAGAATTGGCTGTGTTGCATGCTTTTATATCATATAAAAGCCAAACTTCAAAGGAAATTAAGAAGATTTGGAATCATTTTAGCAAAAATTTTAGATTTATGACTGGAGAATACATTCTATTAGTGTAGAGGTATGTATTTTTAAAAAGCTTAAAGCTGATTCTGTTATTCATAATTGAATGGTTGCCTTAATTGGAAGGATAAATTTTATGCTTTGTGTGGATATTCATCAAGAGCATAAGTATTAATGTAAAACATGTGGATATTAGTTTGATTAGACCAAAGCATTTAATGAATACTCTAATGACCAGTGTACAAATTAAGGATTTGATCATTTATGAAAATATATGTTAAAGAGTATTTGCACTTTGCTCCTATGATAAGTAAGAGAAATTAGAAGATCTATCAGATGTTTTGAAGTTAATTTACTGTATCAAAGCAATAATGAGAAACTTCTATTTTTGATGTGGTATAACTACAAAGTGAAAGGAAAGCATGCTTTTAAGAGTGTGTAAAATTTAAATGAATGGGAGGTTTTAGGGTCATTTGCCTTGAGGTCAGTTACTTATTTGAGCTTTATTCTTACAATCTCCAGTTTCCCTTTATATTGATTACATACTGTATTCATAGAAATTTTAAAATTTTAGTCATCAAAACATATATATTTGTAATCAATGTGATATATATATTCATAATTTTGAAAACCCAAAACAGACTTATGATGAAAAAGTAGCAATGTCTTTCCCATTCCTTAGTTCCCCTCCCTAGAGTATATATTTTATATTTATATATCTTTATATAACAACAATTTTGGCTGTTTCCCTGCTGTTTACTCTTATATTGCTAAGTATGAATTTACTACTTTTTTCACTCCTTGACTTAAGAGAAATATGATAGATCTCTTACTCTCCACACAATTCATTTCCTTCCATCCCCTCAATAAAATTATATAACAGTATTGTTTTAACCCAGTAGTCAAGATTAATAATATTATGATTTAAACAAATGTTTTTCACTGATAAGTCAAACAGTGAAATATTACCAATGCTTCTTTCTTGCATAGCCGTTTGTTTTTCCTAGAGCTGATAAGTACTTTGTCATTTGTTTTTGTCTAGTGCCTATTGGTATTTTTGTTGAACTCTCCAGAATCTTTGTCTATATAGTATATTTTTTGTATGCTCAAATGCATCATTACTCACTCTACACCAGGCTTTCCTCCTGGAGCCCCTTTGCAACAATATGGAAAAGTTATTCTCTGGGTCTGCTGAGTAGCTATTGTGTTGAAACTTCTGTTCACTGCTGTCCCATGTCAGATGCTTTGTTTCTTAAATCCCAGTCTTCCTCATTTAAGTTGGAGTACATCATCCTACAATAGCTTTCTGGGAAAGGATGTATAAAAGGTAAAATTTTTGAATCCTTGCATATATAAAAGTGTATCTTGATTGATAGTTTGGATGGTATAGAATTCTAAATGAAATTCATTTCTAAAACTCAATTTTAAGGGCATTATTCTATTGTTGTATTACTTCGGTTGTGACGAATTCTGAAGCTTTTTCCATTCTCAGAATCTAGGTGACCTATTCTTTTCCTTTCAGTTAACTTGGATTATCTCCATGTTTTGGAATTTTACAATGATATGCTCTAGGGTGGGTTCTTTTCTGTTCATATGCTGGGTAATTCGTAAACTCTTTTAGTCTGAAGATTTATGCCTTTCAGCTCTTCAAAACTAACTTTTTACTATTTATTATTTTTATAAATTTTTCCCCTCAATATTCTGTATTTTTGGTTCTCTTATTATTCAGATGTTACATCTTCTGGATGGAGGCTCTAATTTCTTATCTTTTTCCTTTTGTTTTTCGTCTCTTTGATCTTTTGTTCTACTTTCTGAAAGATTTCCCTGACTTTATCTTCTACACTTTTTATTGATATTTTTAAATTTCAACTGTCTTATTTTTAATATTCAAGAACTGTTTCTTGATCACTGTTCACTATTTTGTTTGAGTATTTCTTCTCATATTATGGATGCATTTATTTCTTTTTTCTTTTTGAGGATATCAGTCAATGTTTTGTTTCCTTTTGAAGATTATTCTGCATTCTGCATTTTCTCTTTTTTTTCTGAATCACCTTTTTCTCTGTCTTTGTCCATCCTTGCTAATTCTGGGCAGTGTATTCATGTTTGAATATTAGGACTCAGTAAGCTGATTGGAATATGTGTGTATGAGCACAATTAGTCCATTGGTGAGTCTCACCATGGAGTGACCAGGTTGCAAATCAGATTTTTTTTTTCATTGTATGTGGGTATGGAGAAGGGGGTGCACTCCAGGTGGTTCAGTGGTAAAGAATATGCCTGCCAATGCAGGAGATGCAGAAGACACAGGTTCTATGCCTGGCTCAGGAAGATCCCCTGGAGTAGGAAATGGCAACCCAATCCAGTATTCTTGCCTGGAGAATCCCGTGGACACAGGAGCCTGGTAGACTATAGTCCATAATGTTGCAGAGAGTCAGACACGACTGAGCGCAAACACACACACACACCCATATGGAACAGGGGGCTTCTCAGACTGTTGCTGTTTGGAATCTCTTTTCTGGAGAGGTTTTTATGTTTTTCTGTTTTAATTTTTTTAAGATTTGACCCGGTAAACTCCTATCTGAGGGTTGATAATCTGACTTTAGGCTTTGTCAAAGTAAGGACAGAACGGCAGCAGGTGACTCCCCCTTTAGCTCTTCGGAGACTAGAACTCCTTTATTTATACATAGTTGGGAAATTAAGAGTTAAAACAATTAGATATTTGGAGAGCAGTATTGAATTGTTGCGAAGGGTTGGACAAGCTTAGTGGAATCTTAGTCAGGAAAAGTGATGAACTATGCCGATGAATTAACATGTGATGTGGGGGTGAGGGATGGCTGCTGAGAGTAGATGCAGACTGGTGGATGTAGACATGCCCCGTACTCACTTATCAGTCCCTTTTTTCTTCAGTTCTTCTGCGTGGGGAAGTGCATCTTTTGGTATTTAGGTGAGAAAGGTTGGATCCCTCCCCTTTCCCCCAGGTTTTGCAATGTTCAAGGAGAAAAGCATTTACACTCCTTATAATTAAATGAGATGGAGGATCTTTTCCTCCTGCAATAATAGTATTCCTTAAAGCAGAGACATTACTTTACCGACAAAGGTCCATATAGTGAAAGCTATGAGTTTTCCAGTGGTCATGTATGGACGTGAGAATTGGACTAAAAAGAATGCTGAGCACAGAAGAATTGACGCTTTTGAACTGTGGTGTTGGAGAAGACTCTTGAGAGTCCCTTGGACGGCAAGGAGATCAAACCGGTCAATCCTAAAGGAAATAAGTCCTGAACATTCATTGGAAGGACTGAAGCTGAAGCTGAAACTCCAATACTTTGGCTATCTGATGTGAAGAACTGACTCATTGGAAAAGACCCTGATGCTGGGAATGGGTATAGGCAAGAGGAGAAGAGAACAACAAAGGATGAAATGGTTGGATGGCATCACTGACTCACAATGGACATGAGTTTGAGCAAGCTCTGGGAGTTGGTGATGGACAGGGAAGCCTGGCATGCTGCAGTCCATGGGGTCGTCAAAGAGTCAGATACACTAAGCAGCTGAACTGAGCTGGTCTCTTTGAGGAGGCTTATGAGATGAGAGGATGTGGTATTTGAATGTTCCTCGGAGTCCCAAAGGAAGAAGGAAGGAAAAGGTGCTGGAGTTTATGAGGGAGCCTATCTTGCCCCCTTTTTTAGCTCATGGTTCCTAGGAATAGAAATGGTATAAAATGCTGGGGAATTTCAGTCAATGTCATTGATGTATTAAAGGATCATTTCAGAAAAGTTTGGATAGTTTTGTCTTCAAGCTTATGTGTACAAGAAACAGAGTTTACTGGCACCTGGATTGTGATGATAAAAATAATAGCTTGTGTTTCCCCCGAGCTCTAGAGTTCACACTGAGGGAACAAGTATTATCTTATTTAATCCTCACAACCATCACTTGAAGCAGAGAATTTGGGTGACTTGTCTAAGATCTCACAGCAGTGAGCAGAGAGACCCGTGACTTATCCCTGAGTTTCTGACACCTGATCTTGTGCTCTTTCTTTCCATCCTGCCAGTCTTCCTAAGCTGCTTGCACAGCAAGACATGCAGGACGTTAAAGGACTTTGACTTATCTCAGCTAAATGCCTGACAATTAATGATGTTCCTTTTCAAGTCGCCTTCTCTGGAAGTACTATTTTTTGATCAAAAGAATTTTACATACAATTATTATGCCTCTTTGAAGTTAGAAATGTAAGGAAGCCGTCTTTGCTGAATCAGACAGATCTATTTATAGTCTCATTACAAAGGATGAGTTGGCGGTTGGGGTGGGGACCGGGGAGTGGAAAGAAGACTGGACTTTGAATCTAGAGTCTTATACCAGCACCAAGTTTGTGTGACTTATAGCAATTTTCTCAACCTCTCTGAGCCTCCTTTTCTTCCTTTATGAAAATGGAGGTAGTTAATAACCACCTCCTTAGGTTTTAGTAAGGGCTATTTGCAATGAGAATATTATTAGTGATAGCAACAATAATAATAGCTTAGTCATCTCTAAGCACATGCCAGGCACTGATCTAATACATGTATTAATCATTTCATCTTCACAGCAGAGTTATGAGGTTGGCACTATGATCATCAGTTGAGACACAGAACAGCCTGTGTAAATTGCCTCAGGTGACATAGTTAATAAGTGGAGAAGTCAGGGTATGTAGGAAAGCACATAACATGAAGCTTGCTACATGGCTGGTTGAATCTGGCTCCATATAAGGCAACATTTCTCCATTACATATTAATTGCATAAAATGCCCAAATGCACTGATAATGATATTCTTGCATTATTTAATTTGAAGAGCAGGTTTGAAAGAATCTGCTGATTTCACAGAAATTGATATTGTTCTATCACAGACTTTGGGTCCGTGGTTTCATCCTGTGTGGCTCCCTGGTTAGGAAGAAAGAGACTTGTATTTGCCCATTTTGATTCATATGCCAAACTGTGGACTCTTGACATTTAAATCTTTCCTGACTTGGGCCCTTTAGAAAACACAGCAGTATAATTGAAGTTCCCACACTAATGGATTAGTGACTGACTAGTCAGAATGATGCCTTCATTTTTTCCACTTCAGTAGATGCCATTTCTGATGTAGCTGATACTAACATAGAGCTGGTAGGTAGAAAAGGGATATTTCTATGTAAAACATGAAGAAAATAAGTAATTTTGCTTTGGTTATTACTTGAAGTATGCCAGTGGACTTTGTAGGGCTTCCCAGGTGGCTCGGTGGTAAAGAATCCACATGCCGCTGCAGGGGATGCAGGAGACACATGTTCAATCCCTGGATTAGGAAGATCCCTTGGAGGAGGAAATGGCAACCTACTCCAGTGTTCTTGCCTGGAAAATCCTATAGACAGAGGAGCCTGGTGGGCTACAGTCCATGGGGTTACAAAGAGTTGAACATGACGGAGCCACTGAGCATGCACGCAGTGGGCTTTGTAGAAATCAAGGATGGGGATGTCAAGGCTAATTAGCCAGGCTAGTGGGGAGCAGAGACTTTAGCGACTCTGAGCCATCAGAGTCTGTCCATTGATATGCATGAGAGGTTCACGCAGGATGAGTCAGTCTGTGAGTAGGCGGTGAGAGGCATCTTTGATCCCGGTAGTCGGCTGGGTCATGGAAATGTCATGCCGCATGTGACGGTACAGAAGAAGGATGTCTAACTAATGTTTGCAAATGGGAACTGACTAGCATTTTCAGAAGGACAGGCCTGCTCCGTTGTTCATCGTGTGTTGGTGGGTAGGAAGGCAGATGCTCTTTCCTTGCTTTGATGTCCCAGTGGCTCTTACATTGCTGATAGGCGTTGGTGCCGGCCACTGTCACCTTCCTACTCACACCCACCATTTAGTATCTTAATCTGTCATTTAATTATTGTTCAGTTTATGTGTACATGGAAGTACTCCCGGCCCTGATTACTGAGCTGACTGCAACAGAAAGAAAATGTAAACTAGGAGAATCGGTGTGAGTGACTGGAGAAGGCTTGGCTTGGTGTTTTGCTATATTCTCTTTGTTCATCCGCTCAACAAATATTTATAGAAGATTTCTGTAATCTAGGGACTTAGAGAGGGTGGCGAACATGTGTGTCCAGTTTGAAAACAATCTCTTAGGGACTTCCCTGGTGGTCCAGTGGCTAAGACTCCACGCTCCCAATTCAGGGGACCCGGGTTCCATCCCTGGTCAGGGAACTAGATCCCACATGCCGAAACTAAGACCCAGTGCAGCCAAAACAAATAAAAACATTAAATAATAAATAGAAAATAAGAACAATCTTTTTAAAGGCCACAGCCACCTATGGTGAGAATTTCAATGCTCAAAAAATTTTAAAATAGGGATAAAAGGACAGATATGCTGGGGTGTCAGCTTATCTCACGGTTCTCTAAGTTAGAAATCAAACTGATGAATGGAGAGTGATTTTAGGGGATCTGTGCTTTGCTGGAAAAAGCCAAGGAGGCCACCGTTTTGCATGCAGGGAAAACTTTTCATCTGGCTTCTCACGGGATTTCCTCAAAAGAGACTGCTGTTTGGGGCTGGGAAGAGGAGTAGAACTTGAATGTGAGATTAATGAGTGGAAATCTACCCTTTGAAAACTGTCACCTTCAGAATGATGTTTCTGAAAAGTGAGAATTGGGAAATTACAAAGAAAGACCGGAGTCAAGTAGGAACAACATTCTAGCAGTTGGAGCCATTGGCTACAAGAGCCTAATTATGTGTTAGAGTAATTAGGTGGGTAGATCATAAAGAGTTCAGATTTATTAGCCAGAAACATGGGAAGCTTTATCAAGTGCCAAAAGGGTTTTAGTCCCAGTATGTCAGTTGTTCACACACTTTCATTAGGGCTCTTTAGGCTCCAGACCTCTTCTGCCCAGGGAGAAAGAGCCAGGATGTGTTGGAGCTGACTTTTGGACCCATTTTTAAAGTAGATTTATTTATTTATTTTTTGGCTTTGCTGGAAGAACCACATGCATCTTGCCATTGGACGGTCCTCCTCCCCCCAGACATTAATGATTATTATTTTATAAAAGACTCAGTGGAGGAGGTAGAGGCTTTAAAGGGCAGTGACTTTAAACAGTTGGCATTTTCCAGTGATTGATTGTGCTTTTATGGCCTTTTCTTTTTCTATTAAATTCAAATGAGTGATCATGTGACACCATGATCATGTTTTAAAAGCTGATCAACCCTATATTAAAATCAGCTTTATGTTCTCTTCTTGTGTTTAGATTTATCTGGGCAGGAGAAAAACTATGTTAAATGCAATTTGACACGTGATTTTTGATTTCTGTATCTTTAGCAAAGGGAGTCACAATCACACAAGTCTCAAACAATTTAGAAATGGATTTCTTTCCTTTAGACAAGATTCAGGTGTTTGTACTAAATAATATTTCCTTCATTGATAATGGGACCCTTGATGAAATTAGTTTTCTTAGGAATTATGAAGTGGGAAATTATAATTCTGCTGAGTTTAGTCCACTGATTATTTATTGGAGTTGGATTACTTATGCGGACTTTATGTGGTATAAATTTCAGGTGTATGGTATGTGAGAAACCCATTAGTAAGTGAAGGAAGAATTAAATGCCAGTTAGGTTGGATCTGGTGAGGGCAAATGAACTGTTCTGCTGCATATACAAAAAGGTTAGAATTTGGATACAAAATAAATTGATCTAAGAGCAGTGGTCTGTATCTCTAAAATAGATTCATGAGACTGCTCTCATCAGCAGAGCAAATTAATCTTTAATGGTGGATAGTCAAGGAAATTAATGGACAAAATGAATGCAGTTAAGACCTTCAGGAATTTATGTTGGCAGAAGTCATTATAAGCACAGCAGGCACAAACCCTCACCCAAAACAGATTCATAAGCCTCCCTTCAGATCATGAAAAATAGGATCAGTTCTGGTGTGGCCCTGTCGGCAAATGAACTCCTCTGAAGATAAACCCTCTCCCCTCCTCTTCTCCCCCAGAAGACAGAGAAGTGAAGTATTTCAGTGATGAGTGATGAAGGCACTGGTGCTGCTGAATAATGCCAGTGACTGAGGAGAGCAAATCCTAGGGTCACACAGGGATGGGCTCGCCCCCAAAGCCACGTTCATCAGGACTGATTCACGGCCTGCTCCTTTGGCATCCTGTGTGACCTGGATAGTCAAGCCAGTGAAAGTTTGCAGCATGATTTTTAAATGCTTAGCTGTTTCGTTGAGGGGGTACATTTTGCCATTTGGAATAGTTTTCAGGTGTTGCCATCATGTTTAAGAAGAGGTACGTACTGCCTACACTTCCATTGTTCTCACATATCTAATCTTTGCTGGATCTTGAAATTCTTCTCATAGAGCCTGGTAACTATGGTTCACAGTGCTGTTTTGTATATTTGAAAGTTGCTAAGAGAAAAAATTGTAACTGTGTGTCGATGGATGTTAACTAGACTTACTGTCATGATTATCTTGCGATATATTCTTATATTATGTCGTATGGTGGTTTAGTTGCTAAGTCATGTCCAACTCTTGCAATCCCATGGACTGTAGCTTGCCAGGCTCCTCTGTCTATGGGATTCTCCAGGCAAGAATACTGGAGTGGGTTGCCATTTCCTTCTGCAGAGGATCTTCCCAACCTAGGACTCAAACCTGGGCCTCCTGCATTGCAGGCAGATTCTTTACCGACTGAGCTATGAGGGAACCCCATTATGTCGTATACCTGAAACTATATGTTGTATGTCAATTATATGTCGATTAAAAAAATGAAATTCTTCCATCTCTGCCAATCACAACTTGCCTGATTCCCATGTCATCTGTTGAATGCCAGGCTTTTTGGAAGAAGTGTCAGGTAGCTACATGAAACAGGTGCAAGCTGACTTGATTTGCCGTCATTTGGCAGCGAGGCTCAGGGACAGATGGTCCCCGAATGTGCCTTTTTAGGAAATGCTTGGTGCAGTGATTGGGTTGACCAAGAGGAGGCACACAAGAAGTTGCTGATCCTCATGGGTTCCAGCCTTCAGAATCCTCCCCTGCTGTTTCTCTGCATGCCACCTAAGGGGTGGGTGGTGTTCTTTGGACAAGCAGGTAAAACCCCCAGAGTTCTGCCGGGCGCCCTTTGTCAGAACTTGCATGTTGCACACGATTGTTCTCATTGGTGACATCATTCACCAAGCGGCAGTTTTAAGCATTTCTTTGGAAAAATCTGTTTGTTGGGAAATATTTCTCATCAAGGGGCTGCGTCATAATATCCATTTATCTTGTTTATCTTTTCCAATGACTTGAAACGCTTGAAAGAGCGACATGAGTGAGTGCAGCTTAGTCATGCACACAGCAGCCTTCTGTAGTGACACCCAGATTTCTCCTTCTCCCGCTTTTCAAGGGACCCACCCAGAGCAGCGCAGTGTCATCACTAACAGATGAGTCACTTTGAGTGACTAGGGAAGGGCTGCAGACGCCTGGCTCTGGTGATAATTGCAACACGCGCATCCATCTGCCGCCTCTGGCACAGACCCCAGCAGGCAAGAGGGGGTGGCAGCTGAAAGCCACAGGGCCCAGGAGGGATTAGGAACGAGAGCTCAGAGTGTGGCCACTGCAAGGCCATGTCCCGTGCCAGCCCACACCGCCCAAACTCCAGAGCAAGGAGGAACCTTCTGTTTTCACGAAGCTGCCAGGTCCCCTCAGAAGCCTGCTTTGCTTTTTCTTTCCTAGGACTCTCTCCATAAATCCGGTGGCCGCTTGTCATTGAGTCAGGTTTCCAGGGTCACTGGAGATGTTTCTTTTCTTTCTTTTGTTCTCTGATCTCTTCTGTGTGTGTGCTTGTGCACAGCTCTCCTCCATTCGCTGCCCTCCCCACCTCCAGCATCCTAGACTCCACTCTCCCCCAAGTGTTCCTCCTCTTCCCTAACTCTCCCAGGAGGCCTAGTGTTCCAGCGCTGAAAAGAGAACTCTGGAACCTTCCTCCAGAGTAGCTGGGGCCAGTTGATACTTTGCACCATTCCAGCCTTCTCCACTGACATACAAAGATTTTCATGTTTTCTCTCCCTGCTGCTTCCCTTTAATGCCTTGTTATGTGGATTAATTGCTTTTTGTACATATTTCTTGGCTTTACAAACCTTTGCTGAGCACCTCCTGTATTATGCACCGTGCTAGGAAAACAAGAAGGAACTGGATTCTTGCAGCCAAGTAGGAGTGACAAGTGTGCAGGGATTATCTTGAATCCTTTATATGAATGATACTTTGTAACATTTCTTCTTCAGCCTGCTTATTGTGCCCAACATGAGACTTCTGAGATTTGTCCACGCTCACACAGAAGGCTCTAGTTTATTCATTTTTATTGATTTCCTGTGCAATAACATTGTTTAAATGTAGATAATCCTCTTTACTATAATTCATGACTACATTAAAAACTGACATGGATCTGTTTGCTAAGACACTAGATTCTTATGGGCATCTGCTTTCTACTCATTAGAAAATCTACTGTTTATTTGAGAATGGTAAAAAAAGAAAGAAAGAAAGAAAGAAAAGGCTAGTATCTTAGTCATTATGTCTTCACCTCATAGGAAACCTAGAAAGGTCTCTGGGTCTCCCAGGTCTATACTATAAAACAATACAGTCTCATGTGTCTCTCTACCCCTACTCAAGTGTCTTCTGGAATTCCTTGTGAATTTCAGTGGGCACCTTGGCAACAGAACTTTCTATTACTCTGCTGACTTTTAAGGGTTAAATAATTCCAAAATTTAACATTTTTGAACTGTCCAGTCTTATCTTCCTAAAATAGTGTGTTACTCACTAACTCTCCTTGCCAAATAAAGGCCCCTCAAATACTAAGTGTTAACTGCAAAGAAGTTAGGTGAAGCTCCTCTTCTCTCCCCAAATCAAGTTATTTGGAGTCTCAAGTGAATGTAAGCACCGCAAACACAGGTCTTTCTCAAAGAAGGCAATAACATTATATGTTACAATATACTGTAACATATTTATCCCCTCTTCTGCTATTCACTTAGGCTATCTTTATTAACATACGGCATGATTGTCTATGTAGAAAATCCAAGAGTGTACCCAAAAGTTATCAGAAATAATGAGTTCAGCAAGCTTGCAGAATACAAGATAAATATATAAAAATGCAGCATTGTATTTCTATATACTAGCAACAATCAAAATTGAAATAAATCCACACCACTCACAATAACATCAACAATATTAAATACTTAGAAATAAATCTGACAGAAGATGTGTAATATTTGTACACTGAAAACCAAAAATGTTGCTTAAACAAGACTTAAATGGGTACAGAGATATACCATTTTCATGGGTGAGAAGATTTATTATTGTTAAGATGTCAGTTCTCTCCAAATTGATCTATAGATTTAATGCAGTCTCAATGAAGACCCAACCAATTTTCATTGGTTGGCATTTACAAACAAAACAAATCTAAATTTATTAAGGAAATTTAAAGGACCTAGAATAGTTTTGAAAAAAATTAATAAATTTGGCTGATTAACATTACCTGGTTTAAGACTTATTATAAAAATCTACACTTTCCTTATTGGTGTGAGGATAGACACATAAATAGATCAATGCCTCAGCTGTTCTACTCCTAGGTATTTACCCAAAATAAGAGGAAGCATATTTCATACAAAGACTTGTACATGATGTTCTTAGCAATTTTTTTTATGATTTGTGTAGTTTTCTATTTTTGAAATTGCTTTACAATATTGTGTTAGTTTCTGCCATACAGCAACATGAATCAGCCATAGGTATACATATATCCCCTCCCTCTTGAACCTCCCCTTCCACCTCCCACCCCATCCTACCCCTCCAGCTTGTCGCAGAGCACTGGATTTGAACTCCCAGCATCATACAGCAAATTCCCACTGGCTATCTATTTTACATATGGTAGTGTATATGTTTCAATGTTCAGTTCAGTTCAGTTCAGTCTCTTAGTCATGTCCAGCTCCTTGCAACCCCATGGACTGCAGCACACCAGGCTTCCCTGTCCATCACCAGCTCCTAGAGCTTGCTCAAACTCATGTCCATCCAGTCGGTGATGCCATACAACCATCTCATTCTCTGACGTCCCCTTCTCCTCCTGCCTTCAGTCTTTCCCAGCATCAGGATCTTTTCCAGTGAGTCAGTTCTTCGCATCAGGTGGCCAAAGTTTTGGAGTTTCAGCTTCAGCATCAGTCTTTCCAATGAATATTCAGGACTGATTTCCTTTAGGATGGACTGGTTGGATCTCCTTGCCATCCAAGGGACTGCAGTGTTTCAGTGTTGCTCTTTCAATTCATCCCTCCCTCTCCTTCCACCACCATGTCCATAAGTCTGTTCTCTATGTCTGCGTCACCACTGCTGCTCTGCAAATAAGTTCGTCAGTACCATCTTTCCAAATTCCATATATATTAATGTACAATATTTATTTTTCTCTTTCTGACTTACTTCATTCTATATAATAGGCTCTAGGTTTATCCACCCCATCAGAGCTGACTCAAATGCATTCCTTTTTATGACTGGGTAATATTTCATTGTATATATGTACCAAAGCTTCTTTATCCATTCATCTGTTGATGAACATCCAGGTTGCTTCCATGTCCTAGCTATAGTAAAGAGTGCTGCAGTGAACACTGGGGGTGCATGTGTCTTTTTCGGTTATGGCTTCCTCAGGGTATATGCCTAGTAGTGGTATTGTTGGATCACGTGGTGGTTTTACTCCTAGTTTTTTAAGAAATCTCCATACTGTTCTCCACACTGGCTGTATCAGTTTACATTCCCACCAACAGTGCAAGGGGATTCCTTTTTCTCCACACTCTCTCTAACATTTATGTTTTTAAGCAATTTTATTCATAATAGCCCCAAAGTGGGAATAACTCAAATTTCCATCAACAGGTGACTAGGTAAACAAATTGTGATACTTCTCTAAAGTGGTATGCCAATTGGCAACAAAGTTGAAATGAACTATTAATACATGCAGCAGTATTGCTGAACCTCAAAATAGTTTTGCTGAGTTAAAGAAGCCAGACTAAAAAGTATAGAGTGTTATAATTGTATTTATAGAAAACTCTAGAAAATGCAAATGAATCTAGAATGACCAAAAACAGATCAGTGTTTTCCTGGGGCAGGAGAACTGGGGTAGGAGGGGAGGATTACAAGGAAAATGAAAAATCACCTGGAGGTATTAGATATGTCCATTCTATTCATTGTGCAGATAGTATGCCCATAGTAATTGTATACTTCAACTATGTGTATTTTGTGGCATATCAATTATATCTTAGTGAAGCTGTTTACAAAAAAAGTCCCTGGGATCCTTTCAGTGTTAAGAGCTTCCATCCCAACCATTCTATTAAAATTTCTCTCCTCCAAGATACATCGGCCCCTTTCTTGCCTAATTCAGTAGCTTTGTCTTTGACTTAATCTCTCATCAGTAATTCCTTCTTTTGGCTTCTTAACCACACACTTTCTTCGCAATATTGGAAATCAACTAAACTTCAATTTTTAAAAAATAATAAAATAAAACCAGAACACTTTCTTGAGTTTCCCCTAATTTCATTGGTTCCTCTTTTTCAGTCTCATTTGCTGGCTCCAAGCCTTTAGATCTCACTTGTTAGGGAGCCTCTGCCCTTGGTCTTTGGCCTTTTTTTCCTCTCTATTTGCACTTTTCTCCAAGGTTTTTGCATCTAGTTTTGTGATTCCAAGTACTGTCATCTTGAGCAGTTCAATAGAATTTTCTGAGATGATGGAAAAATCCTACTGTTCAATACGATAACCATTAGCTAGTTTAACATATTATATGTGGTGACTGAGTATTTGAAATGTGGCTTGATTGACTAAGGAAGTGAATTTTAATTTTTATTTATTTTAATTAGTTTAAATTGAAATAGCCACATGTGGTTAGGGGTTAATGTATTGAATAACCTTGGTATAGATTCCTGTGTTTACAAATTATAGATGGTAACCATTACATGATCTTGATCTGTATTTTTTTCAAAATAGAATAGAATAGAAAATATCTTACATATAGTATTACATATAGTATTTTTATGTGAAGCTTTTGTTTCCATCTTGCATCTCTGTGTACTAGGTTGCTATAACTATATAGATCACAAGACTTTTCGGGTTTTTCGTTTGTTTTTGTTTTTAGTTGAAAGCCATTTAGATCAGTGCTAGTCATACCCATATTTATGTTTTCTGTCCAAGTTCAGAAATGGTAGTGATTAAAATGTTTATGTCCTTTGACCTACTACAGAATAGCTCTCCAAGGGGAATAATCCAAATTGTATAAGAGATTTATACGCAAAGATGTTAATTGTGGCATTGTTTATACTTTTGAAAAGCCAGAAACCAACCAAATATCCAGTGATGGAGGAATTAAACAGATTGTAGAACATCCATATAATAAAGGACTGTATAACTATTAAAATTAATTTTTAAAATGACTATTTAATGTTGTGGGGAAAAGACGACATACTGCTAAGTGTGGGCTTTCCTGGTGGCTCAGATAATAAAGAATCTGCCTGCAATGCAAGAGACCCGGGTTCAATCACTGGGTTGGGAAGATCTCCTGGAGAAGGGAATGGCTACCCACTCCAGTATTCTTACCTGGAGAATTCCAAGGACAAAGGAGCCAGGCGGGCTGGAGTCAGAGTCCGTGGGGTTACAAAGAGTTGGACATGACTGAGTGACTCACACACACACACACTGCTAAGTGCAAATAAAGGATATATTTATATAGTATAATCTTAATTAGGTAAAAATAATTTCCATAGAAAATATGTTAATAGTGGTTCGTTCTGAGGAGTAATTGTTATTGGTTTATATTTTCTAGGTTTTCCAGAAAAAGCACATGTAACTTTCATATTAGCAAAAAGATTATTAAAAACGAAATCATGGCAGCTCATCATATATTAACTGTTTAAACATATTATGTTTTAGAGCTGGATAGAAGCACAGGGACCATTTAGTCTGGGGGCTATGGCTCGGGGTTGTAATTGGTGGGTGACTGTTTGAGAGCTGTTTTTCAGAGGTCTTAAAGGAAAGGAAGTCTTAACGTTTTTGCTCTCGGATGTCCCTGCTGTGCACAGTTCTATCAATCACTGGCTGTCCCTTGCTGATCAGAAAGTCTGATTGGTTGTCAGCTTTGTTTCAACAAATCTAAAAAAGGAAGACAAAGTAATTATTATCTAATAAATGTGACTTATTTAGTAGCCAGAAACTTTAATACATGAGGCAACAATGAAAGATTGCTAATGGCTTAAAGTGAGAACTATTCTAGATTGTTCTTTGGGTTCTGATCCATGAATAGTCACAACATCATTTTAGTGGGTCTTCCCACTATTATGTTTTAAATGAAATTAGAGTGGAATAAAAAAGAGTGTGTGGCATATCAGTTCAGTTCAGTTCAGTCACTCAGTCATGTCCAACTCTTTGCGACCCCATGAATCGCAGCAAGCCAGGCCTCCTTGTCCATCACCAACTCCCGGAGTTCACTCAGACTCACTTGCATCGAGTCAGTGATGCCATCCAGCCATGTCATCCTCTGTCGTCCCCTTCTCCTCCTACCCCCAATCCCTCCCAGCATCAGAGTCTTTTCCAATGAGTCAACTCTGCATGAAGTGGCCAAAGTACTGGAGTTTCAGCTTTAGCATCATTCCCTCCAAAGAACACCCAGGGCTGATCTCCTTTTGAATGGACTGGTTGGATCTCCTTGCAGTCCAAGGGACTCTCAAGAGTCTTCTCCAACACCACAGTTCAAAAGCATCAATTCTTCGGCACTAAGCTTTCTTCACAGTCCAACTCTCACATCCGTACATGACCACTAGAAAAACCATAGCCTTGACTAGATGGACCTTTGTTGGCAAAGTAATGTCTCTGCTTTTCAATATGCTATCTAGGTTGGTCATAGCTTTTCTTCCAAGGAGTAAGTGTCTTTTAATTTCATGGCTGCAATCACCATCTGCAGTGATCTTGGAGTCCCCCATAATAAAGTCTGACACTATTTCCACTGTTTCCCCATCTATTTCCCATGAAGCAATGGGACCAGATGCCATGATCTTCGTTTTCTGAATGTTGAGCTTTAAGCCAACTTTCTCACTCTCCTCTTTCACTTTCATCATAGTAAGTGTTCATTCTTCAAGTTTTTATTTCAGATGTATTTTTGTATGTACTGAATTGTAAATATAAATGTGTCTTGTTTTTCTTTTCAAACTGTGATTTGCAGTCCAAAAAAGTCAAGAGACTTCTATTATGATCTAGACCCATGGTTCTCAGTAAGATCCTGAGACCAGAAGGATAGGTATCACCTGGAAGCTTGTCAGAAATGCAAGTTCTCAGGCCACAGCCTGTATCTACTGAATCAGAAACTCTGGGGGAGTGGGCCTAGCACTCTGGAGTTTATTTAATAAGCCCTCCTGCCCACCTGTGATTTGATGTGCACTCAGGTTTGAAAACCACGGGTCTAGTTTAGCTATTTCAAGTGAGGTTCAGAGACTAACGCTGGCATCATTTGGTGGCCAGTTGGAAATGCAAAATATTCAGCCCCAACCAGACTTATTCATTCAGAATCTACACATTTCCCTGGTGAGTTGTAAGCAAGTGTTAAAGATGTAGTGAAGTTTGCGTAGCATTGATCTAAACCACATAGGCCTTCAGGGGCCAAGTAGATAATGTCAATGAGTGAAGGCAGCTTGCTTTTCTCTTTAGAGAGAGTACAGCAGTGAGAACACAAGATGGTGAGAAGTTTAAGTATCTTCATTTGTTTAAAAAATGTCCTATACTGTGCCAGTTGGGTTAACACACCCAACCAAGCTCATCAATTAAGGTTAGCTGCCTTAAGCAGATTTTAAACCCTTATTTGAATAGTGTCTCTCTCATAATAACTTCTTCTGATCTCTTTTAGGAGTTCATTAAGGAGCTGCTCTCTCGGATAAGAGGCATGAGGAAATTGAGCCCCCCACAGAAGAAGGCTGTATAATTCCAGCCCAGGTGGAACTCTGCTGGAGATGCAGGGAGGAATTTGGACTTCACGAAGACTTTTCTTAAAGAACTGTTGTCCTTATGAGCAACTTTTTTGGGGGTGGGGAGGGGTGATATCTATTAGACATTTATTCAAGAGTGTTCCTTTTTTGGTTTTTAAAGGTTTGGTTGGTGTAATATTTTAATAGCAAAGATATCACAGACTCTGGCTTCAGCCCAACCAGAGAGCATCAAATCAGGCAGACACGCAAGGAGGGGCTGGACCAGGCAGCATCTTCTTGGAGAAACCAGATATTAAGGACCTAATGATACAGGGATGATGGTTTTCTTACAGCTAGTTTGGTAATGCTTTTTTCTTGAGTTGTACATTTGACACAAAGGTCAAATTTCTTGTACTTGTATATATCTACAGGCAACTAAGTTAAAATGTGGATGTGAGTTTTATTTCACATGGATGGAATAAACTTGTGGTCATCCTTTAATTGGAGGTCATGGCATGTGTGTTTTCAAAAGGCCGCTAGGTCTTCTCATGTGAGTGCTGGAGACCGCCAATGTTCACTTTCTGCACCAAAGTGAAAAGAACTCAGCGTATCCGTTATTTTAATGAGCTACACTACGACAATGTGGAGTTGGTCAAGGGCTTAATTTATGGACTTTGTATTATTCTGTTAATCGGGATGCTTCGCCAGGTCATGTACTTATTGCCTCATTTGTGGTATTTTAAAGTTTTCTGAACCCTTTCTTTGAATGACTATTTGAATTTCTCGAGAAACGTTCACACTATCTGAGGGGTGTTTGGCGGTGGAACCAGGAAGCACCGTGTAGCAATTCATTCTGTGCTTTCTACCAAATACCATATATTATTCTCTCTCCATGAAAGCAGGTCATAAGGAAGTGAGCAGATTCAATATCTTCCTCCTTAGAGGTAGATCTGGGCACTTCTGTGCCTGGGGGGCATCAAACCAGAGTGGGTGAGCTGAGCGATGAGTGGGTGTACAACTGAGAAAACCTCGGCTCCTCTGGAGAAAGTCAATGCAGGAGCATTGGCTGGTTTGGAAGTGTGGTAGAGATTTCCTTTCTGGCTTCTCTCAGTGGCTTATGGTGAGGACTCTGGCCCTAATTGTGCACCCTGATCTGATCCCTTTGCTTGGAGCTGAGCCTGGGGCACCTGCTGAGCCCCTCTCAGTTTTATACCAGCTCCTTGGAGAAGGATCAAAATGCAGCTGAATGTGGGTGGGGTCAAAGGTCAGAGTAGAAACTCTTGGTGTCCTCCAGGAAGCCGCCACTGCCTCCCATAGAAACCCCCCTCCCTACTGTAAGGTGTCTCTAGGTGGCCCTGTCAGAGGACAGGGGTCAGGCATTTTATATCAAGGGTGCTCTGAACATATTTTATTTTTTAAAAAAACTATGTTTGTGAATTTTATGTACACTGGCAAGCTTTGAAAATGTATTTAATTTTGTAATGTTTACCAATGATTTATTTACAAGCTATTTACTCAAATAAACAAAGCTGCTTACAACTCTGCTTACACGTTTGCCTTGCAAAACAACATGGGCGTGATTTTACTTTGTCAGATGCTCTGAAGATGAGGGTGTGTGCACATATGCTCAGTTGTGTCCGACTCTGTGCCACACCATAGACTGAAGCCCGCCAGGCTCCTCTGTCCATGGGATTTCCCAGGCAAGAATGCTGGAGTGGGCTGCCTTGCCCTCCTCCAGGGGATCTTCCTGACCCAAGAATCAGACCCAGGGATCGAACCCACACCTCCTGCATTGGCAGGTGGGTTCTTTACAACTGAGAAGCCACAGACAAGGGTACCAAGCACCCCTGGCTTTTCATTTTCAGGTCTTTTGTTCATTTGATCCTGGACCTCACCTGAGGCATCTTCAGATCAGGGGGTGAAAGGAGGGGAGCTGGGACAGAATCCCCGCTTGAGAAGGAAACAGAAAATAACTCTGTGCCTTGGCCCTGCCTGCCTTCTACAGCACTCCCCCAGGCCATGCGTCTTTCACTTCATTCAAACTCCCTTTTGCCCATCTGGTGTATATTCTCAAGATTTCAGATTAATCAGATATTCCAGTTATTGTTAGAATGCCTTACATGCTATGAGTACACAAAAATCAAAACTTGCAGGAGTTCTGTTAAGTTTGACCAGCCCAAATTATAATCTTTTCCTTTGAACTTTTCCTTTGAAGGCCTCTGAGGCCTACCACATCACACACTTCCTGCCCCCCTCCCACCCCCCACGGCCTTGCTCTTGGCCTGGCATCACCTGACTCCCTGGAGCACTCAAGCCACAAGCTGGGACCTCCTCCTCGCCTCTTCATCCGGGTCCCGACGCATCCATAGTCACCAAGCTTTTCCTCTGTTAATACTGCTTAAATCTGTCCCAGGGAAATCTTGCCGTGATTGCTACAACTATCTTGGATTTGACTTCCCTGTGTTCTGTCTTATGTCCCTCTGATCTGTTTTCCACCCAGTAATCAGAATAATCTTTCCCCAAAACAGCTCTGATCACTCCACTCCCCTACCTAAAACCCAAACCCTTCTGACTTCTCTTCAAGGAATTGGTCCCTACCTCTCCAGCCTTCTCTTTTGGCCTTTCAGACTGATGTCTGGTCCTACTGAATTCCTTGGGGTGTCTGAAATGTTCTCTGTATTTTTTTTCCTCAGAAATTTTGCAGAAATTACCTGGGTCTGGTACACCCTCTCCACCAACAGGCTGTATCTGGAAAGCTGGGTTGGACCCTTCCTAAGTGTGTGTACAGCCTAGTGGCATGTCTCCACTGTTACTACTGGCCTTTCACCTGTTGTCTCATCTGTTAGACTCTAGGATTCTTGAGGTTGGAACTGGGTCTTATCAATCACGCCCCTGGTTCTGTGCTTGACCCATCAGAGGGATCAATATGTGTTTTCCAATTGAATGAACGTTATAAATGATACTTCGAGAAAACTCAGCTGACTCCTTCCCACCTTGGAGAGTGCATATTGGACCCGAGCATATGTTTGAACCACCCGCAAAGCTTTAAAAGCTGCTGATGCCTAGACCCTAGTCCTGACCAACTTAATCAGAATCTGTAGGTAGGAGCAGAGGTTAGGCATTTTTAAGGTCCCCAAGTTGAGTACCCCAGGACACTGGCCATTCTTGTGTAGCCCAATGCCCACGTTAGACGGCAGGGCATCAGCTTGTGCTGTTATGACAGGCGGCCCCCATGACGTGAGCATGCTAACTATTTCTCATTTTATTTTCTACTGGAGAGCAATTAAGGGTCAGCACTTGGGGAATGACTTCAAAGGAACCAATTTCTGGCTCAGTGATTGCTTGAACCCTGGGAAATCCCCGTTTAAATGGAGTGGTATCCATTTACAGCAATCGTAATAGTGGCTCCCACTTCTTGATCACCGTGTTAAGTGTTTATCTGCCTTATCTCATTATATCTGACATTAATCTCATAGGGTGGATTGCTATTCTCATTTTACAGGTGAGAAAAAAATCAACGCAGAAAAGGTAAGCAACTTACCTGAGATCACACAGATATAGAGCCAAGATTCAAGCCCTTGACCATTAGGCTTACCTGCCTTTTACAGGGGGATATTCAGTCCCATACACAGGAGTAGGCCCCCTGCATCTGCATCTATCAGAGAATCTCACTGCGTCTACAGTGGGCCGGGCCCCTGAGCTGGTGGGTGCGGTGGGGAGGCTCTGTGGTTGGAGGGGTCCTCGGCCTCCTGACAGTCCTCTCCATCTGTAGGTAGAAGCAGAGCTTAGGCATTTTTTAAGGTACCCCGATTGAGTGCCTGGGCCACTGGCCATTCTTGTATAACCCAATGCTCACGTCTGATGGCAGGTCATCAGCCTGTGCTGTTGTGACAGGTGGCAGCCATGATGTGAGCACATTGTTTCTCATTTTATTTTCTACTGGAGAACCCAGGGCCCCGCCTGCTCTGGAGCTGTGGCACAGCCTATTCCAGGCTCTTCTTGTTGTCTCCCCTAACAAAAAGCTCCTGGGTTTGGCCTTGGCAGCAAAGTACAGAACACCCTTCCTTCAGTTTCCTGAGAAGGCGAATTTAGGAGAAAGAGAAGCCCAGGGTGATGTGGTTTCCAGCTCTTGTTACACACAGATGTTTGATTTTCATTTACAAACTGGAGACCCCATGAAAGGCTGTGTGCTGTGCAGAAATCAGTTGATCAACAGTAGATGAGTAAGTCATTATTTCCGGTTCTTTCCAAGAAGATGAAGTGGCTGGGGACATGAGCTCTGTGCGAGCCACACTGAGGGGTACAGGCTGAAGGGGTCAATGCCAAGAGATTGCCAGGCAGGCACCAGGCCCCCACCTGGAGACGCAGGTGGGAGAGCATCTGGGAGGCGACCTCATCCCTTTCCATGGTCAGAGTGGGAGCCACGTGTTTGCCTGGGTGCCTGGTGTTGCTCTGGGCGCTGCTCCACGGCCTGCCTGCAAGCACGGGGCTTGTTTTTATTCCTGTCCCTCCAGTGTTGCTCGGCGAGACACCCGGGCTCAGAGCCAGCCCTTCGTGTGACTACTGAGTGACACTCCTGCACTTGCACCATGCTTCTGCTTCTGAGTTAAAGTTGTTGTGATTCCCTCTGCTTCTTAGGGATCTTCCTTGAATGCCAACACTTTGGGGAGCTTCCTACCACCCCCCCTCACCCACATCCTTTCACCCCTGCTTTGGGCACTAACCTAAGGACACTTTGATGGCAGAAATGGCCTAAGTGGTCTTGGGTGGGAAGAAGTACTATGGGTGGGAGGGCCCCTTGTCTATGGTCTAAAAACACACAAAGAACTCAGTGTATTTGGCACTGGAACTTTGGGAAAGCTGGTTTCAGATTGAACAGAGACAGGGGTCCTAGTGACTCTCCCCACTGCTGTTTTCTTCTTCTTTGAATTTATTTCAACCCAAAGGATCCTGGAGAGTTATCACTGAGAGCTGATGACATACTCTCTGAAGTTTGGGATGTAACTAGCTTTGGTGTTTGTAATTTGCCTGTGAAAAACAGGTGGATTCTCCCAGTCTTCTGTGAGCAAGAAAGATCCAGACTTCCTGGAGATCCCCTCCTCCCCGACTCAGACACCAGAGCTGGAAATGCTTCACTTCTTCAGTGTTCTGATGCCACCGTGGCGTCATGCACCTGGGAATGAATGGTTTGTATAAGACTGGATTGTTCTTCACCTCTCTCAGCTGTGTGGGTGTTTCCACCACAGCATACTGGATGAGCATGTCAGTGGAGTACTGTTACCACAACTGCAATCTAGGCCCTGGAGACCTGGTCTTCTGATGCTTTTGTTGGGTCCGTTGGATATATAAGACCAGATTTATCTCTGGTACATATTTCCTTCAGCTTCAAGCTCTTCAAAGTAGGGTGTATTAAATGATGCTGGGTTTGGGTTCACCTTATTATGGTGGATTCTAGAGGTAGAAAGTCCTATCAAGTATATGGGAGTTTAAAAAAGTGTTTGTGCTATGTTGACTTAGTCACATTTTACAGACACACATATGCACACAAATTCAGTGTTATCCTTGTTGGGAGACAGTTATACACGGGTCACTAGTGTTTCTGCGTGTTTGTGGCCAGACACTGCCTTAGGGCTGCACAAGTGTTTTCAAGTATGATTGTATGTGTAGCAAACTGTTGGAAGATAGAGATTGCTTCTCCCTCTAGAGCAGAAAATAGGTAAGCTTACTGCCTATTATAAAAGATACGGGTTCCCTAAGTTCAGAGTTCTTTCTTCTGTAGTGCAACCCTTTGCAAGTACAGTTGTCACTCAGCCTTCTTTGCAACCCCCTGTGCGAATTGGGACTTGCAAAATCATCATTCCAAAATGCTGCTTCTCTAGCTACTATTCTTGTGAATAATAAGCTGTCCTCTCTCTCTGACCCAGGAGTATTGGGTCTTTGATGCATTCCTGGCTCTCAGGCAGGCTAACTTTTCAACTTGGAAATAGGGTCAAATCTCATACAGCACCCAGGTCTTGGCAATGATCAGTCTTCCTGGTCTCTTTGAGTATGATTTGCATCATTTGTGTAACTAGTAGATACTTTTTCTTGTTTAGACGCTAATCTGATCCATCGTTTTCAATCATAGAGAGTCAGAAATTTTCTTTGGAGAGATTTCATGTCTGGAAATGATTTTCTGTTGGCAGAATTTACTTTTACTTTCACAAAAGCTATTTTTTCTCTCTCTCCTTGTTAGCAACAAAAGGAGGATGCTGTATGATAGAGATAAGGGGAAATGGGCCGATGGAAGAGAGACATAACAAATTTACAGAAAAATGACACTCGAGTGAAGCTGAGAAGATAGGCAGATGGCAGTTCTTGTCTTGAATCTTTCTCTTTAAAATAGGTACTTAAATAATATGAGTGGCAGTTTATCACATGCTACCTTGACATCCTCAAATTAAACTCCAAAAGCAGTTTAGTGACTGTAAACTTTATTTGCAGTATCACAGTCAATCCAGTGGTCCCTGAACAAGAAAATAGGAAAGCAAGCTCATGGAATGAATTCCTGGTGCTCCCAGATAGCAAAGTGATCCATATAAAGTGTAACGCATCATGCCCCTTGGGGTCACAAATTGTTTGAGGGTAAGTGATTTTGCAGGTTGGTTTTCCTCTTATTAGTAGTAGGAAATTACTCCTGGTGTGCATTAGAATTGTAAAGGGGGCCGTTAGTGACTCAAACCCCCTTTCTGATAGCTATGGATTAGGAGACAAATAAGGCAAAGTATCTTAATTTTAAAAAATATTTTTATAGCATTTAGCACCTCACTCTTTTTGGCTGTAACCCCAACATGGAGCACCAAAATGCATAATCTATAGTGTAGGCTTAGAGAATCATCTCTTTCTGAAATTAATGATGGGTGAGGAGTTGAACAAAACCTCCTAAACTGCTTAAAAAAAAAAAAAAAGTATAGTTTTTAAATATTTTATTCTGTTTCAAACATGTGCTCCTTTTTTCATTTAAAAAAATTTTTACTTTTTGGCTATACTGCATGGCATGTGGGAATTTAGCTCCCTGACCAGGGACCAAATCTGCACCCCCTGCATTGGAAGTGTGGAGGCTTAACCACCCGACCACCAGGGAAGTCCCACGTGCTCCTTTCAGAGCTGAGAGCGCCCTGCCTATCTCCTTAAGCTCGTGCTGTGCTAAGGCACTTCAGTTGTGTCGGGACTCTCTGTGGCCCCATGCACCGTAGCCCGCCAGGCTCCTCTGTCCATGGGGTTCTTCAGGCAAGAATACTCGAGTGGGTTACCATGCCCTCCTCCAGGGGATCTTCCTGACCCAGGGATCGAACCCACGTGTCTTATGTCTCCTGCACTGGCAGGCAGGTTCTTTACCTTTGAGCCACCAGGAAAGTCACATCTTTAAGCTAGGAGTTCTTAAAGCTACAGCTCATGTGGCCTTAAGGGGAGTCTTCAAAACCTCTGAAACTTTGTAAGAGAGAGCAAGAGATCAGACAGAGATAGAGACACACACAGAGCAAAAGAGAGAGAGAGAGAGTGCTCTAAAGGAGAGATATAAATTGCTTCAGAGAGGGAAGAGCAGAGAGGTGGGAACATTTCTGGCAGGAGAGGGTCTAGGCTATCTTCAGGTTCCCACGGTGTCCATCCCAAGAACAGGTGAAGAACCAAGCTCTGGAGGCCATAGTCCCACAGGAAGCCAGGGTTGCTGAGTGTTCCAGAAGAGCTGGGCAAGCCCAGCCTCCTGTCCTGGGCCCCAGCCCTCCCTGATTCCCTGGTTTCTGTCTTTCCCACCTCATCCTCAGAGGTTCCACTTGCTAAATTGCTTCTATGAATATTAGCTTCTCCCTGAGATGCTACTCCCAGAGCAAACAGCAACCTGCCCAGCAGGGAAGCCGCTGGGGATGGTCCTGTGCCCCTCCCCCCCACCACACACATACACTGACTTATTCAGGAGTGAGCTCCATGTCCCTCTCCTCTTCTGCTTTTGTGGGATGAATTCCACTCATAGGCTCTGAGGATCACATGTTTTTGATGTAGATTCACCTCCAACAGGCTCAGCTTCCCAGGTCTGCTTCGGTAGCCAGTGCCCTTTGCCTCAGCAGTGCATACCCTGAGCTGATGGAACACCTGGAGGAATGTCTTTCCTCCCCTTCCTGTCCCTTCTGGAATCTTGCTTAGGTCTTCAAACAAGAAAATGCATGAAAACAAGCCTGTGAAGAGTGGTATACCATGCACCGGAAGGAGTGGAAGAAAATCCACGCTTTGTCATCCTGTCCCTGGGAAAAAGCAAGGAAAGAAAGGGTAGGAATAATGCCTTGGCCTTCTGCAAACCACTTCTCTGTATATGCTTCTGTTGTCCCGGAAGCATACAAATATATTGTATTATATTTGGGCTGGGAATTTAAATTCCATAAAATATTTTTTAATTTCTGGGAGGAAGTCAACACTTAGTTGTTCTTGCTCATGTTTTATCATGAGTTTCATTTAATCCAAAGTGTTGCTTCCTAATTTACAATCTTTCTGCGGAGGAAACATGAAAGATGCTTCGTAAAGCCGCTCTGCAAGCAGGATGCACATTTCAGAACAGAATTTGCCCCCTGCTTAAGTAGTTGCTTACCCTTCCACCTCCTGAGATCAAGAATGACTCATTCGTGTACAGAATGAACCAGACAAAGCAACATTTCTAATGTGCTCCAGACCCTGAAGGCAGAAACCCTTTGAGAATTGAAATTCCCGTTTTATTGCCAACAACAATTAGACAGAATGTCCATTCAGTGGTGATCGCCCAGAGGAAAACAAGCAGGAGCGGACACGACTGAAGTGACTTAGCAGCAGCAGCAAGAGCTCTTAAGATTATAACCAATCATCAATCCAGTCAACTCCCTCAGATACTAACTTCATTACTGAAGGGTCATCACGTTTGTGTTGTCAGGGTTTTCTTGAAAAATCCTTGGTGGCTATTTATGGGTCACTGGGAAAGTAAGTGTTAATGTCTGCCTTGGATGCTTTAGGACTGACCCTTTAAATGCTTATATGGGATTGGCCGAGTCTGGAAGTTGTGTTGGTTTTGGTTCACAAGAGCTTTTAAATTACCTGTAGCTGTCAGAGGGGATCATCTCCTTAGGAAGATGGGTGGAGCTTGCCCATCGCCCCACGGGGTTCAGGTTTTTACAATACTGCTGCTGTGGCCTCTGGTCTCCCCTTTCACTTTAAATGGTGGTTCTGAAGGAAAGCTATCGTGCCGCTGATGTGGGGCTTCCCTGATGGCTCAGATAATAAAGAATCTGCCTGCAGTGCAGGAGACCTGGGTTTGATCCCTGAGTGGAGAAGATTCCCTAGAGAAGGGAATGGCAACTCATTCAGGTATTCTTGCCTGGAGAATTCCATGGAGAAAAGAGCCTGGGGGGCTATAGTTTATGAGGTTGCAAAGAGTTGGGAATGACTGAGCAACCAAGCGCAGGCGGCTGTGGTGAGGCCGGGGCGGGGGCCGGGAGGAGCAACCCAACTTCCAAGGAGCGGTGGCTGCGTGGGTGCAGGAGGGCCTAGAGGAGCTATCCCACGTCGAAGGTCAGGAAGGGCGGCGGTAAGAAGATACCTCTCATCCAAGGTAAGGAGCAGCAGCTGCGCTTTGCCGGAGCAGCCGTGAAGAGATACCCCATGACCAAGGTAAGAGAAACCCAAGTAAGATGGTAGGTGTTGCAAAAGGTCATCAGAGGGCAGACACACTGAAACCATATTCACAGAAAACTAGTCAATCTAATCACACTAGGACCACAGCCTTGTCTAACTCAATGAAACTAAGCCATGCCCACAGGGCAACCCAAGACGGGCGGGTCATGGTGGAGAAGTCTGACAGAATGTGGTCCACTGGAGAAGGGAATGGCAAACCACTTCAGTATTCTTGCCTTGAGAACCCCATGAACAGTATGAAAAGGCAAAATGATAGGATACTGAAAGAGGAACTCCCCAGGTCAGTAGGTGCCCAATATGCTACTAGAGATGAGTGGAGAAATAACTCCAGAAAGAATGAAGGGATGGAGCCAAAGCAAAAACAATACTTAGCTGTGGATGTGACTGGTGATAGAAGCAAGGCCCGATGCTGTAAAGAGCAATATTGCATAGGAACCTGGAATGTCAGGTCCATGAATCAAGGCAAATTGGAAGTGGTCAAACAAGAGATGGCAAGAGTGAACTTCAACATTTTAGGAATCAGCGAACTAAAATGGACTGGAATGGGTGAATTTAACTCAGATGACCATTATATCTACTACTGCGGGCAGGAATCCCTCAGAAGAAATGGAGTAGCCAACATGGTCAACAAAAGAGTCAGAAATGTAGTACTTGGATGCAGTCTCAAAAATGACAGAATGATCTCTGTTTTTTTTCCCAAGGCAAACCATTCAATATCACGGTAATCCAAGTCTATGCCCCAACCAGTAACATTGAAGAAGCTGAAGTTGAACTGTTCTATGAAGACCTACAAGACCTTTTAGAACTAACACCCAAAAAAGATGTCCTTTTCATTATAGGGGACTGGAATGCAAAAGTAGGAAGTCAAGAAACACCTGGAGTAACAGGCAAATTTGGCCTTGGAATCTGGAATGAAGCAGGGCAAAGACTATAGAGTTTTGCCAAGAACATGCACTGCTCATAGCAAACACCCTCTTCCAACAACACAAGAGAAGACTTTACACATGACCATCTGACATCACCGGATGGTCAACACCAAAATGAGATTGATTATATTCTTTGCAGCCAAAGATGGAGAAGCTCTATACAGTCAGCAAAAACAAGACTGGGAGCTGACTGTGGCTCAGATCAAGAGCTGCTTATTGCCAAATTCAGACTTAAATTGAAGAAAGTAGGGAAAACTGCTAGACCATTCAGGTATGACCTAAATCAAATCCCTTATGATTATACAGTGGAAGTGAGAAATAGATTTAAGGGCCTAGCTCTGACAGATAGAGTGCCTGATGAACTATGGAATGAGGTTCGTGACACTGTACAGGAGACAGGGATCAAGACCATCCCCATGGAAAAGAAATGCAAAAAGGCAAAATGGCTATCTGAGGAGGCCTTACAAATAGCTGTGAAAAAAAGAGAACCAAAAAGCAAAGGAGAAAAGGAAAGATATAAGCATCTGAATGCAGAATTCAAAGAATAGCAAGAAAAGATAAGAAAGTCTTCTTCAGCGATCAATGCAAAGAAATAGAG
Source organism: Capra hircus (assembly GCF_001704415.2). Taxonomy (NCBI): domain Eukaryota; kingdom Metazoa; phylum Chordata; class Mammalia; order Artiodactyla; family Bovidae; genus Capra; species Capra hircus. The sequence continues at coordinate 74,737,269 of NC_030816.1, forward strand.
GAAAAGAACAGAATGAGAAAGACTACTGATATCTTCAAGAAAATTAGAAATACCAAGGGAACATTTCATGCAAAGATGGGCTCAACAAAGGACAGGAATTGTATGGACCTAAGAGAAGCAGAAGATATTATGAAGAGGTGGCAAGAATACACAGAAGAACTGTACAAAAAAGATCTTCATGACCCGGATGATCATGATGGTGTGATCACTCATCTAGAGCCAGACATCCTGGAATGTGAAGTCAAGTGGGCATTAGAAAGCATCACTATGAACAAAGCTAGTGGAGGTGATGGCATTCCAGTTGAGCTAGTTCAAATCCTGAAAGACGATGCTGTGAAAGTGCTGCACTCAATATGCCAGCAAATTTGGAAAACTCAGCAGTGGCCACAGGACTGGAAAAGGTCAGTTTTCATTCCAATCCCAAAGAAAGACAATGCCAAAGAATGCTCAAACTACCACACAATTGCACTCATCTCACATGCTAGTAAAGTAATGCTCAAAATTCTCCAAGCCAGGCTTCAGCAATACGTGAAGCGTGAACTTCCAGATGTTCAAGCTGGTTTTAGAAAAGGCAGAGGAACCAGACACCAAATTGCCAACATCCACTGGATCATGTAAAAAGCAAGAGAGTTCCAGAAAAACATCTATTTCTGCTTTCGTGACTGTGCCAAAGCCTTTGACTGTGTGGATCACAATCAACTGTGGAAAATTCTGAAAGAGATGGGAATGCCAGACCACCTAACCCGCCTCTTGAGAAATCTGTATGCAGGTCAGGAAGCAACAGTTAGAACTGGACATGGAACAACAGACTGGTTCCAAATAGGAAAAGGAGTCTGTCAAGGCTGTATATTGTCACCCTGCTTATTTAAGTTCTATGCAGAGTACATCATGAGAAACGCTGGACTGGAAGAAACACAAGCTGGAATCAAGACTGCTGGGAGAAATATCAATAACCTCAGATATGCAGATGACACCACCCTTATGGCAGAAAGTAAAGAGGAACTAAGGAGCCTCTTAATGAAAGTGAAAGTGGAGAGTGAAAAAGTTGGCTTAAAGCTCAACATTCAGAAAACGAAGATCATGGCATCTTGTCCTATCACTTCATGGCAAATAGATGGGGAAACAGTGGAAACAGTGTCAGACTTTATCTTTTTGGGCTCCAAAATCACTGCAGGTGGTGATTACAGCCATGAAATTAAAAGATGCTTACTCTTTGGAAGTAAAGTTATGACCAACCTAGATGGCATATTCAAAAGCAGAGACATTACTTTGCCAACTAAGGTCTGTTTAGTCAAGGATATGGTTTTTCCAGTGGTCATGTATGGATGCCAGAGTTGGACTGTGAAGAAAACTGAGTGCCGAAGAATTGATGCTTTTGAACTGTGATGTTGGAGAAGACTCTTGAGAGTCCCTTGGACTGCAAGGAGATCCAACCAGTCCATTCTGAAGGAGATCAGCCCTGGGATTTCTTTGGAGGGAATGATGCTAAAGCTGAAACTCCAGTACTTTGGCCACATCATGCAAAGAGTTGACTCATTGGAAAAGACTCTGATGCTGGAAGGGATTAGGGGCAGGAGGAGAAGGGGATGACAGTGGATGAGATGGCTGAATGGCATCACTGACTCGATGGGCGTGAGTTTGAGTAAACTCCGGGAGTTGGTGATGGACAGGAAGGCCTGGCATGCTGCGATTCGTGGGGTCGCAGAGTTGGACATGATTGAGCGACTAACTGAACTGAATTCATATATATGTGTGTATATATATATTCTTTTAAAAATTCTTTTCTATTATGGTTATTCACAAGGTATTGAATATGGTTCCCTTAGTGCTGTGCTGCTGATTTTATAAGAATCTTATAGGAAGCAAGCTTGGGGTACTAAGAGGGGTGGGGTTAGCACACACCTTCTAGAAGAGGCTTAAGCAGCCATAGTAAGGTCCCTGGCCCCTCTTTTCCTCCACACAGTGACCCCCCTACCAATTTATCAGAGGCCCCACATTCATTCATTCTCCTTTACGTTAACCAGCACATACTCCTGGGATCTTAAGCTTTAATCATCTTCGCTTTTGTCAAGTGTGGACCATCATGTCTTTTGGCCCCCAGTGTGATATAGGGCTCCCCAAACAAAGTACTTCTCTGGTGGCTCAATCAGTAGAGAATCTGCCTGCATTGCAGAAGACCTGGGTTCAACCCCTGCGTCGAGAAGATCCCTTGGAGGAGGAAATGGCAAGCCACTGCAGTATTCTTGCCTGGGAAATCCCATGGACAGAGAAGCCTGGCAGGCTACAGTCCATGGGTTACAAAGAGTCGGACACCACTGAGTGACTAAATCACCACCAAACAAAGTAAGGGCATCTCTTGTAATTAAAATAGCAAAACTAAATATGTATCGAGGCAGGCCTTGCTTTGGCACTAGATGAAGCAGTCTGTGATTCTGGTACGTAGATCTGAATATTTTGTCCACAGAATGTTTCATGTGATGCAAATATTGCAGAGAAAGGTAAAGCTCAGAAAATTATCAGAGGGGCCTTGGATAAGTTTGCAAAGGGGTGGATGGGGCAGGTATGGCCTTCACTGTGATAAAGTCCACTGAGGGCCCCGCGTGGGCCCTAGGAGGTTGGTAGAGTGAAAAAAGCACTTGGATCTGTCAGAACCCAGCCTGGTGTCTTTGGGCAAGTGATTCTGTCTGGGCTTCCACCTCCTCCTCTTAAAATTAAGACTATTTGCCCTAACTATCTTGTGGAGTAGGAATGAGCAATAAACATTAAAGGTCGGCCGCAGCATTAATGTCTACTGGAAGCTTGACTGGTTTGATCACCTTGCTGTCCAGGGGACCCTTAAGAGTCTTCTCCAGCACCACAATTCGAAAGCATCAATTCTTCAGTGCACAGCCTTTTTTATGGTCCAACTCTCACATCTTACATCTCACCCAGCACCTTATTACTATTACATGCATGTCATTGCTTAGAATATCTTTCTTGCTCATTCTCAGTTTCAAAAATGATGATCACTACCCTTAGGGCCCTTGCTTTTTCTCCTCTCTCTTCCTTCTCCATGTGTTACCATTATTAATCTGATTCGGTTCAACCACAAGGGTGAAGCCGGGGGAAGTCAGTGGAGTTGACAGCACAGCTTAAGTCTGTGAGGCCACCATCAAGAGTCTCCAGGGGCAAGGCTGGAGCACCTGCCCATGGGGGACAAGGATCTGAACCCCAGGATTCTCCAGGTTTTCCAATTCCGTAGTTAGAAGCTTGGAGGAACTGAAAGAACTTTGGGTTGATCCTTGCTGTCTGTGTATTACATTTTGTCCTCATTAGTACTGAAATGTGTTTGTATCACTTCTCCTTCTTGAGGTCATACCTGGCTGGGGGTGGAGATGGCCTTTGGGTCAATACCCTAAATCCAGCAGTCATCCCAGTGGGGCAAAATTGTGGATGGGAAAATGGCCCTCTATAGCTAAGGCTCAAAGAAGGTGAAATCCATCTAGCAAGGCACATGTTTTTTTTTTTTTTTTAAATCCCCAGTGTTTCTAGGGGCCAGTGTTTTTTAAATCAAGGACAAGGTTATAGAAAATCATCTTTAATTAAACCTGCATCAGTCCCTCTAGGGCTTTGTGCTGTGTTCACCTCTTAAATTATCCACTCCAATTAGCAGAATCCTTCCTCCCAGCCTCGAGGTTTTATTTGCAGGTCTCACGGTGCTCTGACAGCTCCAATCTGTTTCATTGTGTCTGGAAGCAGCATTTGTAGGATTTCTTCCCCGGCTGCCTCAGGCTGCATTCTTTTTCTCTCCCAGTGTGTCTTTGTTGTGAGCCCAGCTAAGGCCACAGCCAGCTTTGTCTCTTAAACCACCACCCCCTGCCTATTGCCACCCTACTGACTTTTATTCCCGGCTCTTCCTAGAATTAGTCTCCACCTGTCCATGTATTTAATCAAGATATTGACCAGCATTCCTTACTCCTTTCAGAAAGAAACTTATGGAAGCCATGCTCCCTCCTTCAGCCAGAAAAACCAAAGTGGCAGAGCCTTCTCACTCAAGCATCTACCCAGCTGACATTGCACCCTAAAATGATTAGAAAAACTCAGTTGATATTTTAAATCATCATTCAATTAATTAATCCAAAAAGAAAAGGGAACAGAATATGTTCACTTTCTTTCATGTGATCCACATGTTGCCCCTTAAGTACTTCAGCTTCCTGGAACACCTATTGTTGTTGTTGAGTCACTAAATCATGTCTGACTCTTTGTGACCTGCAGCATGCCAGGCTGTAGCACACCAGGCTTCCCTGTCCTTCACTGTCTCCCAGAGTTTGCTCAGGCTCATGTCCATTGAGTCAGTGATGCTATCTATCCATCTCATCCTCTGCCGCCCTCTTCTTTTGCCTTCAATCTTTCCCAGCATCAGGGTCTTTTCCAATGAGCTGGCTCTTGGCATCGGGTGGCCAATGGATTGGAGCTTCAGTTTCAGCATCTGTCCTTCCAATGAATATTCAGGATTGATTTCCTTTAGGATTGACAGGTTGGATCTCCTTGCAGTCCAAAGGGTTCTCAAGAGTCTTCTTCTGCACTATATTGGATATCTATTAAGAGCTATAAATTACTGAACAGTAATTTTAAAAAGAAATCATTATAACAAAATATTTATAGTGTACAAAAAATCCAAGGAAGAATATTCAAATATGTTTTATACTTATATCTATCTATGTCTGTGTAAATATCTGTATATATTTATCACCTGTGATATCTACAAGCCATTAAGCTTAAGATGTGAAACATAGATAAATTGAAGCCCTCTTTATGCCCCTCTGCTGATCCCTCTCTCTACAGTGGTAACTATGAACCTGACTTTGGCGTATATCCTTGCCATGTATGTCTTCATACTTTCACTACTTATGAAGGATCCATAAATAATGCTGCATTAAAAACTTCGTGTAAATAGCATCATATTCTATGCATCTGTCTGCAACCTGTTTTTCACGTGTGAGGATTTCCTGTGTAAATATTAATAATTTGGCCACTTCATTTACTCTAAAGGAGGTGTGCCCTTTCTCTCTTGGATGGATGTTTAGGCCCTGACTTTCAGTAATTATGAACAATGCTGTGATGGATTCATCATTACAGGGGATCTGTGTGCGTGACAGTCTTCACAAGTGAATCAAGGTGATCAGGCAAGTCTGGGAAACTCTAGAGCAAACTTTTCCTGTAAAAGGCCAGATCATAAATAGTTTCAGCTTTGTGGTGACAAAGCTCTTGACAGGCCCTGTCAATTCCCTCCAGCCCACCTTCTTCACAATCCTCAAAAAAATATAAAAACCGTTCTTAATTTGAGGGCTGTCTACAGTATGCTGGCAGATTTGGTCCACTAGCCTGTGCCTGACCCTGCTCTGAGTACCACTGAGATGAGTCTACCTATGTCCGTAAACCTATTCAGCTCAGTTCAGTTCAGTTCAGTTGCTCAGTCATGTCTGACTCTTTGCGACCCCATGAATCGCAGCATGCCAGGCCTCCCTGTCCATCACCAACTCCTGGAGTTCACTCAAACTCAAGTCCATCGGGTCGGTGATGCCATCCAGCCATCTCATCCTCTGTCATCCCCTTCTTCTCCTGCCCCCAATCCCTCCCAGCATCAAAGTATTTTCCAGTGAGTCAACTCTTCACATGAGGTGGCCAAAGTACTAGAGTTTCAGCTTTAGCATCATTCCTTCCAAAGAACATCCAGGGTTGATCTCCTTCAGAATGGACTGGTTGGATCTCCTTGCAGTCCAAGGGACTCTCAAGAGTATTCTCCAACACCACAGTTCAAAAGCATCAATTCTTCAGTGCTCAGCCTTCTTCACAGTCCAACTCTCACATCCATACATGACTACTGGAAAAACCATAGCCTTGACTAGATGACTTTGGAATGCCATAAACTCTGTCGCCTCCCCTGTCTCCCTGATAGTCCATGACTTGCTTCCTCCTTCCTTCCTTCCCTCCTTCCTTCCTTCCCGTATGGTTATGTGTTGCACGATTTATCATTTCTATGGAAACTTCTTGCTTGAACTCAGAGGTTTACTTTGGAGGAGGAGAGTGCCAGAGTCACTCTTCCTCTATAAAATTCTTACAGACTGAGGTTTATCCCACTTCTGAAAACCGGTGTGTGGCTGGGGCAGGTGGTAAACTGTGGGAACAGTGGAAATGCTTTCCGCCTCTAGAACTACAGCCTCAGAACAGGTGCCGCGTGGGGACAAGGGGAGAAGACAGTGTTCATTGGATGCAAAGCCATAAACGTGCTTAGAAAACTTGGCATCATCAATGGTGCATGCTAGTGAAGGCTTTTAATTTTTATGATTATCTAGGGGAGAAAACATATGGGGAATGGTGATAATGTTTTGGAAGACAAAGAAAACACTAACAGAGAACAGTCTTGAAAATACAAAAGAAAAATATGACACATCCTGAGGGCTGAATACAAAATCAATATTTGTCATGACAAGTATATGGTAAGGAGCTTTGAGAAAATGGAGAAATTCCAGACCACTGGCTGCAAGGCATCAAACAAGCTCACACCAGTCACACTTGACACATTTTAAGTTAGAGCTACAATATTAGCAGAATGGGTTGGTTCTGTTGGATTTGAGATGCAAACATTTTGTTCTCAGAAATAATTTGTTGGCCTGGATAAAACCCCAAAGACCGGGGAAATAGTGGCCCTGTGACCCTACGGGTGTGGTGTCATTTGGCTTTTGGGGTCATTGGCTTAAAGAGGTGTAGAGACAAGGGGTGGATGGAGACTGCCCCCTCAAACACTGGAGAGGGTGACTGCTGAGCACTCTGTAATACATGAGGCTGAAGCAGGTGGAGTCACTGGGGGCTTCCGGGAGGACTCAGCCAAACCAGCAGCATGGCATCCTTGTTGTGTAGACAGAGAAGTAACTGCAGGGCATCCTGGACACTGTGAGGAGGGTGCTGTTGGGTGGCTAGCTTGTCTACACCTTTCTGAATACAGCAAATAGAGTGCTCCTCTCATGATACCCTTGCTGGGTTCCCTGGCACCTTGCACCCCATCTCTCATGCCTTCCCCATGTCTAACCCACCAGAAGGCTCCTCTTCCGAGGGATATCACTCCTAACCCAGCCAAACGCTCTATGCTTCTGAAGGCTTATTCCAGGCCCTGTGTAGGGTCAGGGGGGCTTCCCCTCCACCTCTCATATCACAGGGGGCTGCTCAGCTAGAACCCAGGGACCTCTGGACCCAAGATGCTGAAGCTTCAGAGGGCAGTTTCACTGCACAACTCTGAGCAGTCCCTCTGCCTGCTGATTTTCCAGGTCATGCATCTCCTAAGAAGATTGCAGGGCTGATGGAAAATACCTTCTTCCTCCGTCTCCATGCCAACAGTATATGCAGGTCCTGCCTGCCTCTGTCCTCCCTGTGCCCCCGGCAAGGATGCCCCACGGTGTGTGTTGATCACCTTCTGGCACCGACTCACCATGACCTCCAGTCAGCTCTGTCTCCATCCATTCCCTCTGATACCCAGCATGTCTTTTTACTGTCCCACTTTGAGGCCAGTTGTGCAAAGTTGGAAAGAAAAAGAAATAGTCACCTACACTTGTAAGAATTATGCCCTTGGAATGTAATAACTAACAGTGGTTTGGCATTTTGTTTCAAAACTGTTTTTAATCTGTGTCATTCGACACATCTCTAGGAAGCAGGTGAAGCAAATTTTATTCAAACATTTAAATTTTTTTCATTTTATAAGTAAGGAATTTAAAGCTTGAAGAGAATTTCTGAAGAGAATTTTTAGGCCTTCCAGAAATTTCTGAAATTTCCAGGGCTGGTATGTGATAGATCTGGAACTCAGACCCAAATCTTAAACCTTAATCTCGTGATTTTTAATGAGAATATTATTTCCTCACGGTTCTCCAGAGAAACAGAACCAATAGAATACACATATACAAATACACATTTGCATATACCCATACAAACGTGTATGTCTATATTTATGTGGGTACACTATTTTTAATATAATTGTATATTTTTAAAATATTAGGTTTCAGAATTATATATTATGATTATTATTATTTATTAATATTATCATTTTATTATCTTAAGGATTGTCTTACATGATTACAGGAACTGGTAGGTTCAAAAATCTGTTGAGCAGACTGGAAGTTCAGAACTCAGATAAGAGTTGATGGTGCAGTTTTGAGGCAGAATTTCTTCTCTGGGAAACCTGAGTTTTTGTTCTTGAAGCCTTGAGCTGAGTGAATGAGGCCCACCTACATTATCAAGCTTACTTTCCTTATTTACTATCAACCACTTGAAAAAATTATGTATATCTACAAAATACCTTCCCAGCAGCACCTAGATTACTGTTTGATAAAATGACTGAGTACCGTAGTCTGGGGCTTCCCTGATAGCTCAGTTGGTAAAGCATCTGCCTGCAATGTGGGAGACCTGGGTTTCATCCCTGGGTTGGGAAGATTCCCTGGAGAAGGGAAAGACTACCCACTCCAATATTCTGGCCTGGAGAATGCCATGGACTGTATAGTCCATGGGGTCGCAAAGAGTCAGACACGACTGAGCGACTTTCACTTCACTTCACTTCACACCTTGGTCTAGCCAAGCTGAAACGTAAAGTAAGCATCACAGCTATATGATAAAAGTCTTTCCTAGGATAAGTCTCAGTTCTGTGGTGGGCAGAACCAAGAGTTAGCAGAGAAATGCAAATAAGACTGAAGATTTGGGCCCTAACCCGTGCTCTACGGCCTGCACCCCCTGCAGGCAGGGTCTGCATCAGGCTCAGCTTTGCTTTCCCAGTGCCTGGAATGATGGGTAGCCATGAGAGGCCATCAGTGAATATGGACTTAAGGGGTGTACTTAAAACATCCTCATTATCTCAGAGATGCCGATGATGGAATTAACCATATCTTTTTTTTTTTTTTTTTTCTGGCTGCCCTGCAGGGCATGTGGTATCTTACTTCCCAGACCAGGGATCAAACCCACACCCCCTGCAGTGGAAGCACAGATTCTTAACCATTGGACCACCAAGGGAAGGCCCTGGGTTAGCCATAGCTTATAAAACTGGTGGCTTCCAGCTCTTTCTAGCCATTAGAGTGTGCTTTGGAGCCTGACTGTCAAGGACTGAAATTCACAAAATTCCCACCTACTAGCTGTGCCACCTTAGGCAAGTAACTAAACCTTTCTGACTGACTTCCTCATTTGAAAAATGGGGGTGACGACTGTGTCTACTACATAAGGTTGTTGGGCAAAGTAAATGAGTTAATGCATGTGAAGGGCTGAACTCAGTGCCTGGCACGTAGAAAGAGCCAGTAAATGTTAGCTATAATTTCCTTTGTTATTTGTACATCTTCCTAGATTCTTTTGCTTTGAGCTCCACATTCTTATACGAAGGCCAGAGTTCTACAAGTTCTTCTTTCTCAAACATTTCCTAGGTTACCACTGCTAACTGCACACTGGAAGCTATGTGCTAGTTAAATATTGAGAAGATATTACCTTATGGAAGAGAGTCCCTCTAAATTAAAAAAACCGAGGGTAGCTTAGTATATTAGTTTGCTAATATGCTAGCAATATCCCTGCTAAGACAAACAGCCACAAACCAGGTGGCTTAAACAGAAATTCATATTTTCATATTCATATTTTCATTGTTCATTAGATGAGAAGTTTAAGTTCAGGTGTTGGCAGGATTGGTTTCTTCTGAGGGCTGGGGGAGAAATCTGTTCCATGCTTCTTTCCTAGGTTCGGAAGCTTAGCCTCTGCTCTTCCTTGGCTTGTAGAAGGCTGGCTCCTCCTTGTGTCTTTACCTGACTGTTGTCTTCTTTCTATGCCTGTCTGTCTCTGCGTCCATTTCCACTTCTTGTAAAGACACAGCTATGTAGGGCTAGGGCCTGCCTTAACGACTTCGTCTTAACTCGATCATCTGTGAAGACTGTGTAAGACCATATTCACAGGTATTGGGGTTAGGATTTCAGTATCTTTTGAGGGGACACAAACTCATGACATTCAGCTTTCGTGTTGGGTCTAGTGAATTATAATCAGCTTATGCTCTGGCCTGGGCAGTGTCCTCTGCTGCTGCTGCTAAATCGCTTCAGTCGTGTCCGACTCTGTGAGACCCCATAGAGCCCACTAGGCTCCTCTGTCCCTGGTATTCTCCAGGCAGGAATACTGGAGTAGTTTGCCATTTCCTTCTCCAATGCATGAAAGTGAAAAGTGAAAGTGAAGTCGCTAGCTGATGAGTAAATACCCAATTTCAAGCCACACAGTGGTATGTGCTGAGGAACCTCAGCCAGAGTGACATTGGGGGCCATCATGCTGTTGTTAATATTCCCTGTCGTTTTAACATCTTTTTTGTATCTCATAAGCACTCGCTTAGTTGGTGGTGTTCATGCCGAAAGATGGGTTGGAACGATTTGGAAATAAAAAGCTATGATGAAGTCCAAACACCTTGACACACCATGGACGTTTTAGAGAAGAAGCTATATTATTTTTGAAAAGCATGACTCCATGGTTTTTTACTTACATGCTGTGAGAAAATATTTCTCCCATTCTACATTTATCCTAGTGTTGAGAGTCCCTTGGACTGCAAGGAAATCAAACCAGTCAATCCTAAAGGAAATCAGTCCTGAATATTCATTGGAGGGACTGATGCTGAAGCTGAAGCTTTAATACTTTGGCCACCTGATGCGAAGAACTGAGTCATTGGAAAAGACCCTGATGCTGGGAAAGATTGAAGGTAGGAGGAAAAGAGGACCACAGAGGATGAAATGGTTGGATGGCATCACCAACTCGATGGACATGAGTTTGAGCAAGCCAGGAGTCGGTGATGAATAGGAGACCTGGCATGCTGCAGTCCATGGGGTCGCAAAGAGTCAGACACGACTGAACAACTGAACTGAAATGAGAAATTAGTTTGGGTTACGGAAGACCTTCAGGCTGAGTTCCTCCCATGTAAGCTCCTGCCCTGTATGTGCGTAACTCTGCAAACTCTCCCAGGCTTTTTCACAAGTACCGCCCAGCTGATATAGATACTCTATCTGTCCCATCTCAGACGTCACTCTGAGGTCTGTGGGGAAGGTGATGCTCCCTAACTTTACAAGTGTGGTCACTGAGATGCACAGAGAGTGAGAGGCCGGGCCAGGAGAGAGGTACCATTCCAGGGCTGATTCCATGACCGCAGATGGAAGACCTTGGTAGAAGGACAGCAAAATCCTTTCACGTCAATAGACAGCCAACGGGAGTTTGCTGTATGGCTTAGGAAATTCAAACAGGGGCTGTGTATCAACCTAGGGCGGTGTGAGGAGATAGATGAGAGGGAGGTTCAAAAGGGAGGGGATTTATACCCTCCCTTTTGTATACCTATGGCTGATTTATGTTGAGGTTTGACAGAAAACAGCAAAATTCTGTAAAGCAATTATCTTTCAATAAAAAAAATTAATTTAAAAAATCCTTTCGTGTCTGTACACCACTGAGTTCACACTACACAAAGGACTGGTTCAGACCAAACTCTAATCCTGAAAGATACATGCACCCTATGTTCATAGCAGCACTATACACAATAGCCAAGATGTGGAAACCAGCTAAATGTACATCAATAGAGGAGTGGATAAAGAAGATGGGGTACTTGTATACACTGGAATATTACTCAACCATTAAAACGGAATGAAAGATTTCCATTTGCAGCGACATGGGTGCCACTAGAGATTACCGTACTAAGTGAGGTAAGTCAGAAAGAGAAAGCACCGTATGATATCATTTTTATGTGGAATCTAAAATATGACACAGATGAACCTATCTATGAGCCAGAAATAGACCCAGGGACACGGAGAACAGATTTATGGCTTCCAAGGGGAAGGGAGTTGAAGGAGGGCTGGAGTGGGAGACTGGGGTTAGCAGATGTAAGCTATTCTACATGGAACAGATAAACAACAAGGTCCTACTGCATAGAGCAGGGAGATGTATTGTGTATTCTACGCAAAACTGTAAAGGAAAAGAATACATGAAAAGAATGCATATGTATGTGTAACTGAATCACTTTGCTGTACAGCAGAAACTAACACAATATTGCAAATCAACTATACTTCAATTAAAAAAAATTAACTAAGGACTTGTTAAAAGCTTCCAGAAAGACAGGCGAAGCCTTAATGGTGGGAAAAATGAAACTGCACAATGTCAATTCATTCCCCTGGGTCCTGTTTCTCCTCCAAGTGGAAATCAAATACTGGATAAGGAGTTGTCCCGAGGTCTCCATCTTTTGAAGGTGACTGGCCAAAAATCAATTTCCCTACTGAAGTCATTCTTACTGTTAACTGAAGGTCAAGCCGGTCACTAAAGACCACCGTTTGTCACCTGTTGGGAATAGTCCTCAGGGCAGCTGCTCCAGGCACTTACAGCCTTTCACAGACATCTATCCTGTCATCAGCTTTCCAGCAAGACAAGACACTTCCCTTCCCACCGCTCCTGTCTGGGGGCATGCTAGCAGCGTTCTGCAAGAACAAGGCCCTGAGATGCTCGTAAGCACAGATGCAGCTGCTGGCAGGATAGGAGAGGGAGTCAGGTGGCAATGTGCAGGTCTCCACAAGAACCTGTCATGTGCCGGAAGCCTGCTGGGTGCTGGAGTATGCAGAGAATGACTGCTAGAGCTACTGTTTTCTGGAGACCTACCGTGTACCAGCAGACCCTCAGCACATTCTGTGTATTGCTTCATTTAATTCTCAATATTCCTGTGAGGCTGGTAGGCACTAATGCTATCCCATTTTACAGATAAGAAAACTGAGGCCCAGGTGGTTAGAAAGCTTGCCCAGCTATACAGCTAAAAGTGGAAGAGTTGGGACTTTAGCCTAGTAGGTCTGACTTCAGAGCAAGGTCTCAATAGCATTTTAACAACATCAGGGACTTTATGGTCAGGAGAGAGAGAATACTAGCCCACAAGAATTACGGTAAGGAGTGTAGTGAGGGCTGTTGGAACAGAGAGAAAGGACCTTGGATGGAGTCTTAGGGGGTGGTCACGAAAGCACTTCCAGAGTCAAGGGCCTGGCTATGTGTCCCCACAGCACCTTGTGATGGTTACTTCTGTGTGTCAGGTTGGCTGGGTTACAGGATAATTAGGTCAGGCATCATCCTGGGTGTTTCTCTGAAGGTGTTTTGGATGAGATTAACATTTAAATGTGAGGACCAAATAAAGCAGACGGCCCTGCCTAGCGTGGGTGGACCTCACACAATCAGATGAAGGCTGGGATAGAACAAAGAGCTGACCCTGCCCTGAGTGAGGGGGGGTTCCTCCTGCCTGCCTGCCTGTGAGCTGGGACATCGGATCTTTTTCTGCTTCTGGACTAGAACTGAAACATCGGTTTTTCCTGGATCTTCAGCCAGCTGGCCTTTGGACTAGAACTCCACCACTGGCTGTCCTGGTTCTCAAGCTTTCAGAGATGGACTAGAACTAGAGCCAATGGGCTCTTATGGGTCTCAGTCTGATGACTCCCACCCTGCAGGACTGGAGACTTGCCTACCTCTGTGATCACATGAGCCAAGTGTTTATAATACATCTCTTTATTTCAATCTGCACGCACACTCATCCCTTCTAGTGTCTATTGGCTCTGTTTCTCTGGACAACCTTGAATACACACCCTGTTCTTATCCGTTCACACCACCTACCCCAGCATCTTATCACTGCCTATTTACTTACGCCTCTTCACTGGGCTGTGAACTCTGGGTGGCAGGGACCCGTTCCCCTTATTCCTTGTCATATCCTCGGAGTCCAACAACACCACGTACGGAAAGGACTAGCAGAATGCCTGTTGATCGATTGAATGAGAGGATGAATGGGGTTCTGGGACCCTAAGGATGAGTAAAGATGAGTATGAGGAGGCATCGGAGGTGGTGGGTTGGCAGCTGGAGAAGAAAGTTCTAGCAGCGGGGTAACGGCACGGTTCAAGCATCTGGACACGAATGATTTGAGCAGGGCTGGAGGCGCAGCTTGAGGCTGGGAAGGGTGGAGCTGACAAGCCAGGTCAAAAGGGGCATCACACATGTGTTAAGCAGCTTGTACTTTATCCACACAGGGATCCATTGTAGCGCCTGAGGATTGAGAATCCATCTTGCAGTGTGACCTTGGCTAAAGAATTAACTCCACCTGGGCCTAGGTTTTGTTGTTACTTGTTTTGTCTGTTCCTTTGCATGACTGGGCTTCCCTGATGGCTCAGACGGTAAACTGTCAGCCTGCAATATGGGAGACCTGGGTTCGATCCCTGGATCGGAAAGATCCCCTGGAGAAGGAAATGGCAACCCACTCCAGTACCCTTGCCTGGAAAGTCCCATGGATGGAGGAGCCTAGTAGGCTACAGTCCGTGGGGTCGCAAAGAGTCAGACATGACTGAGTGACTTTCCTTTTCCTTTTGCATGATTAGACAGATAAGAGGAGCCTCTGCCTAGAGAGGTTGTGAGGCTGCTATGGGAAATATCAGTGTTGGGTCGGGGGGAGGCCTGCTGGGAGTCTGAAGGGGGCAGGGCCCAGCGCTGCTGTGCAGGTGGCTCCCGGAGGCACCTGCATGACATCCCTCTGCTCTGGGAAGCGGGTGATCAGCAGCCTATGATGAACGAGTCTCCCGGGGCAGCAGAGAGTTACCATGCCTGCCCTCAGTGCCTGACACGAAGGGAGTAATTTCTGTCTTGGGAGCATCTAGGTGAATAAATGGTGTCTAGAAGAGTCCTTAGGGAAGAACCGCAGTAGCATGAGTGAGAGTCTCCGTGTTAATAGCAAAGGCCATTGAGCTATAAGTTAAAAACAAAACAAAACAAAACAAAAAACCTTGCATCCACTTAAGGTCCATGCATCTTCACATGCTGGTTTGGTATTTATCTGTGCTCATAACATATTCAGCTCAGCTGCTGACCAGCCTTTTCATTGGTCAAATGTACTGCTCTGTATGGGGAGATGTGGAGGGTGGAGAGATTAAATAAACACTGTAAAGCCTTCCAAACCTGGTTTGCTCTCAGGTAAATTCTTGCTATAGCACTAGCTGGTTGTAATTTTTGGTTTGCTTGTTTACTCAAATGTAATTATCAATAAGGTCTTGAAGGGAAAGGATGTCAGAGTGATCTGTGGCATATAGGAGATTCTCAATAAAGATGAATGCATCCATCTACTCTCAAGTGGAAGATAAATAGATGGAAACAAACACTGCAAAAACTTCCAAATCCTAGTTTACTCTCAGGAGAAGCATTTTGCTTTTTTTTTAGTTCATTAGAAGAAGAGAAGCAGATTGGTTTCCCCAGCAGTATGGTAGACAGGAAAGAATGGAGAGGATTTTGTGTTTGGTACCTGGATGATGGAAATAAACAAATGCACCATTGCAACTGATAGGGATTGTGAATGGCAGACTGGGATCATGATTGGGAACTTGACCTCTATTGTCACACTCGCATGAGTATCAGAAGACTCTGACATGGTTCATATCATCTGAACAAGCACTTAGGAAGTCAAACAGTAACATCAAGAATGGAGATGATACTCGGAGGAAGATAGAAATGTGTTGTCTAGCCTTAGGACAAAGTATTTTTTCCCTTCCTTTTTTCATTTGATTTCTGGTGTATTACCTTCCCCATTTTCTGCCTTTCTTGTCCTCTTTTCATTCTTAAACTGAGTACCCCACTTCCTCCTCTCCCTTGAGTTCTGATTTGTGTTGACCTCATTTAGGACAGCAAGGGTGAGGGCTATGTGGGTAAACAAGTGAATCAGGCAGCAGAGGTTGTTAAGATATCAGATGTATCCAGTGACTTATCCAGCGCCTTATCCAGCGACTGCCATGTGCTTAGTATAAGGTTCCTTGTTTCCAAGGGCTGCTGAAGCAGGATAAGCAGATGGGTGATAATGACAAACTACACAGACCTCACATCAGGAAGACTGAACACAAAAGAGTGAGTGTGGAAATGGTGTAGGAATTCAGAGAAAGTAGAGGGGAATAAGGAGTCAGATTGTAAGGGCAAAGAAGAACACTCAAAGTTTGGGGGATAAAATAAACAGAGGTGGTGAGGTAAGAAATCATGAGGAGACCAACCTCGCAGGACTGAGATGTACTAAGCCTCAGTAGGTGGACAGACAGCCAGAAAAGGAAGAGGGCTTTAGGAGCAGCCTAGGAGTTAATAGCCGTGTTACATATAGGGAGTATGGAGCCCCACTTTTGAAAGTTTACCCGACTCTTGATCTCTGTCTTCTCCTCTGTTACATAGGTCTGTTTAGAGCTCCTGTTATAGTATTAACTGGCTGTATCATAATGTACACTTGTAATTCTATTTGTTTATCCAGTTGTAATTATCATCAATAAGGTTTTGGAGGAAAAGAACTTTGGAGTGATCTGTGGCACATAAGAGGTACTCAATACAGATGGTTACTGTCCATGCATTCACCAAGCAGCATGGGGCTTGTCTTATGGGGCAGTCAGCACATCTTTGCTGAAAGTCAGGGTTCAGTTGCAGGTAACAGTGTTCATTATAGTTTAAGCGCAAAGGGATTTAACACAGACCATTAGCTGCTTACAAAATTGTTGGGAGGTCTAAAGATGTGGGATTTTAGGCTGGGTCCCCAGAAAAGATTTTCAGGAGAACATGATGTAAGGATTGACCCATCAAAGGTCCGGAAAATTGTACTTTTAAGCCTTCAAAGTGATTGCAGCATATGATAGCCCTTGGGTTGGAATAGATAAAGAGCTACCAAGCTACCATCTCCACCTCACTGAGACAGTTTCTGAATAGTCCTTTGTCCAGTGCATGCTATTAAAGAGCAACGCTGGGAGCTGCTGTATAGCACAGGGAACTCTACTCAATACTCAGTAATGACCAATATGGGAATAGAATCTAAAAGAGAATGGATATACGTCCATGTATAACTGATTCAGTTTGCTGTATGGCAAAAACTAACACAACAGTGTAAACAAACTATACTCCAAAAAAAAAAAAATGAAAAAATACCATTAAAAAGATCAATGCTGGGAGCTGGCAAGAGGAGGGGAATTCTCATTTGCTTCCTATTTTTAATATATTTACCTAGAAAAGTCCAAACACTTACCCTGTTCCTTGACCCCAATTTGTGCTCAAGCTAACCAAAGTCTGGAGACATGATTTGCTAAACCAGGCTGGGGCAAGCTCCAAGAGAATTGCTGACAGAGGTCACTTTTATGGGCCAAAGACACAAAGTCAGATGGATCGGAAGCAGTCCATTCATTTCTTTCTCTTTCCATTGCTCCTGGACCACTTAGCCAAGACTGGATGACTGATGGTAGCTCTCATAGTTGTTCTCAAATTTGTAAAGAGTTTTCTGGAAGCTGGCATTTAACTGGTTTCATAAATGTTGCTGGGCTTCCTAGGTGGTGTTATTGGTAAAGGACTCGTCTGCCAATTTCAGAGACATGAGAGACTTGGATTTGATCCCTGGGTTGAGAAGATCCCCTGGAGGAGGGCATGGCAACCCACTCCAGGATTCTTGGAGAATTCCATGGACAGAGGAGCCTGGCAGGCTGCAGGTCATAGGGTCACAAAGAGTTGGACATGACTGAAGTGACTTAGCACGCAAGCATGCATAAAGGTGGGTGGGAAATACCTCAACCATCTCTGCTTCCAAATCTAACCGCAGGCCCAGGTGGATATGAGCATATTCCAGAGAGAGGACAGCTCTGCCCACATGGAAGACTTGACTCTGGATTCCAGCTGCATGACTCATGGAAATGATGCCACTGTGCTAGCCCTTCCCCATCCCTCACGAAGCGTCTGCCGCTAAGTTAATCCATTTGCACAGTGTGACCTATGACTGTCCCAGCACCAGGACAGTGTCTCCCCTTCCTTCTGATGCATAATATACGCTTGTTCTAGAACATTGCAAAATACATCCAATAGGAAGAAAGGGGAAACGAATCTATAATTGTACCACACACTGTTTGCCACACATTTTGACACTTTTCTTTTATCCCACAGGTCACAGGATTTTAAAAGGAATCCAAGAAAATAAGTTAGTCTATGCATATCTGCAAACAGTGGAGTGAGGGCTTCATCACGTAGCTGGAGCTCTCTCATCTTGAAGGAATATAATCAAGGAGACACCACCACTTTTCATTTCAATATTCACCATTCTCTCAGAAAACTCTTTAAAAAAAAAAAACTTTCTATTTATTTCCTACTGTGGTATAGCCAATTAACAATGTTGTGTTGGTTTCAGGTAAACAGCAAATGTACTCAGCCATACATACACATGTATCCATTTTCCCTCAAACTCCCCTCCCATCCAGGCTACCACAAAACAGTGAGCAGAGTTCCATGTGCTATACATTAGGACCTTGTTGGTTATCCATCTTAAATATAGCAGTATGTACTAAAGTCTTTTTTTTTTAATAGTTAATTTAAAAAAACTGGTGCGGTTGTAGCCCATTTTCTCAGGTCCACGGTGATAGGTTAACATTTGGCCCCCACTCTCTGGAAGATATGAAGAAAGGCCCACTGACTCCTTCGGAAGACAGAAAACCTGCTTGGTAGAATTGTCAGGAGTCTGACAGATGTCCGGGGAGTGGGAAGAAGATATGAGGGATGCATGAACTAACAAGGGCTTTTGTTCTAGAAAGTGTGTGGACCAAAGTCTCACTAAACGGGCAGCATCTCCGCAAGTCCCTGGACATGTGTTCTGACTCTGCTACTTAAGCCCATGAGAAGTTGGCGGACGGCTTTCCTTCCCTGTCTGCTGTGAAGCAGGGCAGGCTGGGATGTGTCCGTCTAGCCTGCTACGGTCCGGTCCTTTCTCCAGGAAAGGAGTGTCTGTGGTGTGGCTGCCAGTTCGTGATCCCCAGAGGGCCCCCCTCGGGAGGCCTGGCCCATGAGTGAAGGCTGGGTGAGAGCAAAGTCCAGTCTGGCCGGTTCCTAGGGGAACAACGATCCCTCACTGGAGGCTGACCTTCAAATTTGGGTTTGAGGTTAAATATAGCCTCACCACACCTTCTAGAGTTGCACTTGGGTAGCTTAAAAGGGCAAATCAGTCTTAATGTGATTCTCTCAGGGGAAAGACCATGTGCGTCCATTCGTGTTGCAAGGACGTGAGTGGCCTTCTCGATCTTTCAATGAGAATGACTTGATGTAAAATGACCCAGCTGTGGGGCAGCAGTCACCTCAGCACTTTCCTTCTCCCCACCGGGATTCTGCCCCTGGCTTTTCCTTTTTATTGCTGATGCTTCAGAAGCATCCAGAAACACCACCAGCTCTGGGAGGAAGGAGTAAACCGGGAAAGAGAGAAAGCCAGCCAGGGGAGAGGAGAGGGCCTAGATGGGAGGTTTTCTGATCAGATTAGCACTGAGAGCTTCAGCCTTTTCTGAAGGGATGCACAGTCTTCCAGCTGTTCCTGGATAAACCAGCCCTGTACTGACTGTGGGACTTTGATAGAGACACGTGGATATGACAACGTTGCATTCTCATTCCGTTCGTTCAATAGCAAGCAAGCTGAAGTCACTGCTCCCCAACCCCCTTTCCCAAGTAAACCTATAAAAAGACAGGGTGAAAATGTGGTTTATAATTAAAATAAGATATGTATTTGGTCTGCGTCCCAGTTTCTGGCACAGAACTGCTAAAACCCTTGGGATTTTTCAAAAGTGATGATTAAGTATAAAGTTAAAAAAAAAAAGGATGAGAATGATAAAGCTGTCTTTTGTTAAGTTAACGAAGTGACTTTTGAAAGCCCCTCGGTCACCTAAGGATGGGGGCTGGTTGCCTGGGGAACCAAGTGGGTAAATAGATGGCTGGAACTTTTAGTCCCAATCCCAAATTTGAGAGGACAGGGGAAGGCTGGGGGTTGAATCCTCCATCAACAGTGGCTGATGATTTAATTGATCATGCCTGTATAATGAAGCCTCCAGAGAGACGCAGAAGAACGGGTTCAGAGAGCTTCCTGGTGGGTAAACATGGGGAGGTTTGGGGAGGGTAGGGCCCGTGGAGAGGCATGGAAGCTCTGCGCCCCTTGCCCATGTCTTACCCTGTGCATCTCTTTCATTTGGTTGTTCCTGAGTTATATCCTTTTATAATAAACCCATTATCTAGTAAGTAAGATGCTTCTCTGAGTTCAGTGAGCCACTTAAGCAAATAAATCAAACCCGAGGAAAGGGATCATGGGAACTTCTGGTCTATAGCTGGTCAATCAGAAGCGCAGGTGACGACCTAGGCTTGTGATTAGTGTTTGAAGTAGGTTGAGGGCATTCTTATAGGACTGAGCGCTTTAATCTGTGAGATCTGATGCTATCTCCTGGTAGGTAGGGTCAGAATTGTGTAACACCCGGCTGGTGTGGGAGAATCTGTTGGTGGTGGGGAATCCATGCCACATATACAGCTACACACACATTAGACTTGAGTGCACAATCATTAGAAGGCTAATAAATACGCTTGCGGTGGAATAATTACAGGGCTTCCCAATTGGTTTCACCTCACAAGATGCATAGAGAGATACTTGATGGCAAAGCAGAGTAAATGGACAAACTAGCCTCTGAAGAATCAGACCAGTGACCCAGCCCACAATGCTAGAGGAACATTCTGAGTTAATAAGCCCAGTCACGTTGTATTACCTGGGGAGGCGAGGGGAAAGGGTGTTCAGCACAGGCCAGCTGGAAAAGCTCCCAGAGACCCATGCTCACATGATTGCTCCTCTCTTCTTGCTTCCTTTGCCCCTCTTTGATTGATTGCCTGGTTCTTTTCTCATCAGACTCTGTCTTTTGGGGATCTCACCCTTTCAGTTCTAGGAAAAAGTCCTGTTAAGCCACCACAAGACAGTATAAACACTACAGAGAGAGAAGATTGGTCAGAGTACATTTATTGAAACATGTTTCTAAAGCAGTTTCTCCCCAGCATGTGGTGCCCATTAGAATCATCTGGAATCTGGGTGGATGCAGCCTCCGACCTCATCTTCGGGCTTCCTAGGTGGCACTAGTGGTAAAGACCCTGCCTGCCAATGCAGGAGATGTAAGAGACACTGGTTTTTCCCTGGGTCAGGCAGATCCCCTGGAGGAGGGCATGGCAACCCACTCCAGGATTCTTGTCTGGAGAATCCCATGGACAGGGGAGCCTGGAGGGTTACAGTACATGGGGTCGCAAAGAGTTGGACATCACTGAAGCAACTTAGCACACACGACCTTGTCCTCAGCTTCTCTGTAGGAGGGAGGTCAGGAATCCGCCTTCTACCACTTCCTTCAGGAGGGTCCTCGGGTCACTTTGGGGGACACCTGCTCAAAACAGTCTCTCCCCTCCTTTCTTCCTTTGTTAACTGAACATCAGGATGGTTAGGGTCACACTGTGTTTCTTCAGCCCATGTGGTGTTTGCAAACAAGGAACACCACAAATACCTCTAACTCTCTCTTGTCCAGAAGGTTGTGTGAGTGCTAAGTCACTTCAGTTGTGTCCAGCTCTTTGCAACCCCATAGACTGTAGCCCGCCAGGCTCCTCTGTCTACGAGGGTTCACCAGACAAGAATACTGGAGTGGGCTGTCATGCCCTCCTCCAGGGGATCTTTCCAACCCAGGGATTTAACCTGAGTCTCTCAGGTCTTCTGCACTGGCAGGTGGATTCTTTACCACTAGCACCACCTGGGAAGCCCTCAGTTCAGTTCAGGCCAGCCGCTCAGTAACGTCCAACTCTTTGTGACCCCATGGACTTCCCCATGGGAAGCCCTCCCAGATGGTTAGGTACTTGTTTTTCAACACCAAGTAAGTTTCTAGTCTGTTTCCCAGAGGGCATCCAACTTGGAAGTCATACCTTCCGGGTAAAAGGGTTTTCTGGAGTTTGCTGAGGCTGCTCTCCCGGGATGGTCTGGAGGGGCCGGGGCTGTTCAAAGGGGAGGGGCCGGAGCAGATGTGCTGAAAGGCCATGTCTGCATTGAGCGTCTCCTGCTCCTGAAAGGATCGGGCTCCAGAGCACGAAGAAGATGCCTGCAGAGTGTGCTGGACAAAAGACTCTTTGAACTTGATGCCTCGGCTAAGAACTTGGTGAGGAGAATCAGAGCACTCTGAACATAGGCTTCTGGCCATCCCAGGGGAGCCTGCCACCCTAAAGCTGAATCAGGGAACATTTTCCCTCCAATTAGTCTCTGGAGTCTGGCAGACACTGGCCGTCTGTCCAGCCAAATACTAGAGTGATCGTGTAATTTGTTGTTCAGCCAGACACTGTTGAGAGTGAAAAGGGTACTGTTACTTACAGGATGGAAATATACACAAGACTGTCCTGGACACCCACGCTAATGCCCTCTTCCTTAAGTCAAGGAACATGAGACTGTCAGCGTAAACAGATATAAATCCTGTGATTTCAGCCAATTTGTTAGTAGAAGTCTATGCCTGACATGAACATTCCAGCCGGGGACACTGAGGTCCAGCCTTCACTGTACCCGCAAAATGGCCGGTGAGCTTAAACGAAACATGACCTCTGTGGCCTCGTCTCCTTCTCTGAAAAATGGTCCAGATGTGCAGTCTCAGGACTGATTAAGGAGCTCTGGTTTCCTTTCTCCTTTTCTTTGTTTACTCCTGTTCACCTAGCATCTGTTTGACACTCTGCATCCACATGTGAATGTCAGCACCTACCGTTATTGTTACTATTTCAAATTTCCGGTTTCAGCATGCAGGCCACTTGATTACAAAACCAAAGACTATTTTAACTGTGGCGGCATCACAACTAGATTGAACCATATCCTTGTTGTTTACATGTCATTTTCTCAAGCATACCCTAAGCTTACCCTTCCCGGGAGGCTGGGAGCTAAGAGCTTCTGTCTAGTGTAACACCTTGCCTGCCTGGGAGGTGCCATAGAAGTGAGTTATAGCAACTGAATTGAACTCATTCAGTTCTGGCAACAGTTATGAGGCTAGAAGAAGCTTTTTTGTAATGGTGGCAGGAGCCCAGAATCACCCAGTTGAGAGTGATAAGGGTTTCTCTGAGTTTCCTTCTCCTACCATCCGAGACAGCAACTGCTTATGGAAAGGTGGGGTGAGATGATGCAAACAAGGAAGATGGATAAACAGAGTAAGGTGAACTGCCTCTCTGATGCAGAGAACCCTCTCTGCAGAGATGTTGTTACCATTTGCCCCAGAAAATATAAAGAAGAGGCTTTGGGTCTGCAGTTTGCTGATGACTTTATAGAATTAAGGCTTTATTTAAAACCATTCTTTATACTTCGTGCTCATGCTTGCTCAGTCGCTTAGTCACGTCTGACTCTTTTGCAACCCCTGGATTGTAGCCCGCCAGGTTCCTCTGTCCATGAGATTTTTCAGGCAAGAATGCTGGAGTGGATTGCTATTTCCTCCTCCAGGGGATCTTCCTGACCCTGGGATCGAACCCACATCTCTTGCACTGGCAGGCAGATGCTTTACCACTGAGCTACCAGGGAGGCCCATCCTTCAAGATAGGAGTGGGCAAACTATGACCTGAAAGCTGAATTCATCTTGTTATCTTTATAGGGTTTTGGAACTAACACTATTTTTTTCCACTGTTTTTGCTGCTGCTGCTGCTAAGTCTCTTCAGTCGTGTCCGACTCTGTGTGACCCCATAGACGGCAGCCCACCAGGCTCCCCCGTCCCTGGGATTCTCCAGGCAAGAACACTAGAGTGGGTTGCCATTTCCTTCTCCAATGCATGAAGTGAAAAGTGAAAGTGAAGTCGCTCAGTCGTGTCCGACTCTTCGCGACCCCATGGACTGCAGCCCACCAGGTTCCTCTGTCCATGGGATTTTCCAAGCAAGAGTACTGGAGTGGGGTGCCATTGCCTTCTCCGCCACTGTTTTTAGATGGTTGGAAAAAAATCAAGAGAAGAATGACATTTTGTGGCATGTAAAAGTTACCTGAAACTTTTCAGTGTCTGTAAATAAAGTTGTATGGGAACACAGCCACCCCGTTGGTCTGCAAGTTGTCTCTGGTTGCTTCCTGCCATAGCTGCAGAGAAGTTGCCAGGAGCCCAAATCGTGACCTCATCACTTGCCTCTACTGCTCTGTGCACCGCCAATCTCAGGGGTGCAGTTGTAACTCAGCAA
The DNA here is from genome assembly GCF_001704415.2 of Capra hircus. Taxonomy (NCBI): domain Eukaryota; kingdom Metazoa; phylum Chordata; class Mammalia; order Artiodactyla; family Bovidae; genus Capra; species Capra hircus. Next base: position 74,761,284 of record NC_030816.1, read on the forward strand.
TACTTGGGAAGCCGCCCCTGCTTCCATACCAGAGCATTTCATTTTACTTCTTATTGCCAGCTGTTCCAAAAACGTCAGGGGATGGAGAACAAGAGAGGAGAAGTGAGTCACTTTGAAGCTCTGGGTTCTAATGCAGTGTTGCTGAAGATGGACTTGCTAACAACTCTAGACCAGCAAATCCTGCAATTTGTATTGGTTGTTTTAATTTTTACGCCTATACTCACATTAAAGTATGAGAGGGGGTGGCATTTGAGATGGGGAGGAATGAAGCCATCCGATGGCACGAGACTCACCCAGGAGTTATTTACAGGCAGACCTCTGAGACACTGCAGTTTCAGGTCCAGACAACTGCGATAAAGCAAGTATTGAAACGGAGTGAGTCACATAAGATTTTGGTTTCCAAGTGCATATACACATTAATGCTAAACTGTAGTCTAGTGCAATAGCATTATGTCTAACAAGTCAATGTACATGTGTTCAGTTCAGTTCAGTTCAGTTGCTCAGTCGCGTCTGACTCTTTGCGACCCCATGCACTGCAGCACGCCAGGGCTCCCTGTACATCACCAACTCCTGGGGTTTACCCAAACTCATATTCATTGAGTTGGTGATGCCATCCAACCATCTCATCCTTTGTCATCCCCTTCTCCTCCTGCCTTCAATCTTTCCCAACATCAGGGTATTTTCAAATGGCTATTACATGTGTTAATTTAAAACATACCTTAAAACGAAAAAATGCCAGGGACTTCCCTGGTGGTATAGTGGTTGGGACTCCTAGCTTACACCATAGAGGGTGCGGGATCGACCTCTGATTGGGAACTAAAATCCTGCCTGCTGCATGGCACCACCAAACCAAAAAAATAAAAAATAGAAAAAAATTTTAAATGCCAAAACAGTTACAATAGTAACATCAAAGATCACTAATGGCAGGTCACCATGACAAGTCTAATAACAAGGAAAAAGTTTGAAATGCCATGAGAATTACCAAATTGTATAAAAGACATGAAGTGAGTAAATGCCCTTGGGAAAATGGTTCGGACAGACTTACTCAGTGCAGGGTTGCCCCTAACCTTCAATTTGTAAAAATGCAACAAAGCAAAGCATGATAACACAAGGTATGTGTGTATTTATCATTATATAACAGAGATGCATTGTATCCTTGATTTTGCCTTTGTGCACGTTAAGCCCTTTTACAGAAAAAGCCTGCCTACCACAGCTCCTGGAGAAGGAAATGGCAGCCCACTCCACTATTCTTGCCTGGAGAATCCCACAGACAGAGGAGCCTGGCAGGTTACATAACAGTCTATGGGGTCACAAGAGTCAGACATGACCGAGCGACTAAGCACTCACACCTCAGCCCTGATGTGCCCTGTCTCTCCCTAGAGAAATACAGAAACCTGGTGCTCTTTGGCCTCACGGCTGAACTCACCTCCACTCCTGTCTGGTCTTGCCTCTCTTCCCACATGTGCCCTGGGCTTGCAGCTACGGCATGGACATGCTCCCTTCACTGCCTTTCACCTCCTTATCTCAGCAAGGGCTGCTTCCTGAGCCCCCTGAAAGCTCTCCCATGCCAACTCCCAGGTCAGGGAGGGCCCCTCTTTCCCTGGCTTTCTGTTTCTCTGAGAGTAATAGTAACAACATACAATCATCAGGCACTTGCTGTGTCCTAGGGACTGTTCCTGGAGAAGGCGATGGCAGCCTAGTCCAGTACTCTTGCCTGGAAAATCCCATGGACGGAGGAGCCTGGTGGGCTGCAGTCCATGGGGTGGCTAAGAGTCAAACATGACTGAGTGACTTCACTTTCACTTTTCATTTTCATGCTTTGGAGAAGGAAACGGCAACCCACTCCAGTGTTCTTGCCTGGAGAATCCCAGGGACGGGGGAGCCTGGTGGGCTGCCGTCTATGGGGTCGCACAGAGTCGGACACGACTGAAGCGACTTGGCAGCAGCAGCAGCAGGAAACAGAACACTACACAGCAGCAAAAATGAATGAGCTACAGTCACGTGCCTAACCTGAATGAATTTTACAAATAAAATGTTAAGCTAAAGAACAAAGTCAAAAGAATATAAGCAATAGTACTGTTTAGGAATGCATATTTAGGTGATACATCTATAAAGAAAAGCACAGAAGTAATTCCCATAAAATTAAAAATAGTAGTTATGTCTGTGGGATGAAGAGGTGTGACTGGGAGTATATGGATTTATGGAGTACTAGAAATTCATACTTCTTGATCCAAGTGATAGTTACGACTGAAGTGACTTAGCAGAGACTGTTCGAGCCACTTTGCTATACTATCTAATTTAATCCTCTTCAGTCCACTGAGGTAGATACCACAGCCATCACCATCTTACAGATCACAAAACTGAGGCTCAGTGACGTTAAGCCACCTGCGAGGGTCACCCAGGTAGAAAGTGGCAAACCCAGGCTTTGAGTTCAGACAGCTGAGCCCATGCATCCACAAGCCTTGAGCCTCTTTGGAAACATATGTGGCCCCTTGCAATGGTTCCCTGACCCTCCATGGAGGCTGTCTTCATGACCTGATAGGGGTCACAGCTGGTGGCCCATGGTCGGGTGGGGTCAATCAGGGAAATGCCTTTAAGTCTTGGGGATTTGGTTTCCTCTGTCTGCGGTCCTGGGGAGCCATATTGGGTCAGAGAGTCTGCTCTGCAGGTCCCAGGTAGCTGCCCTACCATCTACACTTGGATGAAGGGCTAGGGTATACTGGCATGGCCCACCTGTTTTTCTCTTCAATACTCTGTTTTTCACAACAGTTCTAAATTTACAGAAAATTTGAGAAGATGGTACAGAGAGAGCTGTATAATCTGTATTGTTTCCTTTATTATTAAAATCTTATATTAGTATGATTTGTTGTTAAATTAAAGAATCAAAATTGACTAAAGTCTTATTGACTCAAGTCCATTGTTTATTTAGGTTTCCTTAGCTTTTCCCTAATGCTCTTTTTCCATTCCAGCATCCCATCCAGGGTATCACATTGCAATCTTCGGTCACATCTGCTTAGGCTCCTCTTGGTTTATGTCAGTTTTTCAGATTTTCCCTGTTTTTGAGGACATTGATGGTGTACTGGTCAGGTATTTTGTAGAAAATTCATCATTTTCAACTTGTCTGAAGTTTTTCTGATGGTTAGACCAGAATTATAGGTTTTGGGGAGGAAGACCTTGGAGGTAAAGTGTTATTCTCGTCATACCATACATGTCAAGGGTACTTGTATCTACAGGGTTTACAACTGTCGATATTGACCTTGATCACCTGGCTGAGACAGCATCTGTCAGGTTTCTTCACTGTCAAGTTCCTCTTTCTTGTGACATGCTCTTTTGATCACAGGTCTAACGCCATGTTCTCTAATTGACTTTCAGCAATATAGCTGCCATTTTTGACCTCCTTTGTCTACCTCTTGCATTTTGTTCTTCAGTTGAAGAAGGGAGAAGGGAAAAAAATAAATGGATATTATACAGTGAACCCCTAAGACCTCAATGGGGCTTCCCAGGTGATGCTAGTGGTAAAGAACTCACCTGCCAATGCAGGAGACCTAAGAGACTTGGGTTCGACCCCCAGGTTGGGAAGATCCCCTGGAGGAGCATATGCAACCCACTCCTGTAGTCCTGCCTGGAGAATCCCACGGACAGAGGGGCCTGATGGTCTATGGTCCATAAGGCCACAAAGAGTTGGACACAACTGAAGATGCAGAGCTCTCAGCCTGAATGCAAGACTTCAAAACAGTAAATCTGGCAAAACACTGCTCTTCCTTTAAGGCTCCTTGGGAAGGAGATAAAATCACGTAGACACACGTGCCTTGTCTGGCTGTTGCAGCTGGACTAACATTCAAGCCCAGGACCTATGTTCAGTTATTGACAGGTATTACTGAATGAGCAGCAGGAAGAAGGTAGTCTTCCCTGGGCATTAGGCTTTCTCTTAGTTGAGGTTTAAAAAAAAATCTCAAAAAATAAGTGCAGTTTTAGAAATTGATTAATATATGGTAATTATCATAATAGTTATCATTCTTGGACAAATATGATAAGCACTGTGCTAGGTGTTTTGTAGGTGCTATTTAATTCTTACAACTCAGAGAGGGAAAGCAGCTTGTTTAAGATCGCACAGCTATAAAGACCTGCAATCTACTTTGAATTAGACCTGGATCTAATTCAAAGTTTATTTTATTTCCACTGCTTCTACGCTGATTCCCTTCATAAACTTTCTGCTTCTCTTCATCTTCTTCTGTAATTAATTAGCTGAGTCTAAGAAACCAACGTGAGAAAAGACACAACATTGGCCAACAAAACACAGCAGATGGACCGAGGTTCTGTTCTTTTGTCAAAAATAAGATTCCATTTTTGTGATTTTGCCCTAAAGAATGCTGACTCTAAACCATTTCTGTACATTTTATCTGAATTCTCGCTGAGGTGACTTACTATGTTTTCTTGAGTTTAAGATACACATTTTCCCATATTTTAACTTTGTTTAAAATTCAAATGTCTTTTCAATTTAGTTCATCTAGATTGAGATCAAGTTTCTTAAGAGGGGATTTTAGGTTGTATTTAAAGCTGTCTCAGTCTGGGGGCTCCTATCCACTTGAGTTCAAATTCTCTAGGGAGTACTTTTTCCCTACCTTCACTCCATGCAAACTGAGACTTACAAGTTTTCTGCTGTTTCTTTCTGTGGAGTGGATTTATTATTATTTACCCGAAAACTGAAGGTGTAGCTTTGGCGGGTCAGCTTTATTTGGAGAGTCTCCCAATATTGGCCATTTTTTCTTTCTTATTGTTACATAGAATAAAGATGTATCTTGCAGTCAATGGTATTTTTGATCCAGCAAAATGTGAGTTTTTTGAGGTCTGATGTTCATTTTAAGCAGTGCAGCAGGCAGTCTTCATGGTGCCCTTCTTATCCGCCATGGTCCTTGCTCCTGATGCCCATGCCCTTGTGTGTCGCCTCTTACATTGAAAAAGACTGACCTGCGCAAGCCACCAGGATGTTACAGACATGACTGAGTATGACTTCCCATAGAAGACCTTGCTGCTTCCGTCTTGTTCTCTTTCGGATCACTCATTTTAGAAGAAGCCAGCTTCCATGCTGTAAGGACACTCAAGCAGTTCCAGGGAGAAATTGGTGCAAGGGGTAAGACCACTTGTCAACAGCAAGGACTATCTTATCAGGCATCCATGCTCAGTCTCTTAGTCGTGTCCAACTCTTTGAGACCCCATGGACAGAGGAGCCCGGGATTCTCCGGGCAAGAATACTGGAGTGGGTTGCCATTTCCCACTCCACATCAGGCATGAGAGTGAACCAACTAGAAAGAAGATCTTTCAGCCCTAGTTGAGCCCTCAGATGACTGCAGTCCTGGGCTTGACAGACCTCATGAGAGACTCCAAGCAAGAACCACCCAGTTAGGCTACTTCCAGTTTTGTGATTCACAGAAACTGTGAGATTATAAATGTATGTTATTTTAAATCACCAAATTTTGCTATAATTTACATGGGCCATTAACAACTAATACAAAAGCTAGAAAAATACTCTATGGAGGGATAAAATATGTATTGCCCCATTTTTTTCTTTTGAATGGGAAAGTATTGATTGGATTATTTTTAATCCAGAGGAAATACTTAACTTGCAAAGATGTCCTCTATTACCCTATAAAGGCTTAGCTTGAGGCAGCAGCTCATATATATTAAAGAGACCTTATGTGGAAGATAAAGAGGAGAGGCAGAGAAATCCAGGAAATGGGGAGGAGAGTGGGGATGGGGAGAGAGAGAAAGAGAGGACACTGCAAGGAATACAATCCCTCTGAGACTCCCAGGATACATGGGACACTGGGCTTCAGGCTTCATAAAGAATGTGCAATGTACTCAAGCTTCCTTTTTTTTTTTTTTTCTTTTTGATCTTAAAGGAAAGAATGACCTCCCAGGAGAAAGACTTGGGAACTGACATCCCAAGCAGACACTTGGATTGCATCACAAGTTTTCTATGAAATGGAAGGGTTTTTATCATGCCACACACATTCCTGCCACAAAGAAATCTCAGGTCCTGATGGACACTCTCCACAGAGGCTGAGACTGCCCTCTTTCTTATATATCCAGCTGTTCTTTAGACACTGTCTTTAGTGCTCCCCAAGGAATAAGCCACAAGTACTCCATCATAAAGAAGACAGGTTTACAATAGCTGGGGAGAACAGTTTAATTTAGCTTCAAGGAAAGGGCCAGAGTTGTCAAAGGAGAATTGAGGACACCCCCAGCTCTTCCCAGCCTTTATATTCTGTGATTCTTAGGAAGAGAGGGGCCAAACCCCGGTTTTGTGCCTTGATGAATAAAATGGCCTGGCTGGGTGTCAGCCAGCCTGCCAAATCTGGCAGCTGGCAAGGAAGAAACAGAGAACTTCCAAGGAACTAGCTCCATTTGCATGTATAATGTGTTCATATATGCTGTGTGCATATAGATGGTATAACATCCATGACATAAAGAGGAAGATTTAAGATACTTGGGGGAAAAATCTCAGAAGTAGACACAAATCAGGATATAGATTCTCGCATGCAGGGTGACCTCAGCCACCAGAGGACATTTAGAAAGCAGGAAGGCACACATGAGGACAAAGGAAGTCATTCCCACAGTCAGAGCCCTGACCGAAAGCTCAGGGAGCTTTACGGCTGTTGCCTGGCAACAGGAGAGACCTAGTAGGGATGCTGGGGGGATCATTTCTCATGGGGGAGTTGAGCCCTAAGGAGCTAAATCCCATTTCACTGAAGCATTTGGTTGCACGGAACAGGTTTGCCAACTCTTACTGGGGCAAAATGTGATGACAAAAACTCACAGCTAGGAGAAGAGAAGTGACATGGTTCCAAATGCCTGCAGAAACAGCAAATAATTGATCCGCTATGTTGTGTGATTATTTACACCCTGAGAAACAGGCACAAGTTTCTAGTAGAAGATTCACCCCTGGCTGTCCACAGTCACTTTTCCTCTCCAGGCTTTACAGGAAATGGACAGCCACCTGCCCCTGGAGTGGTGCTGTTTCGAGATCTGGTGTGAAGGACACAGAAAACTCACTGGATTATAAAAGCTCTTGAGGATGGGGCCATCACTATTTTTTTTTAATCTCTCTGTATTTTATAAGCACCTAGTATTGAGACTTTTAACATAATAGGTCCTCAAAACGCATCCGTTTGTTGAGTAATCAGAAGCACCTGTATTTTGCTGGGGCTCCATGGCATCTGGCCTTTCCAATTACATCACGCCATTTTGCTTGGATATTAAAGGCAAGGGTGAGCCCTGGGAGAAAGGTTTGGAATACAATATCTCAAAGGCAAACACTTGGGTTACATTATAAAATATTTGCTATGAAATGGAAGAGTTTGGATCATACCACACATGCTCCTGTGAAGCCAGAGGAATTCAGGTATGCCCTCACCCAATGTATTCCTGCCGGTGGGATCCTGAAGGGGTCTAATGCGATTCAATACTACTGGTTGCTTCAAGTTTCATGGAAAAAGGAGTTTATTGCACTTTGGTGTGTCAGGTCAGTTCTTCCCAGGATTATTTTGTAAGGAAGAGAAATTCTTCATTTCTTTGAAGCTTTGAGTGTTTGAATTGGGGAGAAGAGGAGGTGTTTACAGGGGAGAGAAGGGATGCCACTAATTGTTGGGCTTTCCCTGGCAAGAAAGGAGAAATAAAGGGCAGGAGGCGCTGTGGGAAGCATTGGACTTGGAGCAGAATAAGTGAGTCTGCAGGATTGGAAGAGGGACCCTACCTAGGGACTCTTGCATTAAACTGAGATTTTATTTCGAGTAGTGTGATCTAGCAACTTTTAAAAATCTCTCTTTTCTTTCTTGTTTGACATTGTAATTTCATTTTCCTGCTAGATCTGAACCATTGAAAAAAAAAAAGAAAGAGTGAGCATTTATTCTTTATATGCACCTTTGGTTCCTGAGTCTTGTGAAGAATGTTTTAAAATGAACCTCGTTGTTCAGTCGCTAAGTCGTATACAACTCTCTGGGGCTCCATGGACTGCAGCACGCCAGGCTTCCCTATGTCCTACACTTTGCTCAAACTCAAGTCCATTGAGTCAGTGATGCCACCCTAGAGTCAAAACAAAGGTGACACTCACTTCCTCCCCGGTGTGGACCAGCATCATCCCAAGACACAGGTGCGCTGGGATGCCCAGGCAAGTCAAAGGTTAGGCTCAGGCAATTGAGCCAAAGCCTAATCTTTGTTCATTCTTTAAAGAATAGAGGATTTCGTTGGTTTGTTTCTTTAGGGGTGGTGGTAGTGGTGGTGGTTGTCAGTTTTGCTCCAATATTGGTGCATAAATATTTACAATGGTGACATCCTCTTGGGGAATTGCTCCTTTTATCATTATTTGTTGACCTTTTTGTCTCTGGTTCCAGCTTTTGTCTTAAAGTCTATTTTTAAAAATGCATGTATAGCTACTGCTACATTCTTTTAGTTTCCACTTGCATGGAATATCTTTTCCATCCCTTCACTTTGAGCCTATGTGTGTCCTTAAAACTAAAATGAGTCTCTTTTAAGCAACATACAGTTGGATCTTTTTTTAAAATCCATTCAGCCACTGTGTGTCTTTTAATTGTTGAATTTAGACCATTCACATTTAAACAAATTATTGATAAGTGTGGAAATACTATTGCCGTCTTGTTAGTTGCTTTCTGGCTCTTCTGTAGTTCCTCTCCTCCTCTCTTGCCCTCTTCCTTTGTGCTTTGATGATATTCTCCAGTGGTATGCTTAATTCCCTTCTGTGTGCCAGTATCCTTTGTGTATCTGCTATAGGTTGTTGCTTTGTGGTTACCATGAGGTGTACATAAAACATCTTATGGTTATAACAGTCAGTTATGTTCAAAAACATACAAAAGTTCTACATTTTTACACTCCCCTCCCACATTTTATGATTTGGTGCCACAATGTACATCTTTTTTATTATGTGTCTATTAAAAATATTGTAATTACAGTTATTTTTAACACTTTTGTCTTTTAATATTTGTATTAGATTATATGTGATTCATGCTCCCCCTTTATATTATTAAAATATTTTGAATCTAACTATATATTCATCATTACAGGAGAGTTTAACTTATTAAATTTGAAGATACATACTCCTAGGTATATACCCTACAGAAATGGTGCCTATGAACACAATGAGATATGCAAAGAGTGATTATAGTATCATTATCTAGCAATAACCAACCATCATCAGTAGAATGAATAAATGATGACACATTCATACAATGGAATCCTGAATGGCTGTTAAAATAAAGCAATTAATTGTGCTCACGCTTAGTTGCTCAGTCATGTCTGACTCCTTGTGACCCCATGAATTGTGGCCCACCGGGCTCCTCTGTCCATGGGATTTTTCAGGCAGGATTACCTAAGTGGGTTGCCGTTTCCTCCTCCAGGGGATCTTCTACACCCAGGGATCGTACAGGCATCTCCTATGTCTCCTGAATTGCAGATTCTTTACTTGTTGAGCCCTCGGGGAAGCCCCAAACAATTAATCCTTTACCCAAGAAAAGATAAATAAATCTTAGAAACATAATATTATGAAAAATAAGCCAGAATCAAAGAAAATATATGAAATTATTATATATTGTATCCAGTTTGAAGACAGGTAAACTAAACATTGGTATTAGAAGTCAAGATGGCGGTTGCCTGCAGGAGTAGCGTGGACCAGGGCAGTGACTGGGAGGTGGGGGCCCGGGAGGAGCTTCTGGACCCTGACAGCGTCTCACGTCCTCACCTGTGTGTGTTTCACGGGTGTCCACTTGGTACACGCAGGCGCTTCCAGGAGAAGACCCGCCAGGTGGCTGCTTTCTGAAATGATTGCCGGCACTTTTCAGGTTTTTATGACTTCACTGCTTCTCACCTTTTTCTTGGGCCTGTACCTTGGTGTGAGGGCCCATCTGTTCATAGCCGTCACCTTTGGGAACAAGTCTGAGGCTCTGTGCAAAAATTTCTTGGGGTTCGCCAAGGACATGTGTGAATGATGTAGGCCACCCGGGGCCCTCTCCTGACCTCCGAGTTAGGTCCTTGGTGCTGGCAGCCCTCCACCCTCCACCCTCCACCCTCCACAGGCCTGCAAAAGACCTGTAGGGTTTGGCCTGAGACTAAACAACTTCCCCTTGCTGGTTATTAAGCTCTTCTCTTGCTCTCCCTCCCCCGCCTCTTTCTCTCTTTCGGTTTTTTATAATCACAGTCCCTCGGAAGCACTGGGAAACACATTTTTGCAGGGGAATGTCTTTCTGGCCCCTCCTGATGCCAATGACAACAAAAAGAGCCACACAGCACGCCCTGGCTCCATGCATCTTGGAACGGAGCGCCAGGAGCTGTGGCCGACGGGGACAGGGTAGTCGTGGTAGCACAGGGCCTTCCGCTGTCACATGCAGACCACCCACCACGCGGAGGAAAGAAACTTCCCTCACGCTCAGTGTTGCTTCTGCTGTCTTTCTCGACCTCTTCTGTCATAATTCAACACAATTCACACTTTATTGTTGTGTGAGAGAAAAAGAAAGTCTCTTTTTCTCATGCGATCCTGAAGAGAGGAATTCTAAGTGCCCCTCCTGATACGTTGGGAGAAAGTTGGTTTTGATGCGCTTTTCTTCTGTTAAACTTGCACTTTGCTCAGCTTACTGGGCAATAGAGAGGCTGGGAAGGAATCATGGGGATCCTTATGGGGGCAGAGAGGAGTTGGGACTGCTTTCTCTGACCAGGTTTTCATGTCAGCTGCAAATGCCAGAAATTTAAAATACATGCTAGAGATCCAGCACCACAAGAACAAGAATATATTTGCCAGGGAGCACCACGAGGTTTCCTGACAACTGCTATGGAAATTAGCCTTTCTGAAAAGAAAGTAAAAACTGGTGGAGAGCACCAGCTATGCTATGCCAGCCCCCACCCTCATCTCGCTCACGGCTGTCACTCTGAATATCTGACCTTCTCTGTAACACAAGTATTTCATACCCCGCTGCAGGGGTGGGTATCCTCAGTGATATCCCTAGGCAACAGGCAGCCAAGATCTAGGATTTGCACTGTATGTGTCTTAAAAGTTTAACTAGAGTATCTATTATCTACGGCTGCATAACAAATGATCCTAAAATCAAGTGGTTTACAGCAACAAAAGCTTCTCATCTCACAGCCTCTGTGGGTCAGGAATCAATCCAAAGGTGGTCTCGCTCTGGTTCTGGCTCAGGGTCTGTTGGGAGGCTGCAGTCCAGATGTTGGTCTGGGCTTCCGTGGGGCTGAGGATCAGATTTGTGAGATGGCTCCCTGTGATGACTGTTGGCAAGAGGGGACAGCAATGGGGCTTAGATATGGAGAGAAAGCCTTCCAAGCCAACGTGACTCTATGCAGAGCTTATCAAGGGCCAGTATGGGGTTCAGCATGGGCGTGAGTCAATCAGGGGGTGAGCAGGGGAAATGCAGGCAGCCGTGAGAGGGAAGATGAAATGAATTTAGGTTAAACCATCCTGAAGAGCCTTGTTACTGAGTCTCTGTCTTTTGGGGCACAAAGAGGCCTCATTTAGAAGACTGTTCACACACGCCTGTGCAAGAGGCCTGGCAATCTGATGGAAGGGATGTCAAGTAAGATGGAAGGTCCTCAGCAGCAGTGATCAGAGCTTGACGATGACCTACTTCTCTATGCTTCCCAGGTAATTACTGGACGGGTGAGGCTGAACCATGTGTAAGTCACTGCCGGAAAGAGAGCTGAGTGAAAGCCACTCGTGAGAAAAGAGCTGCATTCAACAACTCCTTTTTCTTTTCTACACACTCCAGCACATTCTGGCTTTTATGCAGCAAGCACACGTGCTCTGGGGTAACAGTACCACAGAGACACGGTTCATAAAATGTTAGCAGACTCATTCTTAGTATGGAATTTAGGGTGACCCTCTTCCAACAATGCTGTCTGATTAGAAACCAGAGTTCTAAGAGGTTAGCTGATATCCTCAAGGCTGCTGAGTTATGAGTGGCAAGTCTGCTCCTGGACTGCTTTTCTGACCTGCAGGCCAGCACTCTCTCTGTTACTTTACTGGAGAGATTCAGGCAATGTTTTACTAGACAATGAGCTGCCTCATCCCCATAGACGCAGTGGAAGTGCAGGGCTCACCCACTGCATAGCTAGAAGCGTCCTTTTATCAGCACACTCGAGGGCAAGGAGACAGTGCAGGGTTGTTTGGGCTGCTAATGAATTTCCCTCCACATGCCCTGTGATGTCCCCAACCTGACCCTGCATTGTGCCACGGGACACAGTGGAAGCCTACTAACACTGACACACCCTTATGAGGGAGAAAATAATTTGTGCACAAAGCCTCCGGCTCAGGGCACCTAACAGCTTTGTGCAGCGCTCCTGGGCTCCCAGAAGCTAGCCTTTCTGTGACCTTGGGAGTCAGAGAGCCCGCGTACATTCTCCCATTCCCTGTGGGCCACCTCAGAGCTCCCTGATGGGATGCACTCTGTGGCTGCTAAGATATATTTTTAACTCCCTGGGTCTTTGAAGGATTCACATGGGTAAAAAGAGGCTCCGGGCTCTTTTCTGATGAGGCTGAGTTGATAGACATCACCAACATATTAGTGTCAGCTTTTCAGAATCACATTAAGATTTGTTCATGTCAAATCAGTCTGGACAGTGACTCATACGAATTAGTGACTTGGTTTTTGAGGGCTGAGCCAGGAGAAAGAGTCTGTACAGAACCAAGTGCTCACAACGCACAACGATGGGTCGTTCACAAGCAACACTTGCTTTTCTGTTCTGTTAACAATTTGGGGCTGTGGGTAGTCGGACAAGGAGGGAATGAAGTCAGTTGTATGAGGCTCCAGCTGGTGGGCCCTGTGTACCTAAGGCAGTGATGGTTTTGTTTAATTATTATTATTTTTTTAAACTTTTGGCTGCACTGCTATGGGATCTTCATTCCCTGACCGGGGATCAAACACGTGCCCCCTGCAGTAGAAGCATGAAGTCTTAACTATCTGATAGTCAGGTAAGTCCCACAATGGTGATGGTTTTAGATATTGTCACCTGTCCCTAGATTTTGACCACAACTCACTTCTCATCCTCAAGCTGACATCCCTAAAAAGAGGCTTATTGAGATAATCTTTGTGTGGTCCTGATTTAATCTTTCACCCAGCCCTCTATAGGAGGATGGCTGTGACCACTTATTGCTCCTTCAGCCCAACAATTCTCTCCCCTGGTAAAGCTGTGACAGTTAAAACATTGGGGTCTGCTCCTAGGTGGAAGGGGATTGGCTGGCATAAAACAGTGGCTTCGGCAACTTCAGCAACAAAGATCAAAGCCAGTCACACAGGTTTATTGCAAGCAAGAGGCTGAGTTTCAGTGAAAATCAGCAGGAATCAAGCCATTAGGAAGTGTTGCCGACTGCAATTACAGAGTGACAGTTCTGACTGGTTTTACAGGCAGGGCTGTGCTAAATTTAGCATGTGACTTTATTGGTGTTGACTGGTAACATCCCAAGGATGCAAAGTGTGAGGCACAGTTTCCAGCAGCAGGACCTTGTGTCGAGAGTGGAAAACAACACCAACTGGGAAGCACATTGGACCCAGGAAACAAGCAGAGCTGGGTGCTGAACCGAAGCAATTCTCTGAACTGTGACTGCAGTGTTGGGCCAGCTGGGGCTTGTAGGGGCCCATTTCTCCCTTCTCTGTACTCTGTACCACCTGTGCACCTGTGTGGCGTATCCTACCACAAGGCACGTACGGAGTCAGGCTATTTCTGGAAGATTCCTATCACAATAAATTTCAACTTAAACAGTTAAAAATAGCTTTCTTTCTTTTCTTTTTTTTTTTAATTAGGCAAACTAGATTGATCAGATACATGTCAAAAGTTTCCGGAACAAGACACTCTACAGAAAGGGTCAGCAAACTGGTCCACAGGAGAACTGCCTGATTTTGTAAATTAACCTTTATTGAGACACTGCAGCAGCCACTAGTTCATGAATGATGCACAGCTGCTTTCAGGCCACATGGAAGAGCTGGGCAATGCAACCCAGAGCCAGTGGTGTGCAAGGATTCAAGCACTTGCCATCTGGCCTTTTAAGGGAATTTTCTGACCCGTGATCTGGAGCAACGGCCCTGGACCAGTTCTTTTCAATACCATTGACCCTTGAACAACATGGATTTGAGTTGCATGGGTTCACTTATACACGGATTTTTTTCAGCAAATATATTGGAAAAATTTTCTGAGATTTGCCACAATTTGAAAAAAAATCACAGTCTAGAAATACAAAAAAGTTAAGAAAAAGTTAGGTATGTCATGACTGCATAAAATATATGTAGATACTAGTCTACCCTTACATCGGCATAAGGTGCGTGATATTTAATATAAAATTAATACTTTAATATAAAATTTTTATGTCAGTTTTTGTACTGTTTTATTACTTTGCTTTCAAAGAATTATATTACCATACAGTTTATCTCAGTTTCTAATAATTGGAGAAATTGTGAATTGGTCTATCACCACAGGTAAGTGATGTTTTTAAAAAATGTAACAATGTTTATAACACTATGGTATGAATATTTATGACAATTCATTTCTTATTGTAGAGGCTAGTCTACCGTGAAGCAATTGTATTGATTATACCAGGCAACAATAGGCAGTTATATTGCTGCTTCATCATAATCAGGGCATGAATAGTTATTTCTGTAAATAAATATCTGAGTTTCTTTTTCACACTATCTTTTCACTTTGGATGTCTAGTGTTAGTAATATTTATAACATCTGTAGCATTTTTTATCATAAGAAATATAGCTATCAATATATACTGATGGATGGATGACTCAAACAGATGACATAAATTTACAGTATGGATAAATACAGAACGGTACTGTATTTTCTCTTCTTTATGATTTTATTAATAGCATTTTATTTTCTATAACTTATTCTATTTGTAAGAGTGCAGTATATAGTACATATATAATAATATAGGGCTTCCCTGAGCCACAGGCTCAGCTGGTAAAGAATCTGCCTGCAATGAGAGGGTTTGATCCCTGGGTTGGAAAGATCCCCTGGAGAAGGGAAAGGCTACCCACTCCAGTATTCTGGCCTGGAGATCTCAAACCAGGAGGTCTCACTTGCAAATGTCTGTTTTTTGTCTACTCTTGGAAAACTGAGCAATCTGGTTGGTCACGTTCCTGCATGACAGCCACAGGCTGGAGCCCGGTAACTGCAGCCTTCTTTAGAGGGGGAGCATCCTGTTCTACAGACACAGTTTCCTATTGGCTCCTTCACAGAAAGAGAGTGTCAGCTTCAATTGGTCCTGATTCTTGCTCTGCTGGGTTCTCACCCCTGGTGTCTTGATTAGGTATGACCTGCTCTTTAGCATGTATTTACAACCCCAGATCAAAAATCAAGATTCTTTGCTTTGGGCCTGAATTTGGGTCAGGTTATTCTCAAGTCCTGGTTGTGCCATGCTGGTCAGAAGCTCTGGTTAACTATTACATTAAAAAATAATACAAATGATACTTCATAATGAAAAGATGGGGAGCCATCGCTGTAAAACAGATAAGAAAACAAAGTACATTCTTGCATAATTAGAATCTTTTTTTTTTTTTTCACCAACTAAAAGTGAAAGATCAGGGTGAAAAAGCCAGCTTAAAACTCAACATTCAAAAAACTAAGATCATGGCATCCTATTCCATCACTTCCTGGCAAATAGATGGGGAAACAATGGAAACAGTGACAGACTTTATTTTCTTGTGCTCCAAAATCACTGCAGATGGTGACTGCAGGCATGAAATTAAAAGACACTTACTCCTTGGAAGAAAAGCTGTGACAAACATAGACAGCATATTAAAAAGCAGAGACATCAGTTTGCTAACAAAGGTCCATCTAGTCAAAGCTATGGTTTGGTCATGTATGGATGTGAGAGTTGGACCATAAAGAAAGCTGAGTGCAGAATAATTAACATTTTTGAACTGTAGTGCTGGAGAAGGCTCTTGAGGGTCCCTTGGACTACAAGGAAATCAAACCAGACCATCCTAAAGGAAATCAGTCCTGAATATTCGTTGAAAGGACTGATGCTGAAGCTGAAGCTCCAATACTTTGGCTATCTGATGTGAAGAACGGACTCATTGGAAAAGACCCCGATGCTGGGAAAGATTGAAGGCAGGAGGAAAAGGGGATGAGAGAGGATGAGATGGTTGGATGGCATCACCACTGGATGGACATAAGTTTAAGTAGGCTCTGGGAGTTGGTGATGGACAGGGAGGCCTGGCGTTCTGCATTCCACGGGGTTGAAAAGAGTGGGACACAACTGAGCCACTGAACTGAACGAGTAAACCATCAACTCCAAGAGGACAGGAGGTCAGGTTGCTTCTGATGGTTTGTCCTCATCCAGGTGATTCATCCGAGTTGCTGACATTTTCTCCCAGGGATTGCTCTGGATGAGTTTCTCACCCTCCTCCCCACCTCAGATATAGATGCTATGTGCCTGGACAGTGTTACCTGGGATGCTCATGAAGATGCACCCTCCTGCATCCACACCAGATCCTTGAATCACAGTCTGTTATGACCATCACTAATGCATACAGGATGGAGAAGGAAACGCCAACCCACTCTGGTATTCTTGCCCGGAGAATCCCACAGACTGAGGAGCCTGGCAGGCTACAGTCCATGAGGTCGTAAAGAGTCAGACACACCTGAGCATGAGCACAATGCATAATGCCTCCTATACACGGAAAGAACCCAGAGAGTAACTCCCTTAGGATTTAAGACTTAGATCGGTAAAAGAACGCAGGTTCGATCCCTGGGTCAGAAAGAACCCCTAGAGGAGGGCACAGCTATCCACTCCAGCATTCTTGCCTGGAGCATCCCATGGATGGGAGGAGTCTCGTGGGCTACAGTCCACAGGGTTGTAAAGAGTAGGACACGACTGAGGCAACTTAGCACACACACACATGATCTTAATAAGGAAAGGGGCGAGGGTGTAGGCTTCTTAAGGAAGAGTAATTTTTAGGAGAGATGAGAAGGCTCCCTGGGAGGTGTGGTTGTCTGGGACAATGTCCAGGTGTTGTGCTGACCTCTAGCCTCCTCTCCTGTGACGACGCAGTCCTCTGTGGTTGATAAGACTCCCTAAGAGAGGAGGTGTTGGCAGCTGAGAGTCTCGAGACCGAGAAGGGGACCTGGCGGAGAAAGCCTCCTCCTGCATTTGCTGTTTCTCAAGGGTCTACAACTTGAAATAACCACCCATCAGAGCCTCATATGCGGGGGTGGCATGTCCTGAATCCCTGCAGTCATATTTTGGGGTGGCATATGCTGCTGCCCTGCACTTACTCTCCTTAATCCCAATTTGACCTCTTTTTTTTTCAGTCTTTTTTTTTTTTTAAACAATTTGGATCCCTCTATTGTTTTTCCTCACCATCTTCACCCTGATCCCTGTGATGTAGAAAATGCTATTCCTAGGATTCTCTCCTTCTTCCCCCTCCTCTTGAGCCTTCTCCTTGTAAGATTTTGTTCAAAGGGAACATAAAGAATGGTGCTGACTATTTCTTCTGAAAACCCCTCTCTCCTCTGCACCCGCCTCTCCCTCCTCCAAGAATATGGGCTTCCCTGCTTCAGCTTCACTCCTTTCTACTCTAACATGTGCTGCCTCTTTCATGCTGAATCCCAGGACTGAGACCATTTTTCTGTTTATGGCCTCACGACTCCAAAGCACCTCCATCCTCATAGACATCTAGGATACAGAGCCTTGAAACCCCCCAAGGCTCACTCCCTGGCTTTCTCAAAAGAAGTCTAACAGCATCACAACCTATCTCGTGATAGGATCCTATGACACTTGGAACACTGCCTCCAAGTCAGCACTTTTCCACTCTGCAAAATGTCTACAGCCCCCAACCCCTCTATCTGTGAGTTAACAAAAAAGATGAGTTCAAATATAGAGAAAACCTGGATTTACTGCTTAACAAGGGAAGTGAAGTGAAGGTCGTTCAGTCATGTCTGACTCGTTGTGACCTCATGGACTGAGGTCCGCCAGCCTCCTCTGTTCATGGGATTCTCCAGGCAAGAGTACTGGAGTGGGTAGCCCCTTCCCTTCTCCAGGGGATCTTCCTAACCCAGAGATCAAACCCAGGTCTCCAGCACTGCAGGCGGATCCCAAATGAAAGGGTCATAATAATTTAAAAATAACAAACCAGTTTTGAATTTATAAACAAAATAAATTTGGCTCTTTAAAACCTTGCTGGATTAAAATTTTTAAAAATCCTGAAAAATCTATAGGTCTCTATTCTGGTTCCAACAGTGACATGTAGCTCTGAGACCTCAGGCACTGTGCTCCCTGTCTGACTCGGAGCTTTCTTATGACTGTGAAACATTCCAAGGGCCGGCATTGTAATTGCCCGTGAAGGTGTCTGAGGAGGGAATCGGGCACCAGGTCACTCCCCGGTCTCCTGTGAAGTAGGAGAATCCCTTCCCTCTGAGTCAGAGCAAATCATTTCTTCTGCTTGGTTTTGGCCTCTGTGGAAGTGGCACCTATCACATCATGTTAGAGCCAGCTGTTGGTTTGCCAGTTTTCCCAGCCAAACAACGCTCAAGTTCTACTACTGTGTTGCAAGAAAGAGAAACTACAAATCAAGCAGGCTCAGGTAGTGAAGCTGATTCACTTACGTAACTGACAGGCCCAGTTGTCTGCCTGGCCTGAGGTCTGGTTGGACTCAGGCCCCCTGTAGTGTGACTGGGCCCTACTTTCCCTCCTTGGCTCTGCTTCTGTGATGTTGGCCTCATTCCCAGGTCTCAGGAGGACTGGAGGGGCTGCCAGCAGGTCCTGCAGTTATATCCACCCTCCATCCCATTCAAAGGGAAAGAGAGCTTTTGCTCCTGTGGTTCCAATGGAAGAGACTATCCCCCCCCTTTCTCTGAAGCCCCTGCAAATCTCTTCCTGCCATATTGATCATTCGGGTCCAGTATCTATCCCTGAACCAGTCACTGAGGCCAGAAAGAAGAGATACAGTAATTAGCATAAACCAATCAGGTGCCCCTGCCTCCTGGGAGCTGGGGGCAGAGTCAGCTCCACCCACAGGCCTGGCTGGGGACAGGGGAGCAGTGAATCTTCAGATTCCAGGGTGGCAGAAGCAGGGCGGGGGGCCAGAGGCTGCAGTTCCCTTCATACCTGGTGGGTACCTTGGCAACAACATTCTCTACTGCCTGCTTCATATGCAGTAGACCTTAGCAAGTGAACATGGCGACTCTGTGTGATTTACATCTGACTTCCCTGGGCCCAACGTGCAGTGTGTTCAGTAGAGGTTTTCATGGTCCATTTTCTCAGATGCCTCTGCATCTGAAAGCGATGCCTTTCACATGCCTTTCAGATGTGTTCACTATCAGATGATGCCTCTTGGCTGTTCCCAGAGACGGTGGATTCCGTATCTGAATGGAATAGATGGAGGGCAGTGGCAATGAGAGGGAATAAGAGTGAGAGCAGCAACTTCTGGGGTCTTTGGGGTGTTTCCTGCCGGCCATGCTGAGAGCTTCGGAACTGTATTTACAACACAGGAATGCTAGTGCAGAATCATGCGGACCAAACAACCCCCATGTATGATTTTTGATGTGACATTGACCACAAAAGGGCATAGGCGGATGCAAAAATAAAACACCAGCGAGTACCCTGAGTTCCTTCTCCTCGTGATAAAATTGCCTGCATTGAGCTTCTAACAGAAAGAGACGGGCGAAAGACGAGTAGAAATTAGCTGCCCCACCCCCATTCTTGCCAGCAATCTGGCATTTAGCTGGAGGCAGCTACTGTAAAAAGATTTGTGGCAGTGACTGTGAAAGAGAAATGTAATGTCAGGATTTCCTCCCCGGCGGGGCCCCAGTGGGTCAGTGCAGATGGCACCCCACCATGCAGTGTGCTGAAAATACATATTAAAGGCTATTTTATAGACTTAGCAAACTATGCTGCTTGAACATAATGGAATATGAGCTAGCTAATAAGATTCTGTGTGAAAATGTTGATTAATATGGATACAACATTTGAAATAATGCAAATTTAAAAAAAAAAAAACCCACCCCGAACTCAAAATAGCATGAACACACTGATGATAGCTCCATAATACATGGGTTCATTTTTAAATATTTGAAAGAGTGTTTGGAGAATAGTTAATAGAGTGTATGGGATTGGAAATCTTAGTTCGTGGTTAATTTTAAAGGAATTCTGCAGAATGGTCTTCTTTGGGCAAATTAGTGATACATGTTCCAGTAAATTAATTCTGCTGGTCCCAGGCCAGCTGGATGTGGGTAGTGGTTTTAGTCTGAAGACAAGGGTGGGGAGTGAGAGTGGAAGATGGAAGGAAGGGCAGGAGGAGGGAAGGACTAGTTCCTCAGTTTCCTTGACCGAGGAGAACCGAGCTCAAAATGATGATTTGGCGGTGTTGCCAACCTGGAAACTTTCTGAACCTGCGTCAGCAACTCAGGGTGACTCCAGACAGATTTACCTCCCTGATCACTGAAGCCCCAGTCTCAAGCAATAGTGGTACATTTATTGACGATCTACTGTCAATCCTTTGGTTAATATATGGTGTCCAGCCCTGTAGCTCAGAGCTACAGAGGGGACCACAGAAGTGAGTGGGACAGAATGCCTGTCATCAGTACACTTTCCATTTCATTAGAGGGACAACTATGATGTATTAAACAGCTGGGAAAAACACATAGTGAAGTGCAAGATGGAAAAGTACCGAGAAAATAAAAAAGTGCCATAAATGAAAAGGGAGAGGAAGTAATGAATGCTAGAGCAATCAAGAAATTCTGCTGAGAGGAGGGGGAATTATGTTGGGTCTTAAAATGTGGCTATGATTTGGATTATTACATTTAAAAAAAAAAAAAAAGAACTCAGAAAGGCAATGAGCAAAGGGATCCCGGGGCAGTGAGTCCCACCCACCCAGGGTAGGGGTGTGATAGGGCAAAGGAGATGGAAAGCTGGCCCAGTGGAGGGGAGGTCAATCCCAGAGGGTCACGGGAGCCAAGTGTTCAGGAACTCAGGTGTGATTCAGTAGAGAAGAGGTAGTCATTGGAGGCTTTTGAGGGATTTGCCTGAAAAGACTTGCAGACAAATACCAGGCGGGACTGTGAGTGAGCTGCAGTGATGAGAGAGCAGAGGGAGGAAAGACCAGGCAAGACCCAGGCTGAGACACTGGCTGTTTGAAATGCGATGATGTGGGTTTAGTTCTTTCAAACTTTAATTTTCTACCCGCTAGATATGAGGGTGGCTTTCCTGGTGTCTCAGATGGCAGAGAATCCTCCTGCAATGCTGGAGACTTCAGTTCAATCCTGGTTCAATCCCTGGGTCGGGAAGATCCCCTGGAGAAGGGAATGGCTATCTACTCCAGTGTTCTTGCCTGGAGAATCCCATGGATGACTCCCATGGATGACTGGTGGGCTACAGTCCACGAGGGTCTCAGAAGTCGGACATGACGGAGCAACTAACATTTTCACTTTCAGACATGAGGGTGATACCTCTGATACCCAGGGCTATGTTTAGACTGTTAATATCACTCAAACACTCCTGTCTGAAAAAATCAAATTTTGTGTAATCTGAAAGATGATTTGCTCACTGGGGAAGGGGTTCCTGGGCCTGAACTTCTGAGTACCTTGCTCTGTCTGGGACATGTGGCCTCAGCAAGACCCCCTGAAGTCTGCAGCTGCTCCCCGGCCCCCTGGCAATACCTGTGATATAGCAGGCCCTCAATAAGTGTCCACTGAAGGGAGAGATGGAACACCCTTCTACTTGGGCAGAGTTTTGATTTCTCTAAGGCTTTTGTAAGGAGGTAGGGCTGAATGAATGAGATGGTTAGAGAGCATCACCGACTCAATGGACATGAACTTGAGCAAACTCTGGGAAACAGTGGAAGACAGAGGAGCCTGGCATGCTGCAGTGCATGGCCTTCCAAAGAGCTGGACATGACTTAGAGATTGAACAGCAGTAGGACTTAGTGTCCTTCTGGAGGCCATATCTTCTCAAAGAGCGCCCTCCCTTTGTTTAATAAGAGATATTTACATGGCCAGGCAACAACTACAGTGTGATAAGTGCAGTACATCAGTCAAATCAGACTCAAAATGATGTCTTCAGGGAGATGACTCTGCGGACAGTCTAGGACAAGAAGGAAGCACATGGTCTAACATGGCAGCTGAGAAGGCCCGATGCAGTGCAGTGTCCGGGCAATGAGCCAGACCGTGCACTGATGCCATCCATCAGGCCCAGATTCAGTTTCAGCCCCGTCAGCAGTGGCTTCTCTGTGTCTCTCAGCTAATCCTGCTGCAGGCCAGATAGAGCTTGGGTGGTTTATTGGGGACAGAGTAGAATCCAGGGTATCATGTTACAACCCATGCCTTGGTTGTGATGTCTTGCAAAGGTGCTGATTTTCCAGGACTAGGAGGGCTCTTCTGCAATGCAGTTGGCATAGGTACAGAATTAAAAGCGACTGATGTTATGAGAATTGGTGTGAGAAAATTCACACTGCTGTGTTACTCACCATGCCTGAAGTCAGTAAAAACACAGTCACCCAGCTTCAACGTAAATACCTCAGGTTTCACAGAATTTTAAACCCAGAAATTCAGAGAGCTTCTATTTTGTCCTTCCTCATTTCTTTTTTTAAACAGATGAGAAAACTGAGACTCGGAGGGAATGAAGTGACTTGTCCCAGGTCACACATCTCATAGCAAAATCTTGATTAAAGTTTAGAGTTTCTAACTTCAGTCCAACTTAGGGACTGTCTGAAATCTACTCCCTTTAAAAAGTTTTGTCCCCTAATATTACTAAAGATAAGTTTTTTTCCCAGATGCTTGTTTGCATGTTGTTTTGAAATGATAGCTGACTGGGAATTATTTCCAAAAATCAATGTATAGAATATCACCACCATCCACCAAGCTACTGAAACCGAAAACTGAGTTATCCTTCATCCAACTCCTTCCCCCCATTACTGGCCCGGGCAACATCTAATCTGCTGAGAGCTCCTGCTTTTTCTACTTTTAAAATGCATTTCAAATCCTTCTACTTCTTTCTACCTCTGTCTCTGTTCTAAGCCCCAATATCTCTTTCTGCACCTCCTGCAAAGCCTCCCATTCATTCTCCACACTGGACTCAGAATGATCATTTTTATTCTGGTGATCAACTTTTTATTCTGAAATAATTATAGATTCAAAAGAAATTGCAAGGAACAGTGTAGAAGGAGATCCCATATAGCTATCGCCCAGTCTCCCCCAGTGGTAACGTCTTGCATAACGATCAGACAGTATCAAACCAGGAAATCGACCATGGTGCTATCCACAGAGTTGATTTCAGCAGTTTTACCTGCACTCTCGTGTGTGTGTATGTGTGAATGTGTGTGTGCGTATACCACCACAATCAAGAATAATCCTCAACACTGTGAATCAGTCATGCTACCTCCTTGCTGAAATCTCTCAATGGCTTCCCATCCTTTTAGAACACACTCAAGCTCCCACCCAAGCACCTTCTCAGCTTCCTTGCAGACCCCTCACTGCTGCCTGGTTGGGCCCCGAAGGCCCTCAGAGCTTTGACACCTGCCGCTGCTTCCATCCGGTTTGCTTGTTCTTGCCTCTTCTCTCCTCTGCCCATTCTCCTCCTTCAGGTCTCAGCCCGCAGGCCTTTCTCGGTGACTGCTGGCTATGTCACAGTAGCCTGGTCATTGCCCTGCAGCACTTGTCACAGTTGGCACAGATCCATATGCTGGCTCCCTTTGCTTCTTTGTTCCTCGGGGAAATAAATGCTGTGAAGGCAGACACCTTGTCAACAGTTATCCCCTTAGACCTGAATACCGAGCCTGGTGACCAGTAAACATGTTGAGGATGAAAGTCAGGGGCCGGTCTGTGTCTTAATGCCCAGAATGAGTGAGGGCAGCTCAGGGGCTAAATTTAATTAATGAGAAAAGAAAGCATATTATATATACAGAGGAAAATCTCTTGTTTTAAAAAGAGTAATTGCCCTATACTGAAAACAAACAATACTTTAAGAATGCAAAGGTATGAAACTTTGTAATTTTTTTAAAAGTCTGTATCCAGTCCTTTTTAAACTATGGAAAAGAAAGTTGTACTTGCTGTTCTTTATCATATAGGCTTTTTTGGGTCAGTGTTTAAGGCAGTCTGTTTCTTTTTACATGTTATATTAATATTTTGTATCCTTAAGAAGACTATCAAACCCATCCCTAGATATACTGAGAGTAAATATTCCAATAGTACAGTGTTGCATTGAACACAAAGTGTGTGCTCATGTGCCTGGGAGTTTTCAGCTACTTCACATAGGGGGCTTCAAGATTGCTGACAATGGTTAGGTTCAGTCCTGAACCCAAGACTGCAGAGGCTCCCGGGTTAAGCAAAACTCAATGAAGACGTCATGTCAACTCGCCAGACACGTGACATTCAGTACTTCCTACTCACCAAGTCCTTTATAAAAACTTTCTTTTTCAATACAAGTCTTTTGGATGCATTCATGTTACATAATATAGAGGTAAAAATTAAAAATATGTATATATAGCTGCCACAGAAGGCAATGGGAACTTTGTTGTCCTTTTTTACTTTGAACTGAAGGAGTCATCCCAAGTGACACGAACCATTGAACACACAGGCCCTTCTGCTAGACTGACTGGTCAAGTCTCCCATGGGACACTCTCCTGTGCAGGAGCCGATCTGGACAGGACTGAGAAGCGGAAGGAATCTGCCTTTCCGTTTCTCCATGTTTCCCATTTTCTGTGTCTTGAGGATATTTTCACTCTGCTTCCTGCAGCCTCATCTCCATCAGAAGCCCGCAGGCAGGGACCTGTTGACTTGCTCCCGTCTCCTTAGGCAATCTAGACTTCAATGTTAATCCCTTATATCAAACACCCATCAATTGGCACTACCGCGGATCAGGCAGAGACACACAGATAAAAGACATCCACTTTCTGGCCAGCTAGAAGGGCCTGCCCTGAGTGTGGATAAGTGGGCAGGCGGCCTAACCAGTCAGACATGGAGGCTGGTGCTGGTTATGTGTGTTATCCTGGCCAAACCAGCTGAGGAGGAAAAAGGGAATAAGCTCTGAGCTCTGAAGGAGCACCTCCTCCAAGCTGTCCTTTGCACAAGAATCAAAGCTGGCAATTGAGCCCTTCTGCTGGGACAGCAGAGGCAGTTGAGCTCTGGGACAAGTGGCAGCTGCTTAACTTGTCCCCTCTTTCCTGACCCTGCAGCAGTGAAGTGACCAGAGGGGATGGACAATTCCTCTACCAAACTTCCTGGGATTTCCTCTCTCTCATTTTCTTAGTTTCCATTCTGTATTTTTATTTACTGAAGGTAGCACACCTGTTTACAACAATGATTTTGTTTTATTTATTTATTTTTAATTTGTTATTAAGTTATAGTTGATTTACAATGTGTTAGTTTCTGCTGAAGAGAAATGTGATTCACTTACATATAAATATATTAATATATATGTATTCCTTTCATATATTTTCAATTATGGTTTTTCACAGGATATTGAATATAGTTCCCTGTGCTATACAGTAGGCTGTTGTCGACTATCCATTTTATACATAGCAGTTTGCATCTGCTCATCCCAAGCTCCCACCCCATCCCTCCCTCACCTGCCCTCCTTGCTGGCAACCACAAGTTTATTTTCTATGTCTCTGAATCAGTTTCTGATTCGCAGATAAGTTCCCTTATGCCATATTTTAGATTTTACACGTATATTTAGATTTCTTGTTTTTCTCAGTATAATAATCTCTAGGTCCATCCATGGTGCTGGAAATGGCATGATTTCATTCTTTCTCATGCTGGAGTAACATTTCATTGCATATACGTGTTGCATCTTCTTTATCCATTCATCTGCCGATGGACATTTGGGTTGTTTCCATGTGGTTTCCATAGCTTGGCTATTGTAAATAGTGCTGCTATGAACATTGGGGTGCATGTATCTTTCTAAATTATAGTTTTGTTTGGATATATACCCAATAGTGGGATTGTTGGATCATATGCAGAGTACATCATGAGAAATACTGGGCTGGATAAAGCACAAGGTGGAATCAAGATTGCTGGAGAAATATCAATAACCTCAGATATGCAGATGACACCACCCTTATGGCAGAAAGTGAAAAACCAAAGAGCCTCTTGATAAAAGTGAAAAAGGAGAGTGAAAAAGTTGGCTTAAAGCTCAACATTCAGAAAACGAAGACCATGGCTTCTGGTCCCATCACTTCATGCCAAATAGATGGGGAAACAGTGCCAGACTTTATTTTGGGGGGGCTCCCAAGATGGTGATTGCAGCCATGAAATTAATAGACGCTTACTCCTTGGAAGGAAAGTTATGACCAACCTAGACAGCATATTAAAAAGCAGAGACATTGTTTGTCAATAAAGCTCCATCTAATGAAGACTATGGTTTTTCCAGTGGTCATGTATGGATGTGAGAGTTGGACTTTAAAGAAAACTGAGCACTGAAGAATTGATGCTTTTGAACTGTGGTGTTGGAGAAGATTCTTGAAAGTCCCTTGGACTGCAAGGAGATCCAACCAGTCCATCCTAACGGAGATCAGTCCTGGGTGTTCATTGGAAGGACTGATGCTGAAGCTGAAACTCCAATATTTTGGCCACCTGATGCAAAGAGCTGACTCATTTGAAAAGACCCTGATGCTGGGAAAGATTGAGGGCAGGAGGAGAAGGGGAGACAGAGGATGAGATGGCTGGATGGCATCACCAACTCAATGGACATGGGTTTGGGTGGTCTCCGGGAGCTGGTGATGGACAGGGAGGCCTGGCGTGCTGCGATTCATGGGGTCACACAGAGTCAGACACGACTGAGCGACTGAACTGAACTGATGGTAGTTCCGTTTTTATCTTTTTGAGGAGCCTCCATACTGCTCTCCTTAGTGGCTGCACCGTTCCCACCAACATTATCTCCTGGGATTTTCGATTGCATTTGTCATCTTCTTGAGCAAAGCCCAGGTCACCTGACAGTGAGGCCAGGAAGCCCAGTGCAGCCCTGGCACTGCCAGCTGCATCAGAGGAGCAGGCCTGGAAGGGGCCCCAAGCAGAGGCCTCAGAGCTCACTGCCCTCTCCCTCTGCCTGAGTTCTACTCTATGAAGGGGCTTCTCTATGTAATGTTCAAGTCACCCCCAGGTTTATCAGGGTGCGTTTCACACTGAAGATTTGACTCCAACCCTAACAATGTTTTCTTTCTTTATTTTTTCCATGCCTGATTTTTATTTTTCTTCTGTACTCTATTTTTTTAAAATTGGGATATAATTGCTTTATAATGTTGTATTAATTTCCTAAAGATGTTTTCTTAATTGCATTTTAAGAATTGGTTAAATAGTACCTATTTGTATTCCTCCCTTCCCTTGCCCCCACCTCCTGCCTCCAGAGAGAACTGCTGGTGAAAGAATACAAGTTCTTTCCTGTCAATTTTCCTGCTCTGTCCTCACCCAGTCAGTGATTCTGTTGAAGATGGAAATGTCATCGTTTGTCACTAATCCACTTTCAGTTGGGAGCTGCTTCTTCTCCATCGCAGGTCACCGAGTGCCGCGGATCGCCCAGGAGCTGCTCAGATCCAGTGTGTGTTTATTTTCCTTCAAGCCTTTCAGAAGGACCAGAAGATGCTTGGTGCTGAGGAAGAAGTGAGAACGTGGAAGGGACCGACCCCGGGACTCAGGTGAGCCCAGGGATCTGCCCCAGGGCCCAGCACTGCTTCTTGACTTCTCTAAGCTTCAGTTTCTTCACCTGTGGAATGGGTACCATAAGAACACCCACCTCACTGGGTTACGAACCTCACCTCTATATCACTAAGCCCAGAGTCTGGAGTGTGAAATCTCCTCAAAGATGGTAATTCACAGATAATGATTCTCATTAATTCTTAAAATTGAAGTAGATGTGCAATATTATGCAGGGTATAAGAGCATGATTCACAATTTTTAAAAGTTGTATTCCATTAATAGTTCCATTGGAACTACTTCAGTAATAGTTATTGTAAAATATTGGCTATTATTTTTATGTTGTACAGTATATCCTTATAGCTTACTTTGTTTTAATTCTTATTTTTAAAGGAACTTTTAATTTATTTTGATTTAGCTTCAGTTCAGTTCAGTCGCTCAGTTGTGTCCAACTCTGTGCAAACCTATGAACCACAGCACACCAGGCCTCCCTGTCCATCACCAACTCCCGGAGTTCACTCAAACTCATATCCATCGAGTCGGTGATGCGATGCGCCCATCTCACACTCTGTCATCCCCTTCTCCTCCTGACCCCAATCCCTCCTAGCATCAGGGTCTTTTCAAATGAGTCAACTCCTCGCATGAGGTGGCCAAAGTATTGGAGTTTCAGATTCAACATCAGTCCTTCCAATGAACACCCAGGACTGATCTTCGTTAGGATGGACTGGTTGGATCTCCTTGCAGTCCAAGGGACTCTCAAGAGTCTTCTCCAACACCACAGTTCAAAAGCATCAATTCTTCAGCGCTCAGCTTTCTTCACAGTCCAACTCTCATATCCATACATGACCGCTGGAAAAACCATAGCCTTGACTAGATGGACCTTTGTTGGCAAAGTCATGTCTCTGCTTTTGAATATGCTATATAAGTTGGTCATAACTTTACTTCCAAGGAGTAAGCATCTTTGAATTTCATAGCTGCAGTCACCATCTGCAGTGATTTTGGAGCCCCCAAAAATAAAGTCAGCCACTGTTTCCACTGTTTTCCCGTCTATTTCCCATGAAGTGATGGGACCAGATGCCATGAACTTTGTTTTCTGAATGTTGAGCATTAAGCCAACTTTTTCACTCTCCTCTTTCACTTTCATCAAGAGGCTCTTTAGTTCCTCTTCACTTTCTGCCATAAGGGTGGTGTCATCTGCATATTTGAGGTTGTTGATATTTCTCCAGCAATCTTGATTCCAGCTTGTGCTTCTTCCAGTCCAACGTTTCTCATGATATACGCTGCATATAAGTTAAATAAGCAGGGTGACAATATACAGCCTTGACGGACTCCTTTTCCTATTTGGAACCAATCTCTTGTTCCATGCCCAGTTCTAACTGTTGCTTCATGACCTGCATACAGGTTTCTCAAGAGGCAGGTCAGGTGGTCTGATATTCCCATCTCTTTCAGAATTTTCCACAGTTTCTTGTGATCCACACAGTCAAAGGCCTTGGCATAGTCAATAAAGCAGAAATAGATGTTTTTCTGGAGCTCTCCTCCTTTTTCGATGATCCAGAGAATCTTGGCAATTTGGTGTCTGGTTCCTCTGCCTTTTCTAAAACCAGCTTGAACATCTGGAAGTTCACAGTTCACCTACTGCTGAAGCCTGGCTAGGAGAATTTTGAGCATTACTTCACTAGCGTGTGAGATGAGTGCAATTGTGTGGTAGTTTGAGCATTCTTTGGCATTGCCTTTCTTTGGAATTGGAATGAAAACTGACCTTTTCCAGTCCTGTGGCCACTGCTGAGTTTTCCAAATTTGCTGGCATATTGAGTGCAGCACTTTCACAGCATCATCTTTCAGGATTTGAACTAGCTCAACTGGAATTTCATCACCTCCACTAGCTTTGTTCGTAGTGATGCTTTCTAAGGCCCACTTGACTTCACATTCCAGGATGTCTGGCTCTAGGTGAATGATCACACCATTGTGATTATCTGGGTCGTGAAGATCTTTTTTGTACAGTTCTTCTGTGTATTCTTGTCACCTCTTCTTAATATCTTCTGCTTCTGTTAGGTCCATACCATTCCTGTCCTTTGTCGAGCCCAGCTTTGCATGAAATATTCCCTTGGTATCTCTGATTTTCTTGGAGAGATCTCTAGTCTTTCCCATTCAGTTGTTTTCCTCTATTTCTTTGCACTGATTGCTGAGGAAGGCTTCCTTATCTCTCCTTGCTATTCTTTGGAACTCTGCATTCAGATGTTTATATCTTTCCTTTTCTCCTTTGCTTTTTGCCTCTCTTCTTTTCACAGCTATTTGTAAGGCCTCCCCAGACAGCCATTTTGCTTTTTTGCATTTCTTTTCCATGGGGATGGTCTTGATCCCTGTCTCCTGTACAATGTCATGAACCTCCATCCATAGTTCATCAGGCACTCTGTCTATCAGATCTAGTCCATAAATCTATTTCTCGCTTCCACTGTATAATCATAAGGGATTTGATTTAGGTCAATCCTGAATGGTCTAGTGGTTTTCCCTACTTTCTTCAATTTACATCTAAAGTTGGCAATAAGGAGTTCATGATCTGAGCCACAGTCAGCTCCTGGTCTTGTTTTTGCTGACTGTATAGAGCTTCTCCATCTTTGGCTGCAAAGAATATAATCAATCTGATTTCGGTGTTGACCATCTGTGATATCCATGTATAGAGTCTTGTCTTGTGTTGTTGGAAAAGGGTGTTTGCTATGACCAGTATGTTCTCTTGGCAAAACTCTATTAGTCTTTGCCCTGCTTCATTCCATACTCCAAGGCCAAATTTGCCTGTTACTCCAGGTGTTTCTTGACTTCCTACTTTTGCATTCCCATAATGAAATGCATTCCCATAATGACTTCCTATTTTTGTCCCCCATAATGAAAAGGACATATTTTTGTGTGTGTTAGTTCTAAAAGGTCTTGTAGGTCTTCATAGAACCATTCACCTTCCACTTCTTCAGCGTTACTTGTTGGGGCATAGGCTTGGATTACCGTGATATTGAATGGTTTGCCTTGGAAATGAACAGAGATCATTCTCTCATTTTTGATATTACATCCAAGTACTGAATTTTGGACTCTTTTGTTGACCATCATGGCTACTCCATTTCTCCTAAGGGATTCCTGCCCACAGTAGTAGATATAATGGTCATCTGAATTAAATTCACCCATTCCAGTCCATTTTAGTTCACTGATTCCTAGAATGTCGATGTTCACTCTTGCTACCTCCTGTTTGACCATTTTCAATTTGCCTTGATTCATGGACCTAACATTCCAGGTTCCTATGCAATATTGCTCTTTACAGCATCGGACCTTGCTTCTATCACCTGTCACATCCACAACTGGGTATTGTTTCTGCTTTGGCTCCACTCCTTTCTTTCTGGAGTTATTTCTCCACTGATCTCCAGTAGTATATTGGGCACCTACTGACCTGGGGAGGTCCTCTTTCAGTATCCTATCATTTTGCCTTTTCATACTGTTCATGGGGTTCTCAAGGCAAGAATACTGTAGTGGTTTGCCATTCCCTTCTCCAGTGGACCACATTCTGTCAGACCTCTCTACCGTGACCTGTCCATCTTGGATGGCCCCCACAGGCATGGCTAAGTTTCATTGAGTTAGACAAGGCTGTGGTCCATGTGATCAGATTGACTAATTTTCTGTAATTATGGTTTCAGTGTGTCTGCCCTCTGATGCCCTCACTCAACACCTACCATCTTACTTGGATTTCTCTTACCTTGGTCGTGGGGTATCTCTTCATGGCTGTTCCAGCAAAGCGCAGCCGCTGCTCCTTACCCTGGACGAGGTCGCCCCTCCTGACCTTGAACATGGAGTATCTCCTCTCAGCTTATTTTTATTTATTTGGTGAAAGTTGCTCAGTCATGTCTGACTCCTTGTGACCACATGGACTATACAGTCCATGGAATTCTCCAGGCCAGAATACGGGAGTGCGTAGCCATTCCCTTCTCCAGGGGATCTTTCCAACCCACGGATTCAACCCAGGTCTCTCACATTGCAGACGGATTCTTTACCAGCTGAGCCGCAAGGGAAGCCCAAGAATACTAGAGTGGGTAGCCTATCCCTTCTCCAGTGAATCTTCCCGACCCAGGAATCAAACCGGGGTCTCCTGCATTGCAGGCGGATTTTTTTTACCAACTGAGTTATGAGGGAAGATCTTATTAGAAGGCAGGTGGTTAATAACTTACAAGAACTGTCCTTGCTATTCCATTTTACATTAAGATGCTAGCCTAGCTAAAGGGTAAGCAATGGGAACAATAAGGCAGGAGATGCCCCTCTGTGCTCGTGGCACTTTCTCTTTTATCTTTTGGTATGTGCTGGTGAGCGGTCGTGGCTGACAGGAAGAGCCCCCAGAGCCTGAAGGAAGTGGGAAAGAGGAAGTAGTGCCATATTTCTTTTTAAAGTGCTGGAACTTATTCTGGCGTGTCTGCTGTCCCAGCAGTCTGGTACTCCTAACCCATGTCAAAATCTGCACACTAAGTAAAAATTGTCAAGTCCCAAGCGCATGGTGTATTTTTGTTGGCATCTTCTTGACAGACTTGGGGACCTGTCCTCCTGTCATTCATGTCAGTGGACGGAAGTCCCACCCGTAGAGGGGAAGTCCTAGAATATCTTCCCTTTGTAAATATGTCTGCCAATTATAAGCACTTTCTTTACACATTTCACTTGAGTTTCACAACCACCTCTGAGGCAGAAAGAAAAGGGTTTGTGGTCCTCATTTTATAGACAAGATAAAGAGGATTGGAGAGATTGAGCGACTTGTCTAAGGTCAAACACTGTCAGTGGTTGAACAGGAATAGAACTCCAGGCTGGGTGGGGAGAATATTCAAGACATCTGATTAATGTTTTAGATCTGCAGGTATCTAGTTGGTGCAACCCTTGTGAGCCACTTGTCAAAGGGAAAGCAAGAGGCTGGGTTCAACTGGGGGATCCCTGAGATTCTTTGATGTTGTCCAGCGGGAAGTGGGGCCATCCACCTTTTCCCTCCCATTGACCTCCATGAAGTCGTTCTCAGATGTGGAAATGAGGGGCACAGGATAATACTTTCCAGTGAGACTTCAATTCTTTCCTCTAAGTACAGAGAGGCTGAAAAATCACTGGGGAATCAGCAAAATCCCTCAGTAGCTCCAAACCTTCTTAAGCAATTTGTGCTGCCTAAATCCAAAATTAAGCTCTGGCTTTGCCATGAGCTGCTGGCAAGCTGCCTGTCTAATTACAGTAAGGTAGGAAACTCTGAGATATCCTGTAGAACCATGATTATTAACTTAGCCTGTAATTGTGTCTTAGGAAGACTGTCATTTTAGAGTGTGAGCAGTAAGAGGGCATAAGAGAGTCTGAATTCTGGGTGTTGTGGTTACTTTGGCTTTTGCATTTCTCCCTGTAGTCATCTCCACATTTCCTTCAGTAACATTCCTGCTGGTGTTTTTGACCTGAAAACTCACCTTCTCCCTGTCAGGAGATTCAGTTTTATGAACAGTGTCTTGATTTCTTTGGTAACTATGGTAACACCTCCACACACACTGCCCCCGACCCCAAAGAAGAAACCAACAAAGAAGTAAGCTCATCATCATACAAGCGCCACCTCAAGTCCTGGAGAGGAAATGGATTTGTTTGGGCGAGGCAGCCACCACCATCCCTCCGGGAGCCCCTGGTACCACACTTCTGCTCAGCAATGCTCGCCTCCTCTCCTGGGGCCATCCTGCTTTTAGCATCGCTCTGTTATTCCTTGTTTTACTGCAGAGCAGTGGTAATTGATGTCGACGATCTATTAAACAGATGGCGGGATGAGCCGGAAGCATCTTAGTTAAACGACAGTTCAATGCTATCATTCTTGTTGAAACACTTTAACCTCTGATTTAATTTTATTCCACTGGGATTGAGGGTTATGGTTTCTGGCTCTCATTCTGCTGCCATTCACCCAGATACACTCTCCAGAAAAGAGACAAGCCCTCTCTCCTGCCCTTCTTCCCACCCAGATTGAGGGTGTGAGGTGAAAACACAAATAGCATCCACTGAGGGCCTTCTCTGCTGAGGTCTTTTTTGCCAACAGGCAGATGGGGGTGGGTAGCCTCCCTGGCATGCAACAAGGGAGGAGGGAAGAAACCATTACTGCCAAGTGAACCTTGAAATGGTGGGGAAGCTTGGTCTGATGCTGGGAATGCAAACCCAGAGCCTTCCTTCCGGAGTTTTCTCTGAAATTTGATCCGAGCATTTAACCTCTTCCTTCCTGGTCAGACTCTTGCGTGTAGAATGACATAAACGGTACAGCAAATAAAGTATCCAGGCTAAAAAGAAGATAAAGATTGGGATTAGAACACGGTTTTCTTAGAAGAGTGTCTTTTAAGTGGTTTTCTAGGTGGTGGTGGTTGTGTTCAACTCTGCGATCCCACGGACTGTAGCTCTCCAGGCTCTGCTGTCCATGGGATTTCCCAGGCAAGAATAACGGGGTGGGTTGCCATTTCCGTCTCCAGGGGATCTTCCCCACCAGGGATTAAACCCGCATCTCCTGACCAGCAGGTGGATTCTTTAGCACCTCCTTTCCTAGGGCTGTTGTAACAAAGTACCACAAATTGGGCGGCTTAAACAACCGCTTTCTAGTCTGGAGTGAGAAGGCAAGAAGTCTGAAATCAAGGGGTGGGCAGAGTCATACTTCCTCTGCAATCTGAAGGGGAAATTCCCTCCTATCTCGTCTGGTTCCTGGTGTTTGCCAGCAACCTGTGGTGTTCCTTAACTTGCAGACACAGCACGCTAATCTCTGCCTCCATCATCACGTGGCTGTTTTCCTGTGCATCTAAGTCTCCCTTGCTTTAATAAGGACACCAGCCATGTTCCCATGGACGGAGGAGCCTGGTAGGCTAGAGTCCATGGGGTCGCGAAGAGTCGGACACGACTGAGCGGCTTCACTTTCACTTTTCACTTTCCTGCACTGGAGAAGGAAATGGCAACCCACTTGCCTGGAGAACCCCAGGGACGGGGTAGCCTGGTGAGCTGCCGTCTATAAGGTCACACAGAGTCGGACACGACTGACGTGACTTAGCAGCAGCAGCAGCCATGTTGGATTTGGAGCCAACCCTTCCCTAGTGGTTCAGACTGTAAAGAATCTGCCTACAATGCAGGAGACCTGGGTTCAATCCCTGGGTTGGTGAGAACCCCCGGAGAAGGGAATGGCTACCCACTCCAGTATTCTGGCCTTAGACACACGGTATAGACCATGAGGTTGCAAAGATTCGGACTCAACTGAGCGACTTTCACTTTTCACTCCTGCAGTACGACTTGATCTTACTTTACTTCATTACATCTGCAGTGACTCTATTTCAAAATAAAGTCCCATCCCGAGGCACTGGGGTCAGGACTTAAGCATACCTTTTGGGGGAATGCAATTTAACTCAAAAGAGGGGAGGATACGGAATCCACGATTTCCCCGCTAAGTGTCCAGAGCACGTTTAGACTGAAGAGGATACGATGGAACCTGTGCCCTGGGAAACAGACGTGAAATGATGCCCTCAGCCCTGAGGAAGTCTCGCTCGTGTTCTCCAGTTCACCCCGAATATGACCCGCAGCACTGCTCTCTTGCCTTCCAGGTTCTGACACCATTGTTCCTCCATTTCCCAGAGATCATGGCATGCCCAAGAGAGGACGTGCTCCTGCGTTTTGAGAAGTCCGCACTGAGGGCCTGGCCCTGCCAAACCCAGGCATTGTTCTCAGTTGATGGCGAGACTCTCTAAGCGCACGCCTGCCACCTTGTGGTCAGGTTTGCATTCCCCCCCACCTCATGAAGGCTTTTTTATTTTCTTTCTTAAATTAAATTTTTATCTTGGATTATAGTTGGTTTATAATATTATTTTAGTTTCAGATGCACAGCAAAGTGATTCAGTTATGTATATACATATATCCATTCTTTTTCAGATTTTTTGTCCCGTATAGGTAATTACAGAGTATTGGGTAAGAGTTCCCTGTCTCTACATAAAAATCAAATGATATCACTTATACGTGGAACCTAAAAAAAACGATACAATCCTGAATATTCTTTGGAAGGACTGATGCTGAAGCTGAAGCTCCAATACTTTGGCCAGCTGATGAGAAGAACTGATTCACTGAAAAGACCATGATGCTGGGAAAGATTGAAGGCAGGAGGAGAAGGGGATGACAGAAGATGAGATGGTTGGATGGCATCACTGACTCGATGGACATGAGTTTGAGCAAGCTCCGGGAGTTGGTGGTGGACAGGGAAGCCTGGTGTGCTGCAGTCCACTGGGTCGCAAAGAGTGAGATGCAACTGAGCGACTGAACTGAACTGAAAACTGGAAGAAAAAAAAATGCCTAAGGTTGGGGTTTGAGTGTAATGAATTAATAATTAATCACCACTCTCTCTGCTACTTGGAGTTCAGAGATAGACTCAGGAGATAGATAAATGGAAACAAAAATATTAGTTTTATTATTGGTAAGTGCAGCTGAAGAATGTGGCACCCATTTGTGACGATCTAGAAGGTCTGTTAACAGTTTCATTCTTAATATCTTGACCAGAGTTTCCAGAATAAGAATGCTCAAGAGTAAGCTCTCTTTTTTCTAGCTTTCCCTCTCTCTTTGTCTTTCCTTCCTTTTTAAATTTTGATTTCTGATTTTAATGAAATTGCCTCTAGTGTTTATCATTAAAAATATTGTTGATTCAGTTTAAGGTGAATTTTTAAAATCATGTTAAACAAAATTTTAGGGCTTCTAAAAAAGTTTCTAAAAGTCAGACTGGGTATTAAAGAATATCAGATAGCTTTTGAAAGTTTTTGAAGATTATTGCATAATTTTAAATTTTAACCAATTTTTGTAATATGATATATTTAGATTTCTTCATATTTAATTATTCTGTACTGCTTGGATGAATCTCATTGGAATGTATTTAGTGAAGATATGTTTAAAATATATCGATTAATTTAAATTGCTAATTCTTTCTGTAAAATTTACAAGTGGGATTTGTAAGTATGATTGTTTTTGTTTTGTTTTTGGTCTACTATCTCTGTTGAGCTTTGTTAGTAGAATTATTCCTATTTTTGCTCAATAAATTGGGAAGATTTACATATACTCTGAGGTTTTTTATTTAGCCTGGGTAACATTGTTCTATGAGTGTTTGAAAAAGTCACCATCTGAGGTAGGACACATCTTTTTTTGAACATAACATTCTTTGACAATGTTTTTAATTTTTATCATAGTAACTGATATTTTTTAGTCCATTTGAGAATTTTGCTTGTTTTTCCCCTGGAAATTGCTGATTTTTTTGAGGTTTAAAAGGTATCCACACTGAATCGTATGAAGTTTGTTGTAATTTAAAATGTCCCTTTGTAATTATTTGAGATACAACCTTAGTTCTAATTTTGTTAAACTGTGTTTTCTTTATTTACGTTTGCTAGTGTGTGTTGTGTTCTTTTTTCTCTAAAGAATCTGTGCCACTGTTTATTTAATAAACAAATTTTTTTAGAGAAGCATTTAAAAATTGAAATACAAGAATTTAAGTGTTACTGTTATGGTGGCGCTAGTGGTAAAGAGTCTGCCTGCCAATGCAGGAGACACAAGAGATGAGGGTTCTATCCCTGGGTCAAAAAGATCCCTGGAATAGGAAATGGCACCCCACTTCTGTATTTTTGCCTGGAAAATTCCATGAGCAGAGGAGCCTGGCAGAGTACAGTCCATGGGGCTGCAAAAAGTTGGACAGGACTGAGCACACACACACGTTGCTAACTAGGAGAAAAAAAAAAAAAATTCCAGAAATTTGTATCATATAGTGTTTCCTTAAGAATCAGCCCGATGTGTTCTGGGCAACCAATTTTACAGTCCATTTCTCAATGAACTATGCATTAATAGGGTTAAAAAGAATAGCACGGTACAGCAATGTCCATAGCAGGATTATTCACAGTACCCAAAATGTAGAAGCAACAGATCCATCAACAGGTAAGTGAATAAATACAGTGTATACACTCCGTGAAATATCATCTGGATTTAAAAAGCAAAGGAATTCTGACATTAGCCACAATGTTGAGCTGTGAAATAAACCAGACATGAAAGGACAAATATAATTCCAGTTATGTGACGTACTCAGAGTAGTCAACTCTGTAGAGATAGAAAATAGTATGTTGGTTGCCAGGGACTAAGGCAGGAGGGAAGAGGGAATTAATGTTTTAATGGATATTTTTAATGTTTGATGTTTAACAGACTTCCAGACTGGGATGGTAAAAAACCATTCTGTAGATGGGAGGTGGGAATGGTCACAAAACACCATGAATGTCCTTCACACCTTCAAACTGTTCACTTAAAAATGGCTAAAATGGGGAAGTTTGTGTTTTGCATATTTTACCACCATTTAAAAAAAAAGTATATTTTGCAATTAGAATATTATGCAATAGGCATTAGGCTTAGTTTAGATGAATCATTCATAAAACAAGAGTATAGTAACTCACTTCATCTATTAAGGAATAGAGAAACAGTGATGCCTAGCCTGCAATATGAAAGAGATTTTAAGTCACTGTGTTGCAGAAAAGCACTGAATGCCTTTCTTGGTCTGCAGAAATATTCTTTTATGCTAATATTTCAAGGAAATACTAAGATAGGGAGATCATCCTGGATTATAGGATGGAGCCCATGGAATCAGAAGAAGAGCTCCGGGCCTCTCTCCCCCTGGTTCTCCCAGTGGACAGAGAGGGGTAGAAGTGGAAGTCAGAGTGACGTAATGGGAGAAAAACTTGACCGGCTATTGCTAGCTAAAGTAATCCACATTAATATCTAATCAAAAACTTAAACATAAGGAAAATTAAAAGATATAACCTTTGGACCTCTAGACTTTCCAGAGTCTAGACATATGAAAAAAAGAGGTTTCTGGTCTTCCAACATTTGTGTTGAGCAATCTCAGCCTCCCACCTGGGCAGATGAGTCATTGATTACGGATGGGGTGGTTGCCTTAGAGAGAAATGAGTGCAATTTCTCCTGCTCTGCCCACTTTACAATCAGATAGGCTAAAAACCTGGAGACTCACCATGAGGTGACTAATGTTTCACAATGAACTTACCCTCACCAGAAGAGGAGGAAGTATCTTCACCATTTTACCAGGTGTTATGGGTTGAGTGGTGCCCCAAAGGGATATGCTGATGTCCCCCAGGACACACTGTCTTTGCAGGTGTAGTCAAGTTAGGATGAGGTCGTAGGGTATAAAATGATTGGTATCCTGATAAGAAAAGGAGACACGTACAGACACAGATTTACAAGGGGAAGGGGAAGTGAAGATGCACTGGGAGAATGCCATATGACTCCTCAGGCAGGACTGGAGTGAAGTTTCTACCAGCCAAGGGGCATCAAGGCTTGCTGGCTTCCACCAGAAATAAAAAGAAAGCCCTGATCAGATTCTCCCCTGGAGACTTCCGTAGGAACCCCGCCCTGCTGACCCCTTGAGTTCAGACTTCTGACCTCCAGAACTGAGAGACAACACATTTCTGTTCTTTCAAGTCACCTAGTTTGCAGGGCTTTGTTACAGCTGCCTGAGGGCTGCCCTGGTGGCTCAGACAGTAAAAAATCTGCCTGCAGTGCAGGAGACCCAGATTCAA
Source organism: Capra hircus (assembly GCF_001704415.2). Lineage (NCBI taxonomy): Eukaryota > Metazoa > Chordata > Mammalia > Artiodactyla > Bovidae > Capra > Capra hircus. The sequence continues at coordinate 74,800,517 of NC_030816.1, forward strand.
TCCCTGGATCAGAAAGATCCCCTCGAGAAGGGAATGGCAACCCAGTCCAGCATTCTTGCCTTAAGAATTCCGCAGACAGAGGAGCCTCACAGGCTACAGCCAGTGGAGTTACAAAGAGTTGGATATGACTGAGTGACTGACACACACACTAGGAAAGGAACACACCAGACATTCTCTTAAATGCCAAGCAATCAATGCCTCTCCTACAAGTCACCTTGTTTTGTTAACATTCTGCCTCGTAATTTCTTCTTAGAGGAGAAATAAGATGGCAATGATAATTCCATCATCAGATGATAATTTTTTTATTGTGTAGAAAAGCAATAATGAATCTCTACTGGAAGCAAATACAGTATCACTAAATGCTAAGGAATGTTGTTCTGGAATATAACATTTTTCTATTAAAAACTGTTTCTGACTAATATCACCACAGGGTTTTTGTCTTCTTGTCTAGAATGGATGCCACATCATTTGTGGCTAAGCTCTTTCATAAAAAGGCATTGTTTTCAAAAGATAATATAATACAGAGGTTGAGGAATTGCTGTCATCTGTCATCTGTGGGCCCCAACCCATACCCGGGCAGTACTGTTTGGCTATTGCTTGAGTGAGAAAAGAAGCACTCAGGAAATCCGCCAGTCTCAGAAGTCATGTTTTGAAAGAGGCAGAGCCAGTCTCACTTGATGAATCACGTTCTGGAACAATCCCCAGCTTTGTGAGTGCTGCGTTGTCATTTCAGCTTTTTCCCTGAGAGCTCTTTATAGAAGTCTCTCCACTTACATGCTCATTGGGTTAAATAACATGAAGTCCATGAAATCCCAAAGTCTTTTCCCAAGAAAATGAGACAAAATACAGACTGGAATAAGCTGGGAGAAGGAGGGATGTCATTTCTGATTCCCGCTTTGTAATACCCCCACATCTGGACCTGTTCACTTCTACCACCTCCAAACTTTATGCCACCATTTCCTCCTTCTACTCCCCCAGTTTTCTTCCCCAAGAGTCGAGTCCTTGGTTAGCTCTCCTCTGAATGGCTGCAATGGTTCTTTTTAGATTATAGTTGATTTACAATGTTGTGTTACCTTCAAGTGTACAGCAAAGTGATTCATATATGTGTGTGTGACACACACATATCCTTTTAAGATTCTTATTCCATATACAATATTTCAGAATATTGAGTATAATTCCCTGGGCTATGGCTTCCCATAGCAGAGTCATTACTTTGCCAACAAAGGTCCATCTAGTCAAAGTTATTTATCTAGCAGTCATGTATGGATGTGAGAGTTGGACTATAAAGGAAGCTGAGTGCCAAAGAATTGATGCTTTTGAACTGTGGTGTTGGAGAAGACTCTTCAGAGTCCCTTGGACTGCAAGGAGATCCAATCAGTCCATTCTGAAGGAGATCAATCCTGAATATACATTGAAGGACTGATGCTGAAGCTGAAACTCCAATACTTTGCCCATCTGATGGGAAGAGCTGACTCATTGGAAAAGACCCTGATACTGTGAAAGATTGAAGGCAGGAGGAGAAGGGGACGACAGAGGATGAGATGGCTGGATGGTATCACTGACTCAATGAACATGAGTTTGAGTAAGCTCTGGGAGTTGGTGATGGACAGGGAAGCCTGGTGTGCTACAGTCCATGGGATCCAAAGAGTTGAACATGACTGAGTGACTGAACTGAACTGAACTGAACTGATGATGGCTCAGTGGTAAACAATAGGTCTGCCAAGCAGACCAAACAGGAGATGCGGGTACGATCCCTGGGTCTGGAAGATCCTCTGGAGAAGGAAATGACAACCCACTCTAGTATTCTTGCCTGGAGAATTCCATGGACACAGGACCCTGAAGGGCTACAGTTCATGGGGTCGCAGAAGAGTCAGACACAACTGAGCAACTAAACAACAGCAATGCGGGAACATGAGGAGCAAGCCTTTCTTGAGTCCAGTGGTTCTCAGACCTCAGCAAGGGTCGGCGCCACCTGGGGTGCTTCTTGATACCGAGCACTGGACCCACCCCCAGAGTTTCTGGTTCAGTGGATCTGGAGTAGGGCCCGAGAGTTTTTATGTCTAACAAACCCTCTGGGAGTGTGGATGATGGGGATCCAGGACTATACTTTAAGGACCTGTTTCCACTCATTCATGGTGCTTTAGGCACTGTTGTACAAGCTCTTCACTTTTCCTTCAGGGCAGAGGAGATTTTTTTTTAATTAAAATATTTTTGGTACAATATATACAACATTGAGGGCTTCCCTGGTGGCTCAGATGATAGAGAATCTGCCTGCAATGCAGGAGACCTGGATTCCATCTGGGGTTGGGAAGATCCCCTGGAAGAGGGCATGGCAACCCACTCCAGTCTTCTTGCCTGGAGAATCCCCATGGACAGAGGAGCCTGCCGGGCAACAGTCCACGGGGTCATGCAAAAAGTCGGACACGACTGAGTGACTGAGCACAGCACAGTGCACAACATTAAATGCACCATCTTTGCTTTTTTTCAGCGTACTGTTCAACAGTGTAAGTCCATTCTCTCTGTTGTGTAACCATCACCACTGTCCACCACAATCCAGAACTCTTTTTGTCTTGCAAAACTGGAACTCTGCACCCATTAGAAAATAACTCTCCTTTTCCCTTCCCCCAGCCAGTGAACAATCAGTGTATTTTCTATCTTTATGAATTTGGCTACATTAGATCTCATACATGTGATTTTATACAAGGTTTATCCTTTTGTGACTGGATGTTTTTCCACTTAGCAGATGTCTTCTAAATTCATTGATGCTGCACTATGGGTCAGAATTTCCCTCTTTTTTAGGGTTGAATAATATTCTAGTGTCTCTACTATATTGTTTATCCATTCATCTGTCCATAGACACTTGTGTTGCTCCCATCTCTTGGCTATGGTGAAAAATAGTACTGTGAATATAAATGTGCAAATATCTCTTTGAGACCTTGCTTTCAATTCTTGTATGTAGTGGAATGGCTCAAGCAGTGGAGTTTATCAAGTGACTCATCCTGTGGATTATATGGGATAATTCTTTATCTAAAGAATCAACATAGTGATCACACATAGAAATATAAACTTCTGCATCACACAGTCCTCTGGTCATTAGATCTATATAAACTAAATATCCTTTGATGGTGTTAAAGTTGTTTGTGAGTATGGACTATGTATAGGTGAGGTCAGTTAGATTTAAAAGCATCCTGAATGTTTTTCCTCTAACTTCACACTTGAACTGAGATAAGATTTTGGTGCAGACATAGGCACACCCTATTGTTTTTGGTTTTTTAGCCATAAGGTTCTTCTTAAAAAAAAAACACAACTTTTTATTTTGTGTTGGAGTATAGCTGATTATTTCATGCAAAGATGGGCTCGATAAAGGACAGAAATAGTATGGACCTAACAGAAGCAGAACATATTAAGAAGAGGTGGCAAGAATACACAGAAGAACTGTACAAAAAAGATCTTCACAACCAAGATAATCACGATGGTGTGATCACTCTGAGTGATTACTCTGAGTGATCAGCTATATGCCAACACAAAATAAAAAGGTTTTTTTTTTTTCTTTTTAAAAGAAGAACCTGATGGCTAAAAAAAAACAAAAACAACAGTGCTGGGGTCCAGCCCCAGTGGATCCAGGGAATTCGAAGGGGAGACGGAGTCGGCGAGGAAAAACTTATTTATTTAGAAATATAAAGAAAGATTAGGAAAGAATAGTGTAGTAGGGAAATTAGTGGAGAAAAGAGGCTGAATAATTTGGTTTACGTGGAAAACCAATAAAGTTCCAAGACAAGGAACTTGCACTGTCTACGTTAGGCTGCCTGCGCCCCCTTGAATAACGGAGGGTGCCCCGCCTTGGGCTCCCTCTCGGGTAGGTTTTAGAAGCCAGGGCAGATAAGTAGACTCCGTGAGCCTCTGCGTTCCAAGGGATCAGCCTGAAAAGGAGAGGGAGGGAGAGGAAGAAAGAGAGAGAGAGAGTCGACACGGGGGAGGCCAAGCTTGTGCAAAAATCTCATAATTTTATTTTAAAAGGTGTTTATATACCCTAAGTTTTACATGATGGAGGATACAGAGTCATGCAGGGGCAGCAGTCCTGACCCTTTCTGTATATCTCTTTGTATACAAAAGGTCTCAGGTGATTTACATTATCTTCTGGCCAAGAGGCTTGTTAACACTTTATGACTCTCTTCCTTAATGAATGTTCATCTCATTTCCCCTGAAGTGTTTTTCTTTAATCTGCATCACCCTCAAAGCACTAAAGTTACATCCCAATAGAACAAAGGTGCAGTGGGTTATAACAAAGAAGGTACTTAACTCAAAGATCTATCTTGCTACTTGTTTTTTCTATATACCAATTATATCAACAAATAAAAGATATAAAAAGTTGACAGCAAGTACTGGCTCAACAATTGAAACCCTTAATCAGTCCTATTCTAATGATTTTGACTCCTCAGAAGCCCCTACATTCCTAGGATGTTTTGAGCTTCCTGTGCCTCTCCCGGTTGGAAGGCTGCAAACAATCACCTGCGCAGCTGTAAGAGTCTTGTAGGCAGGCTAGAAAGCCATCAGAGGGGTTTTTGGATTGAAACACTTGTATTATGCCCAGGAGATTTATTATCTAAAAGCTCTAAATTAACTTTATCCAGAAAAAGGTGGTGGGGGGACAGCCCCCTGTTAATGTCAGAAAAGTAGGTGAAAAGCACAATACAGTAAGGCAGGCAGACTCTGGTTTGGGGACAGATGCACGAGCAGATTCAGCGAGGCTCTCTTAAGGCCGGACTCGCCTTTGCCTGTCAGACCAATTAACCTCATGACCTTTGCCACGGGCAGGACTCCTCGTGCTGGCTCCCGGCGCAATAGGGTGTGCCTATGTCTGCACCAAAATGTTATTTCAGTTCAAGTGTGAAGTTAGAGGAAAAAATTCAGAATGCTTTTAAACCTAACTGACCTCACCTAAGTGGGCCTTAGAAAGCATCACTACGAACAAAGCTAGTAGAGGTGATGGAATTCCAGTTGAGCTCTTTCAAATCCTGAAAGATGATGCTGTGAAAGTGCTGCACTCAATATGCCAGCAAATTTGGAAAACTCAGCAGTGGCCACAGGACTGGAAAAGGTCAGTTTTCATTCCAATCCAAAAGAAAGGCAATGCCAAAGAATGCTCAAACTACCACACAATTGCACTCATCTCACATGCTAGTAAAGTAATGCTCAAAATTCTCCAAGCCAGGCTTCAGCAGTAGGTGAACAGTGAACTTCCAGATGTTCAAGCTGGTTTTAGAAAAGGCAGAGGAACCAGACACCAAATTGCCAACATCCGCTGGATCATGGGAAAAGCAAGAGAGTTCCAAAAAAACATTTATTTCTGCTTTCTTGACAACGCCAAAGCCTTTGACTGTGTGGATCACAATCAACTGTGGAAAATTCTGAAAGAAATGGGAATACCAGACCACCTGACCTGCATCTTGAGGAACCTATATGCAGGTCAGGAAGCAACAGTTAGAACTGGACATGGAACAACAGACTGGTTCCAAATAGGAAAAGGAGTCCATCAAGGCTGTATATTGTCACCCTGCTTATTTAAGTTCTATGCAGAGTACATCATGAGAAACGCTGGGCTGGAAGAAGCACAAGCTGGAATCAAGATTGCCGGGAGAAATATCAATCACCTCGGATATGCCAATGACACCACCCTTATGGCAGAAAGTGAAAAGGAACTACAAGGCCTCTTGATGAAAGTAAAAGTGGAGAGTGAAAAAGTTGGCTTAAAGCTCAGCATTCAGAAAACGAAGATCATGGTGTCTAGTCCCATCACTTCATGGCAAATAGATGGGGAAACAGTAGAAACAGTGTCAGACTTTATTTTGGGGGCTCCAAAATCACTGCAGATGGTGACTGCAGCCATGAAATTGAAAGACGCTTACTCCTTGGAAGAAAAGTTATGACCAACCTAGACAGCACATTGAAAAGCAGAGACATTACTTTGCCGACTAAGGTCCATCTAGTCAAGGCTATGGTTTATCCAGTGGTCATGTATGGATGGGAGAGTTGGACTGTGAAGAAAGGTGAGCACCGAAGAATTGATGCTTTTGAAGTGTGGTGTTGGAGAAGACTCTTGAGAGTCCTTGGACTGCAAGGAGATCCAACCAGTCCATTCTGAAGGAGATCAGCCCTGGGATTTCTTTGGAAGCAATAATGGTAAAGCTGAAACTCCAGTACTTTGGCCACCTCATGCAAAGACTTGACTCATTGGAAAAGACTGATGCTGGGAGGGATTGGGGGCAGAAGGAGAAGGGGATGACAGAGGATGAGATGGCTGGTTAGCATCACTGACTCGATGGATGTGAGTCTGAGTATACTCCGGGAGTTGGTGATGGACAGGGAGGCCTGGAGTGCTGCGATTCATGGGGTTGCAAAGAGTCGGGCAGGACTGAGCAACTGAACTGAACTGAACTGAACTGATAGCTGACTAACAATGTTATAACAATTTCAGGTGGGCAGCAAAGGGACTCAGTGAATACATGTCCATTCCAAACTTCCTAACTATCCTTTCCCCCACTCCTTCTCTCCATCCTTCCTCCTGTCACCCACAAGTTCATTCTCTAAATCTGTGAGTCTGTTTCTATTTTGGCCACGACACATGGCATGTGGGATCTTAGTTTCCCAACCAGGGGTTGAACATGTCCTTGGTAGTGGAAGTGCAGAGCTGTAACCAGTGTTTCACCAGGGAAGTCCCAAGCACGTCCTATTTTAAGCCTTTAGTGTGAATACATGATATAACACTTGTTAAATAAGTACTTAATAGAAATGCTTGATGACAGGTTGTTTGTGTGAATCATTAGGAACGGTGTTGCCTCACTCAATCCCGGGAAGTCTCTTTCCTGGAAAGTGCTCTTTCACCTCATTTCACTTACCCTGCAAATACACTTGCAGAATGTTACTAAAGCAGAAGGATTCAAGGATGGGGATCATTAGATTCAGCACCAGCACTGGAAGTAAAGACTCATATGTGTGTCTTGGGAAAATGTGTTCTCTAGAGTAAAGATGTTCACAGTGTGGTCTGCAGACTGACCAATCCATCCACTCTTGATCACCAGTCATGAAATGAGACATGAGCACACAGTGGAATGGAAATTCAGGCAAAGTCACTACACTACACACTGTCTAGGTCAGCTGACTTTTTTTTCTTTTGTAGCAAGAGTTTCTCAAGGAAGGGAGAGTGTATAGATTAGATTCTGGTGCAGGCTCCCTCAATTGCACTGTCCCAGGTCACACTGAGTTTGTTGAGACAGTAGAAGCTATGTCCTCCAGGGGGTCTTGTCCTGTCTCAGATGGAATAAGAGACCAGGCATACTTGTCTATTATAGCACTTATTGCACTGTATTGTAATGGTCTTTTTGTAAATATAACATTTATTCAGTGTCTATTTTTTAAGTATAAAAATACATGTGCTGTGCCGAGTGCTCTGTTGTATCTGACTCTTTGCGACCCCATAGACTGTAGCCCTCCAGGCTCCGCTGTCCATGGGATTTTTCAGGCAAGGATGATGGCGTGGATTACCATTCCCTTCTCCAGAGGATCTTTCCGATCCAGGGATCAAACCTGCATCTGCTGCATTGCAAGCAGATTTATTACCTGCTGAGCCATTGCGGAAGCCCCCATAAAAATATATAGTACCTGCTAGCGATTCATGGGGTTGCAAAGAGTCGGACACGACTGAGCAACTGAACCATGAAAAAGAACGACGTTCTGATCCGTATTAAAACAGGGATGAATCTTGAAGACTTTTGGCTAAGTGAAACAAGCCATTCACAAAAAGACAAATACTGTATGAGTCCACTTACAGAAGGTTCCTAGGACAGTCAGAATCATAACGTAGGAAGTGGGTTTGAGGTTACCAGGGCCTGTGGGAAGAGAAAGTGGGGAATTACTGCTTCACGGTTAGAGGGTTCCTGTTTGGGGTGATGAAGCAGTTTTTGGAAGAGTGGTGGTGGGTTTACAACACTGTGAATGTACTTAATGTCATTGAACTGGAGCCTTAAAAAGAGCTAGAACAGTATATTTTATATTATTATATCTTATCACAATAAAAAAGTAGAAACAGTAAAAAAATAGTACATGCTGGTTGAAAAGAATTCAAATAATATAGATATATATATAAGGCAAAATGTGCACGAGAAGCCTGAGATAGCCAATCCTTTGCCCAGTCTCTAAAACCGCAGGAAAACATCCCAGATTTGGGAACCGCTCAAAACGGGCATGGAAGTTGGTTCGAAGGGGCCAACACTAAGTGACTCCTGGCATCAGGCCAGTCGAAGACATTGCTCTCAGAGAAAATCTACAGGAGAAAGATGAAATACCTTCCACCATGGCTGGCAAGATCTAGTGCTTTAAAGTATATCCTCAAATCCTGGCAATGATTGTCTAAGAATACATGGATTGAGCACACAGTTTACAAAAGTGCACTCACCCGTGCCTTGCCAGACCCGCAACACACCCTGATGCACACAGCTGCGATCTTTGCTCCTTGGCAAAGTCCTCGTGGAGTCAGCAGGTTCACTGTCCCTTCCCGAAGCAAACCCCTCCCTCTCTTCACTCATCTCCCAGCGTTCCCCACACCTGTCCCTGTTTGTTTAAGCCCCCGCTTGGGAAGTATGGACACCCTTCAGGATCAGTCTCACCACCATGCTTCTTCTGACTCCAGTCTTGGTAGCCATCGTCTGCATTTTGATGGTGTGGATCTTTAAAAATGCTGATGGGAGCAGTGACAGAAAGAAGGGGGAGCCTAGGGCTGAGGCTCATCCCTGGGTAGATAAAGACTTGAAAGACAGCACCGATGTCCACCAGGAGGAAGCAGGTAAAGACACTGGCTCTGCTGCTCGATTCCCACCTTCTGTATTTTTATGATGAGGGCAAGTGGCTGGTGGGGCTGATGGAGAGAAATAAGTGCAGGCAGGTCAGTTTCATCATCAACTTCTATTGTGCAAACAAATTAGCGTGTGACGGAGACATCATTTCTCTTGGGTGTCAGCTTGTCATTTGCTGTGACCAAGTAAAAAGCTGGATCATCAGTAAAAAAAAACTGTTGAAGGGCTGGCTTTCCCCAGCTCCTGTCCTGACTGGCTGCTAAAATCTTTCTGCAGGGGGCACATCACAGGCTGGTGTGGCCATGAGTTAAGCAGTCAGGTTTTGATCAAAAATTTGAAATAAAAAAAAAAGGGCAGCTGTGTAAGGGCTCACTACTACTCATTATAGCAGCCCTGTGGGTTACAGACAAGAGTGGCTGTGGTCCTCAAAGCTGAGCGTCTGATTCAGTAGACAAGGCAATGAACGGACAACTGAAAGAGAGTGAAAAAGAGACAGGAGGAACTGATGATAAGGTGTTTGGAGAAGGCTCAGGATCTCGGCAAGGCATTACAGAAGGGCTGAACCAGGCCGGGTGGATTACTAGAATATGAATGGTAAGGGTGAGAAGGTTAAGGGGAACAGAAGGAGCCTGAATACAGAACTGCTAGGAAAGATGCTGAGAAGATAGAAGGACTATGCTGACCAGGGAAGGGGCGAAAATGAACTTGGATGTTGAGGATGGGCGGGGGCGTGGTTGACCCAAGAAAGACAAGATGATGAAGGAGGCAGGCAGGCAGGGAGAGGTTTTTGGGAGCTCTGAGTGATCTGTGTTTGGGGTGGGTCTGAGGAGGCTCTGTGGGCTGGATCTGACTTGGAAGAGGCTCAGTGACTCTCAGCTGGGGTAGTAATGGCACCAGTTCAGTTCAGTCGCTCAGTCGTGTCCGACTCTTTGTGACCCCATGGACTGCAGCACGTCAGGCCTCCCTGTTCATCACCTACTCCCGGAGTTTACTCACACTCATGTCCCTTGAGTCGGTGATGCCATCCAACCATCTCATCATCTGTTGTCCCCTTCTCCTCCCACCTTCAATCTTTCCCAGCATCAGGGTCTTTTCAAATGAGTCAGTTCTTCACATCAGGTGGCCAAAGTATTGGATTTTCAGCTTCAACATCAGTCCTTCCAGTGAATATTCAGGACTGATTTCCTTTAGGATGGACTGGTTGGATCTCCTTGCTGTCCAAGGGACACTCAAGAGTCTTCTCCAACACCACAGTTCAAAACAATCAATTCTTTGGTGTACAGCTTTCTTTATAATCAACTCTCACATCAATACATGACTACTGTAAAAACCAAAGCTTTGACTAGATGGACCTTTGTTGGCAGAGTAATGTCTCTGCTTTTTAATACACTGTCTAGATTGGTCATAACTTTTCTTCCAAGGAGCAGACATCTTTTAATTTCATGGCTGCAGTCATTATCTGCAGTGATTTTGGAGCCCCCTCTCAAAAAAAAATAAATAAATAAAGCTCCACCCTCCCTCCAAAAGAGGCCACCTGGAAGTATATGTGTGCATATGTGTATAAGTGTGTGTCTGTGTTTTGAGTTGTCCTAACCTTAGGATTCGGGAGTGGAGTACAAAGCTGGCAATCCATGCTGGAAGCCATGTAGCACTGGCTACCATGTACACTGAGTATACCACACAGGGTCCAAGCCCAGGCAGCCTCCTAGCAGGGCTATCTCTCACTCTCCTCCCTGGATGCCAACTATGCCAGCTGAGAAGCACTTTCCTGAATGAGGGGAGATCCACTTTGAAGCTGGGTAAGGATCTGCTCCGGTAACAATGGGCAGGGTGGTGGTGATAGCGTGATGCAAGAGAAGAGGTGGATCCAAGGGACAGTCAAGGAAGAACAATGGGCTCTGGCAATAAGTTAGCTGCTGGGAGAGGAAGAAGAGGGCAATGATTTGGAGGCTGGAAGAATCAGAACAACACTGTCATAAGCAGGTGAAGGGAGGGGACCCAGTTTAAAGGGGAAGCTGTTGAGTGTAATGCAGGGCGTGTTGGGCTTGAATGAACAGTGGCACATTGAAGCAGAAAGATAGGCAGGTTTCTAGATGAGAGATCCAGGCCGCAGGCACTGATTGGAGAGTCACTAGCTTAAGGTGATGCTTGGAAGTTGGGGAAAAAATGAATTCACTAGAGGGTATTGCTAAAGAGAAGGCTGAGGAGAGAATCTGGTGGGGAGCACATTCAGATGAGAGGAACTGCCTGGGAGGAATGGACTTGGAAGAAAAGGTGTAGGGAAGAAGGGCCAGGTTAGTAACAAGCCCTTCCAGGTATTTTCTATATCCAAGGTCATTTTTACATAGGGTGACTCATAACAATACAGGGAGCAGGCACTATTATCATCCCTAGATTACAGATAAGGAAGCTGAGCTCAGATCATCTAAATCATCTGTCCAAGCAGCTAGTGGTGGAGTCAGGACCCAATGGGAGCTGGTTCCAGAGTTCCAGGTCTACAAAGAAGGCTTTTCCAGGCTTTTCCAAAGAATGATCCAGAACAGAGCGGGCAGGAGATGGCCTACAGAGTTAAACGTTTCCTGAGAGATCAGAAGTAGTGTGTGCATTGAGAAAAGCCCACTGGCTTTGAAGACCCAAGGGTTGAAGGGATACAGAGGGATCAATGTGGCTGGTGGGGAACCAGGGACCTGGGACCAGGGACCTGCGCCTGATGGTTGGGACCAGATACCAGAGCTGTGCGGCCCCGTTCTGCTTCTCTGCCTGTTGATTCACTTCTCATTCTCTATTCTTTACAAGGAGGAATAAAGTGAACATGTAGCACCTGCCTCAGCAACCACGAGCAAATTTTCCCCAAGTGTAGAGTTCACAGTCTCTTGTTGGGATTTTTCTTGTCTACATAAGAGATACTTACTAAGGTCACACGGGCACACAGGTGATAAGCAGGGCTAATGTTTAAACTCCGTCTCCTCTGGCACCCAAGTTCCTGCTCTTAACCACTGGGTGGGTGGACACAGTCTAAGAGAGGATACCCTGCCAGTACTGAGGCTCCGATGCAGGTATAATTGGAGAGGAGAAGGCTACCATTGCTTGCCTGGAGAATCCCAGGGACGGGGGAGCCTGGTGGGCTGCTGTCCATGGGGTCGCACAGAGTCAGACATGACTGAAGTGACTTAGCAGCAGTAGCAGCAGCCAAGGAAACACGAGATGGCTTTGCTAACAGCGAAGAGAGAACAGGGGCAAGCCATTTTGAAAATTAACAGAGACAAAACAGTTCAATAAGTATTGTAGGCCATTCTAGTGTGAGCTGAGGGAAATATGAGCACCAATCCAGCCTCTGCCAGCTCTGCCTCAGAAGATTCCTGTTCCACTTTCACAGATCGGGGAATCAGCCTGTGTGTGTGTGGGGTGGGGGGTGGGGGGCGAGGGGAGGAGAGGCGCAGGCGGGACATAGAGGGGACATGCTGACTAGATGTCAGACACAGACTTTGTCTGGGGACCAGTCACACATGGTGTCCTCATGAGGATTTTCTGTTCCCTCTTTATCTGTGGCAGAGGTCTGAGGAAGATAAATGACCCATATTTAATCTCAAACAGGAAACCTCAGATTGTTTCCCCAAAATGAACTGAAACTACTGCACAAAAATCCTCTAGTCAGACCCAGATTCATGAAAGCTCACGGAACTGGAAATAGGAGAAAAAGACAGGAAACACATTAAGATGTGTCCATTTTAACATTAGTGGGGATTTTCTTTACTTGGCTTCGCTAGCCATCAAAAGCTAGTATTCTAACTGAATTTTCATTGTCCCAGTCACTGCTAATAAAGTCTTTGCCAAAATTTTTATCTAATGTGCTCAACACCTGAGAATAAAAATGTTCCTCAGACTTAGGAACAGAGAGATTTTTATGTACCCATATGCAGCTGTTTCAAACCTGTTCATTGGATCAATGACAGCTCATTTCAGTAAAAGCTTAACAAGTCAACCAATTAAAGATGGATTCATTCCAGTTCCAGCTCCTCTGCATGCCAACTAATCAACAACAGTCTCAACCAAGTAACACTGTTCCTACAGATGATATTAACCCTCTTACATGCCTGGAAGCCAATCAATGCCTGAACTCCACGTTTTCCAACCAAGTGGTGTGCAAGAACTAGCCTGAGGAGATCTTAGAGGTTCTGAAAATTTATGGGCCATTTGTTCACTTGCTAGCAGCTTGAAGTCAGGCCATGATGGGAGTGCTGACTCTATATTATAGCACTGGAAATTGGCTAGTGCTATAATTCAGTGCTCTTTTTCTCCCTATTCTCAGAGAGCTGGTTTACCAGCACACCACTGACAAAAATGCTATATAACAGCAGCACACAAGACCTGCCTAGCTTTCCTCTGCTGTAAGAAGCAAGGAATTCAGCTTCACCTTTGCATTTCATCATCTTTTGACACCCATGCATACTTCTGCATGACTAATTTTAAAAGGCTGGTTCACCAGGACTCCTGTAAGACATTATGGTCCTAGGAGAAAGGAGAGGTAAATTTTATTTCAAATGAGAGAAGATTAGGGACAGGAAAGGATTTGATGGAGATGTCATCCTTGGGATCAAATCTGGGTGGGTACTACTGGGGAGAGTAAAGGTCAGCACAGGACACTGGGGACCCCAGAAGAGGCAGAGGGGCTCAGAAAACGAGTTCTGTCCACTTCACCTGGGATAGCATTGCTCTAATCCAGATCTTTCCAGCTGAACACCCCCAGACTCCCCAACCCCACCCACCCTTGTTGTTGCTAGTGAGTCAATTTACACTGCAACAAATGGCTGAGAGGCCCACACAGAAAGGAAAGCGATGGCTGAGGAAGTGGGAAGGAGAAGTTCTCTGGGCCAATGCTGAGCCCCAGAGTTGTTCCCATTGTCAACTGCAAGAGCTGTGTCACCCAGAGCCTTATCAACATGGTTGCTGAAGGCTCCTCCAAAATTGCAGGGAGGGAACAAGGATGATACCGCACAAATTGGCCTTGTCATTTCATAGCCGGAAAACATTTGGCCCATTTGCCAAGATTTGGAAGTGGAACTGCAAAAACACAAAAGCAGTTCACATAGAGATGCAGCCAGAAAAATGCCTCCAAGTTAAACATTAAAGGATAGACATGACCTAGAATTACTTGGCCATTAAACCTAATTAGGGAGCAATTTGGCTCCTTGGCATTCAAACCACAATACAAGGCGAGTTGGTTTTGGTGTCGATAGCCAACTCCATGTGTGATAGCACAGAACTTCTGTTAAAAGCAGACCACAGTGGTGTGCATTTATTTTGGAATATGTGGGCTCTAACACTTAAATGAATCCACCAGAGTGGCTTGGCTGGTCTGGGCTGGAGGCAGAAAAGCCACAGAACAGAGGCTCTTCCCTCTCCTTTGGTGAGCCCACATTCCCTGGGGGGGATGGTTAGGAGTTCAAGAGGAAGGAGAGAGCTGTGCCTTTTGTATCGGTTCACTGCACTGCAGTCCCTCAGAGCTTCTCTCCATCTGGCTCAGCTGACCCCTTTCTCCAGGTCAAGTGTAGACTTTCTGTCCTGGGAGAGGCTCCAGGAACAGCAGCCCCTTTGTGCTCTGCTCAGAAAGCCCTTCAGGACAATCCAACCCAGTGGAGGCTGGGGCCGAGTGTCTGCCCTGCTCAGAGACAAGGCTGTGCTGATGAGGCTTGAGAAGCAGCCCCTTCATTATGGCAGAGTAGGAGCACCTACCCTGGACTTCAGTGGCTGCAGAAACTGCTGAGTCATGCCCCTCTACTGCCTTTAGTTTCTGCAAATGGTGGACAGACCTGAAGTTAAGGAGGCCTTTCATGCCTTCTCTCATTTACCAATGACTAACTAAACAGGTTGCTGGACTTTGTGACACATGGTTGGGGAGTAGCACGGTGTCGGAAGTCTTTGCTGATGCATTTGATAAAGTTGACCTGATGACATCTGGGTTTGGTTCACAGTAGAATGCTAGAAAGCTGGTAGGTGTTAGTGGTCCCTCCCCCATCACATCTAGTGCATTTGATTCCGTAACTGGGCCATCTCATTAAATGTGTACCATGTGGGCTCCCACTGCCCCTGGCTAGTAAAGTGTAAGAAGTTTCTCATTACTAACAGTGAGCTACCACGATCCCTACTAGTGCTGTAGTTGGGTTCTCAGTCTCCCTCAAATCCCTTTTTCTCCCTCTTGCCTTTTTCTCCCCATCCTCACATACCCAGGAGTGAAATGTGTGGGTGCTCCCAGGGGCAGAGGACTCTCCTCTACCTGAATTCCACCTGGAATGCCCCTCAGGGCCCTTAGGGCCAGGCCCTGGATCTTCTTGCTCTCTTCCCTCTGTTTCGATTATCATTCTCATCTTTATCTGAGGGCTCCCTTAGTGACATCTCACCTCCTGGATATTGACTGCAGTCCCCCTTAATCCTGAGGGGAAACCATGGGGGAAACCCCTCAATCCTGAGGGGAAGACCCCAAGTGGATATTCTGAAACCACAGATAGTGCTGAACCCTACATATCCTAAGCTTTTCCTATACATACATGCCTATGGTAAAGTTTAAATTAGACACAGTAAGAGAATATCTGAATTGCCAGCATCATTACTCATGTGCTTTGAGGTCATTATTAAGTAAAATCAGGGTTACTTGAGAACAAGCAATACCTCATCAGTTGACCTGATAACTGTGCTGTGCTTAGTCGCTCAGTGGTGTCCGTCTCTTTGAAACTCCATGGACTGGGGCACACCAGGCTCCTCTTTCAGGGGTCCATCAGGCTCCTCTGTCCATGGGGATTCTCCAGGCAAGAATGCTGGAGTGGATTTCCACACCTTCCTCCATCTTCCCAACCTAGGGATCAAACTCAGGTCTCCAGTACTGCAGGTCAATTCTTTACCATTTGAGCCACCAAGTAAGCCCTAAAAGGCTACTAAGTGTCTAATTAGGTGGATATGTGGACAGAAGGATGATTCATGTAGGTAGGGGGACGGAGCAGGACAGGCATGAAATTTCATCATCTTGCTCAGGATGGTGCATAATTTAAAACTTCAGTTCAGTTCAGTCGATCATTTGTGTCTGACTCTTTGCGACCCCATGGATTGCAGCACGCCAGGCTTCCCTGGCCAACACCAACTCCTTGAGCTTACTCAAACTCATGTCCATCGAGTTGGTGATGCCATCCAACCATCTCATTCTCTGTCATCCCCTTCTCCTCCCGCCTTCAATCTTTCCCAGCATCAAGGTCTTTTCCAATGAGTCAGTTCTTTGCACCAGGTGGCCAAAATATTGGAGTTTCAGCTTCAGCATCAGTCCTTCCAATGAATATTCAGGACTGATTTCCTTTAGGATGGACTGGGTGGATCTCCTTGCAGTCCAAGGGACTCTCGAGAGTCTTCTCCAACACCACAGTTCAAAAGCATAAATTCTTTGGCATTCAGCCTTCTTTATAGTTCAACTCTCACATCCATACATGATTACTGGTATAAACTGCTTATTTCTTGAATTTTCCGCTTAATATATTCAGAACACAGTTGACCCTGGGTAACTGAAACCTGCCTCAGAAAGCAAAACCTCTGTACTCGGCGGGCAGGAAGGGAAGAACACTGATTTAGGAGTTAAGAAACCTAAACTATAGTTCTGGCTCCATGAAAGATTACTGCATGTTTAGGACAAATTAAGTGTATCCCTTCATTCCATCTCCTACTTTGCCCCACCTTCCCCAGACGGTTCATCTCTCATCCTTCTGTCTCACTTAAGAGACCATAAAGTGTCTTAACAGTTGTGTTCAGTTGATCTACCCTTGGGTTTTTTTGCGCAATTCATTTCTATGGCTTTCTTATTAAAACAACACACACACACACACACACACACACACACACACACACACACACACAAATCCCTTAATTGTGAAATGTAAGGTAGCAGTTGGTTTAGTCACTAAGTCATGTTGAACTTTTTGCAACCTCACTGACACAGGGATCGAACCTGCATCTGCTGCACGGCAGGTGGATTCTTTATCCTGAGCCACCAGAGAAGCCTGTGATATGTCATATGCTGGCTGGGAAAGTGTATAAAACATAGATGGATGGCTTAACAAATAATTTGAAAGCAAAAATCCATATAATTATCACTTAGATCAAGAAGTATAAATTTCTAGTACTCCATAAATCCATGCATTCCCAGTCACACCTCTTCATCCCACAGACATAACTACTATTTTTAAGTCTATAGGAATTACTTCTGTGCTTTATAGACGTGTCACCTAAACATGCATTCTTAAACAGTAGAGCTCTATTGCTTTTATTCTTTTGACTTTGTTCTTTAGCTTAACATTTTATTTGTAAAATTCATTCAGGTTAGGCATGTGACTGCACTTCATTCATTTTTGCTGCTGTATAGTGTTCTGTTTCATGCTGCTGCTGCTGCTAAGTCGCTTCAGTCGTGTCCGACTCTGTGCGACCCCATAGACAGCAGCCCACCAGGCTCCCCCGTCCCTGGGATTCTCCAGGCAAGAACACTGGAGTGGGTTGCCATTGCCTTCTCCAATGCATGAAAGTGAAAAGTGAGAGTGAAGTCGCTCAGTTGTGTCTGACTCTCAGCGACCCCATGGACTGTAGCCCACCAGGCTCCTTCATCCATGGGATTTTCCAGGCAAGTGTACTGGAGTGGGGTGCCATCATGAGTATATCACAATTTATTTATTTTACTGTTGATGAAGATCTGGGCTATTTCCAGTTCATAACTATGATAAACTATGCATCTAGGAACATTTTAATACTTGTTTCTGGAATACACATGCATGACTTTCTCTGAGGTATGCATGGAATTGCTGAGTTAGAGTGTGATGGGCATGGAAATGTATCACCTAGATCACCCTTCAAGGAAAGACTCGTTGCCCCTTCTACTGGGAGTGTTGTAAACAAAGAGCCTTCAACTGTCTGCATATTTCAGGATTTACCTTTGCTTTGCCCAAGATTCTGCCTTTCCCAGGGTGGTTTATATGCAATAACTGATTGGCTTAGGGGTATAAAGGCCCAGTCATTTGGGCCTAGTTGGGGACAACTCTGATGGGATATTTTTCTTCCAAAGAAGCCCTATTATTGGCTAAGCCATCATACAAGGCTTGCACTGAAATATGATGTCTTCTATCCAATCGTGTTTCTTGCCTTTCCTTTCCACAAATTTTGTTCCCAAAGCTACTTCCTGTAAACATCCTACACACTAGTCTCAGTATGAAACTGCTTCATGATCTGTCTGATAATTCCAATATCTCAAGTCTTTGTAGGTCTATTTCTGATACCTGCGGTTTCTATGGTTATTATACATGACTTTTTATTTTCTTGAACACACTGTTATTTTTTAATGTACACTGGTTATTCTTTTGGAAAATTACTCATAATTTTTTTTGAGGCCGGAGATATATTTAGGGCTTCCCAGGTGATATAGTTAGGCTTTCCTCAGTGGTAAAGAATCCACCTACCAAGCAGGAGACAGTGGTTCTAATCTTGGATCAGGAAAATCCCCTAGAGAAAGAAATGGCAACCCACTTCAGTAGTCTTGCCTGGGAAATCCCATGAACAGAGGAGCCTGATGGGCTACAGTTTATGGGGTCCCAAAAGAGTCAGACAAGACTTAACAACTAACCAACAATAAGAAGATATTGTTCCAGGGAATAGTCACACTTGCACCTACAAGTTGAGCAACACTGTAACACTGGGACAACTGTAATATGAGGTCAGGTCTTATGGTTCCTTGGCTCACTCACAGGATATTATTCTAGGCTCTAAGGTACCAGGGCTGGATTAGTTACGTTTTAGTCTTACTGTTGGAATGTAAACCTTCAAGCCCTGGGTGGCCCTGGGGTTTTGACTTTTGTCACCATCTCTTTGTCTGAACTCAGCCTCATGGCTGTTTCTAGGCAACTGGAAAATATTCTCCGGACATTTGATTGCTGGTCTACCTCTCCTGGTACTAACCTTCACCTAGATTTTTAACTATGATGTCCTATAGTCACAGATTGGTGGTGGTGGTTTAGTCGCTCAGTGGTGTCCACCCTTTGAACACCATGGACCATAGCCTGCCAGGCTCCTCTGTCCATGGGATTTCCCAGGCAAGAATACTGGAGTGGGTTGCCATTTCTTTCTCCAGGGGATATTCCCAACCCAGGGAGAGAACCCAAGTCTCCTACATTGCAGGGGGATTCTTTACCACTGAGCCACCAGGGAAATTACAGATTAGCTCATTAATATGTAGAAGAAAACATTCTAAATTTTATCATCTTTTTTCACTTTAGAGTGAAATTTAAATTATTTAAATTATGTAAGGTTTAAATTATGTAAATAACAATTACTGGAAATGAGAACCCTTTAGTAAATGTCACAACAACCACAATATAATCATAACTCCAACATCAGTTAATCCATGGCATCGAAATGGATTTGTATCTACTCGAGGAAGAAAGTCACAGCTAACTGTTTTCTGTCACACAGCTGAAGGCATGGGATATAATATGTCTTATCAGGCAAATATTCATTGGGCTTTGGGTTGTGAATGAGAAAGATATATGATAGCATTATATTCAGTTTTCTAAGGATACAGTTCAGGTAGTACAGTAATAATTCAGGTAACCCATGCACATACATACAGATAAATTTTATGGTTTAAAACAATCTGAATCTGTTACCTTAAGGAAAGGAAGTGCTGAGCATTTTTGGGAATTTGATCATAGTGGATTCTGATTACCTGCTGTTATCTAGTAGGAGTTGCCTTCTACTGGTTATGTGGCTTCTCTGCACCAATCCCCATCAGGCTGAAAAATATCAGATCAGGTTTAGGAAAGACTTCAGCCTTTGTATAAAAGAACTATCTACTCATTAGATTCCACTGATATTTTCAGTGTCTATTTCTTTGGCAGCCTTCTTGGTGAAGCCTTGTTTATCTGATTTAAATTTCCCTCAGAAGTCCAACTCACATCAATTTATTCTGATTTGATGTACTGAAGTCCACTTCTGTACTGGTCTCTTTTTGGCATCTTCTGCCTCCAAGATTCTAGTAGTTGGTGAAGCCCAACAATAACCAGAAGTCCAAAACTAACTCAAGTTAAGCATATGTATGCATGTAGAATATATATATATATATATAAATAATATGGTAGAACATATAATATAAATATGTGAGTGAAGTCGCTCAGTCATATCTGACTCTTTGTGACCCTGTGGACTGTAGCCCACCAGGCTCCTACATCCATGGGATTCTCCAGGCAAGAATAGTGGAGTGGGTTGACATTTCCTTCTCCAGGGGATCTTCCCGACCCAGGGATCGAACCCAGGTCTCTCGCATTGCAGGCAGATGCTTTAACCTCTGAGTCACCAGGGAAGCTCTTATATATACCTGCCTGCTTCTACCATGTTCTAAAGCAGGCAGGTATAAAGATAAATTTAGTGTAGGTAAGCGGAACAGATTTTTTCCTTACAGACAATCATGATGGTGTGATCACTCACACTCACCTAGAGCCAGACATCTTGGAATGTGAAGTCAAGTGGGCCTTAGAAAGCATCACTACAAACAAAGCTAGTGGAGGTGATGGAATTCCAGTTGAGCTAGTTCAAATCCTGAAAGATGATGCTGTGAAAGTGCTGCACTCAATATGCCAGCAAATTTGGAAGACTCAGCAGTGGCCACAGGACTGGAAAAGGTCAGTTTTCATTCTAATCCCAAAGAAAGGCAATGCCAAAGAATGTCAAACTACCACACAATTGCACTCATCTCACATGCTAGTAAAGTAATGCTCAAAATTTTCCAAGCCAGGCTTCAGCAGTAGGTGAACCGTGAACTTCCAGATGTTCAAGCTGGTTTTTGAAAAGGTAGAGGAACCAGAGATCAAATCGCCAACATCTGCTGGATCATGGAAAAAGCAAGAGAGTTCCAGAAAAACATCTATTTCTGCTTTATTGACTATGCCAAAGCCTTTGACTGTGTGGATCACAATCAACTGTGGAAAATTCTGCAAGAGATGGGAATACCAGACCACCTGACCTGCCTCTTGAGAAACCTATATGCAGGTCACAAAGCAACAGTTAGAACTGAACATGGACCAACAGACTGGTTCCAAATAGAAAAAGGAGTACCTCAAGGCTATATTTAACTTCTATGCAGAGTACATCATGAGAAACACTGGGCTGGAGGAAATACAAACTGGAGTCAAGATTTCCAGGAGAAATACCAAGAACCTCAGATATGCAGATGACACCACCCTTATGGCAGAAAGTGAAGGAGAACTAAAGAGCCTCTTGATGAAAATGAAAGTGGAGAGTGAAAAAGTTGGCTTAAAGCTCAACATTCAGAAAACTAAGATCATGGCATCTGGTCCCATCACTTCATGGGAAATAGATGGGCAAACAGTGGAAACAGTGGCTGACTTTATTTTGAGGGGCTCGAAAATCACTGCAGATGGTGATTGCAGCCATGAAATTAAAAGACACTTACTCCTTGGAAGGAAAGCTATGACCAACTGAGGCAGCATATTCAAAAGCAGAGACATTACTTTACCAACCAAGGTCCGTCTAGTCAAAGCTATGGTTTTTCCAGTGGTCATGTATGGATGTGAGAATTGGACTATAAAGAAAGCTGAGCACAGAAGAACTGATGCTTTTGAGCTGTGTTGTTGGAGAAGACTCTTGAGAGTCCCTTGGACTGCAAGGAGATCCAACCAGTCCATCCTAAAGGAGATCAGTCCTGTGTGTTCATTGGAAGGACTGATGTTGAATCTGAAACTCCAATACTTTGGCCACCTCATGCGAAGAACTGACTCATTGGAAAAGACCCTGATGCTGGGAAAGATTGAAGGCAGGAGGAGAAGGGGATGATAGAGGATGAGGTGGTTGGATGGCATCACCGACTCAGTGGATATGGGTTTGGGTAGACTCCACAGTTGGTGATGGACAGGGAGGCCTGGCGTGCTGCAGTTCATGGGGTCTCAAAAAGTTGGACACAACTGAGCAATTGAACTGAACTGAATATTTTTGTGTCTTATTTAAGAAATTCTTCTTCTCCACAAAGTCATTAATATAGTCTCCTACATTCGTTTTTAAAATCTTCAAAAATTAGTCTTTCATAATTAAAACTCTGATGAGAACAGGCAATATTCATTCAGTTTCAATATCTGATGAAAGAGTTGAAATGTTTCACCATTAACTATGTAGTTGGTTCTGGGGTGTTTTGATTTTGTTTTTTCCCCATAGTTAGACTTTATCAGGTTAAGAAAGTTCCTTTCCACTCTCAATTTACTAAGAGATGAATGCCTAATTTTATATATATATATATATATATATATATATATATATACACACACACGCACACTCTACATTCAAAGCATTCCTATTTTTCATAATCTTTAATTTTTTAAGACAATATCTTAGAATTTCTTTCAGTTGGAATCTTTGTAGTTCACATTTGAATCTTTGTAATTCAGACCAAAAATACTGTCTAGTTATGGTGAAAGGAATGAAGAAACACACATGTTCAGAGCTAGAACTGTGATATTTTGGATATATAACCAACAATTTCAAGAATGTTGGAATGAAGCATCTGGGAATTCAGCAATAAGGTCTTCTGAACTCTTTTGTTTGAAAAGCCTACCAGGAACTTCGCAGTGTTATTGATTGGAAAACCTTCTAAAATGAGGTGATTGGGTCTGCTCGTGGTGAGGCTTCTAGTTCACCAGATGTATCTTTCCTGTTTATCTTCTACCGAATCTGTGAGTTCATTTTCTTCATTTTACCATTTTCAGCTCCACCTATTGAATCCTCCATTGCATCTTCATCTTCTGTACGATCTTGAACTATACATAATGGATTTTCACAGCTCTCTGAACAGGACGGAAGCAGAGGAAACCAAAAAACATGGCAGAAGCAGGCAGGTGTAAAGATAAAATTTAGTGTAGGTAAGCAGAACGGATGTTTTCCTAATGGTTAATATTTTTGTCTCTTGTTTAAGAAATTCTTCTTCTCTACAAAGTCATGAAGACAGTTTCCTACATTCTTTCCTAAAAGCTTCAAAACTTAGTCTTTCATAATTAAAACTCTGGTGAGAATAGGCAATATTAATTCATTTTCAATATCTGATGGAAGAGTTTATATGTTTCACCATTAACTATGCAGTTGGTTCTGGGTGTTTTCGTTTTTTCCCCATAGCTAGACTTTATCAGGATAAGAAAGTTCCTTTATACTTCCAATTTACTAAGAGACGAATGCCTAATTTTATCAAACAGTTTTTCCCTATTCCAATGACTACCAGTTTGTGAATGTAACAAACATGGTTTTGCTAACGTTGTTAACTTGCATTCCTGGGATAATCCCAACTTGATCAAAGTGCATTGTTCTTTTTATATTGTTGAATTCTGTTTACTAATATTTTGGTCAGGACTCTTTGCATCTATATTTATGAGGAAGTTGAATCTGTAGCCTTTCTTTCTTGTAATATCCTTGTAATATCCTACCAAGAACACTTGGTAACAAGGTTGTGGGTGTCATAAAATGAGTTGGGGATGATGTTTCCTCTATTTCTATTCTTGGTAAGAGTTTGAGAAAATTTAGCAATAATTGTTCTTTGTGATAAAGAACCTGCTTGCCAGTACAGGAAACTAAGAAATGAAGGTTCGATCCCTAGGTCGGGAAGATCCCCTGGAGGAGGGCATGGCAACCCACTCCAATATTACTCAGGCTTCCCAGCTGGTGCCAGTGGTGAAAGAAAACCTGCCTGCCAATGCAGGAGACAAAAGAGACAAGGGTTCGATCCCTGGGTTGGAAAGATCCCTTGGAGGAAAGCATGGCAACCCACTCCAGTAGTCTTGCCTTGAGAATCCCATGGACAGAGGCACCTGGAGATTTGGACACGACTGAAGTGACTCAGTATGCATGCATGCATGCATGTTCTTTGAGTGTTTGATAGAACCAACTCCCTTATGAAGCCATCTGGGCCTCTTCCTAAAGGAATCTTTTTTTCCCCTCTGGCTGATTTTAAGATTTTATATTTGATTATAAAAGATGTGGGCTTCTTTTCTCTTTCACCATTGCTGCCACTGCTAAGTCGCTTCAGTTGTGTCTGACTCTGAGAGACCCTATAGACGGCAGCCCACCAGGCTCCTCTGTCCCTGGAATTCTCCAGGCAAGAACACTAGAGTGGGTTGCCATTTCCTTCTCTTTTACTACCTGGGATTGACTGGGGCTCTCGAATCTGTAGATTTGGCATTTTTCATCAGTTTTTTTTTTTTTTTTAATCAGATGCATGCATCTGTCTGTGGGATTCTCCACGGAAGAACACTGGTGTGGGTTGCCATGCCCTCCTGCAGAGGATCTTCCACACCCAAGGACTGAACCTGAGTCTCTTGTGTCTCCTGCATTGCAGTGGCTTTTCTTCTGCTGAGCCACCCTGGAAGCCCTTTTAACAAATAGTCTCCTTCAAATACGGCCTCTGCCACACTCTCTTTCCCGTCTCTTGCTGTCATCAGACATATAATAGACATTCTCATTTTGCTTTATTTTTCTCGATCTTTTATGTTTTCCATCTTTTGGTCTTTCCTTGCTCTATTCATGGTATTTTTTTCTGAGTTATCTTCAGTTCATTAACTCTTTCTTTAGGTATGTCTAACCTGCTGTTAAACTCATCCACCAAGTTCTCAGTTCTGTTATTTAATTTTTCAGTTCTAAAAATTTCTATTTTAAACTATTTTCCATGTAACTTTTCATTTTTTCCTGTATCCTACAGATTTATAAATGCTTGTCTTTTTTTCCCTCTAAACCTAGCCATCAAAGGTTTTCTATCTTTTGAGTCTGACGATTCCATATTTGGAGACTTCAGGTGTCTGATTCTATTTTTTAAAATCTGCTCTGCTATATTTTGTTCAAGGTGTTTTGGTTTTATGTATGTCTGGTTGTCTTTGGTGGGTTGCTGACTATTGTACTTAAAATTATCTGTATGTTGGCATTTGCTTCTGTTAGGTGATGGGGCTATTTTCAGGCAGGACCACATTGTTTCAAGTTCAGTTTTGAGGCATGACTCACAAAAATGCTGTAACCTCTTGAGGGCTGACTTATTTACATTTCTTGCTTTTTCTAAGGATGTAGTCTTGGGGTCCCAGCTTGTTAGACTTCCCATTGTATATGGGTCTGGGCTTTGATTTCTGTCTCTCTTGATCCTTGAAAATATAAAAATAAACATGTAGGGACTGGCAGATACTAACCGGGCAAATGCAGCTTTTGCACTTATTTACCTTCGCAGGTTCCTAATTTCCCTCAAGTTTTGGCCTGAGTATGTCTTACTATGCTGTTAGCAATTTAATGACTTTACAATAGGTTTTAAAGTAATACTTTTTTTTTTTTTTTCAAGATCTTAGTGATTTTCGATGATTACTAGTGGCTCAGATGTTAGAGAAAACTGCCTTCAACGCAGGAGACCCAGGTTCAATCCTTGGGCCAGGAAGATCCCCTAGAGAAGGAAATGGCTACGCACTCCAGTATTCATGCCTGGAGAATTCCATGAACAGACAGCCTGGTGGGCTACAGTTGATAAGGTCACAAAAGTATCAGACACTGCTGAGCGACTAACACTTTGGACTTCCCTGGTTGCTCAGACTGTAAAGTGTCTGCCTACAATGTGGGAGACCCAGGTTCAATCCCTGGGTCAGGAAGATCTCCAGGAGAAGGAAATGGCAACCCACACCAGTATTCTTGCCTGGAAAATCCCACGGGTGGAGAAGCCTGGTAGGCTATAGTCCATGGGGCTGCAAAGAGTCGGACATAACTGAGTGACTTCACTTTCACTTTAGTGATTTTCAGCTGGTGGGAGACAGCTTCAATAAGCTAGTTCACCATTAACAGAAATTTATATTTTTCATCTATGAAGAAGCAAAATTTTCTTTTTCTTGATTTGTAACCAGTCTGGGGTTTGAAGGACAGTCAAGATCAGAGTTCAGGATTCTCACACCCTTTTCATTTTTTTATGATGTTTTTGAGCTCATATCCTTATAGATATTTTTGAGAACTTGATTTCCCTTTCCCTAGTGGTTGCTTTGTGACTCTAAAGGAGGAAAAGAATTTTCCCTCTATTCTTCTAGGTTTTTGGCTGAGACATCTCTTCTTCATAATAAATACAGGTTAACAAGAGAAAAACAAACAGAAATTTAACAATATGTATATTTCTTGTGTACATGAGAGAGACCCAGGAAAACTGAGTAACCCCCTTGAAATGGCTCTAGAAAGAAAGTGAAAGTCGCTCAGTTGTGTCCAACTCTTTGTGACCCTATGGACTGTAGCCTGCCAGGCTCCTCTGTCCATGGAATTCTCCAGGCAAGAATACTGGGGAGTGTTGCCCTTCCCTTCTCCAGGGAATCTTCCCGAGCCAGTAATCAAACATGGGTCTCCTGCATTGCAGGCTGATTCTTTACCAGCTGAGCTGCCAGGGAAATGGCCTCAGCCACCCCCTTAAATATCATTTTCAGATAAAGACAAAAGAAAGGTGTCGGGGGCTGGGCAGAGTCAGTTATGGGAGGTTATCAGAAAAAGCAGAGTAAATAAGGGTAAAGTTGTTACAGAGATTTATGGCCACACCTTCTCTATTGGCAAGAGTTCATTGTGATTTAGAATCATCCCTCTCTTCCTGGTGCAGAGAGGAAGATACTTCCAAATGGAGAATTCCTTTATAAAAGTAAACGTCTACTTGCCAAAGGGTGACTTCTACTCTGGTTTTCAGAGTTTCTCCTGTGTCTGCCGTTTCCTAAAAACAGTCAACTCAAAAGAATTCTTATGCTAATGAGGCATGTGGGGGCGGGAAAGGAGCATTCCCTTTCAAAACCAAGAGATCATTTAATTTGCTGTCTTGTTCCTACTTGCAGAGGCTGATGAATGGCAAGAGTCAGAGGAAGAGGTGGAACACATCCCGTTCTCCCACAACCGATACACAGAGAAGGAAATGGTTAAGAGATCCCAGGATTTTTATGAACTTCTCAATAAGAGACGGTCTGTTAGATTCATAAGTAACGAGCAAGTCCCAGTGGAGGTCATTGACAATGTCATCAAAGCAGCAGGTCTGTCCATGCGCAGTGGGTCTTTGAGAATGTCCGCTGCAAGTGACAGTGGCAGAGCAATGTTGAAGTTCAAACGCAGCAGATAAAGCCTGGAGTGATAGGTTCACCTGCAAAGTCTTGTTCGTGCAAGTTGCTATGCCCAATGCACAGAGAGGCCAAACACACCAAATGTAGGAGTTTGGAGCAGAGAAAGGTTTATTCAAGTGCCATGCAAGGAGAGGGGTGGTTCGTTCCCTAAAAGCCCCCTGAGTTCAAAGCATTTTTAAACAGCAGGTGAGGGAGAGGAGCCGCAGGGTATGCGATCCTCTCAGGTACAAGTCTCTGACTGGCTGATGGTGAGCTCGCAGGGTGGTGTCATAAGGGTTAACTTCATCAGACATTAGGCTCCAGGAGCTCATGGGGTCAAATAGTTAACACCTTCCATTTGGTGGGGGGGTTCACATCAGAGAGTAACATGGAAACTTACATTACCATATGTAAAATACATAGCGAATGGGAATTTGCTCTATGGCTCAGGGAACTCAAACAGGGGGCTCTGTATCAACCTAGAGGGCTTTATGTTTGATTTGACTTGATTTTACAATTCAGTATGCCCTCTCTACCACGGGGACTGGTGGATGGTGAACTCATGAAGGCTGGCAGGCTTGAGAGCCCTTCTATAGAGTTTATGCCATTGAATTACTCACTAGGAAGGAAAAAAAATACTTCTGAAATATCCCACACCGTGGTCTGCTTCTAGAAACAGTGAGCGATTTCTAGGAGAGAGTGGTGGCTTCCAGACCAGAACCTGGCTTGCTCCTTAGCTGGAATGTTAAGGAGAAGTGAAGCTCCTTGAGTCCATGAGGCACTATGAAGCTTTGTCAGGGATATCGGGACTGATCCAAGTGTGGTCTGAGTTGTCCCAAAGCCTGTGAGAGCTGAAAAGCACATTGCCATGTGTCCAAGCGCCCAGGGCCAAGAAGTTCTCATGTATCCACATAGGACCACAAGCCCACAGTGCCACCCTCAGAACTGTGATATAGGCACTAAACAACTTATAGTGCAGTTGCCTTTCGGAGAGCGCCCTTTTAAAAATCTGTTCATTTATTTAGTGGCTGTGCTGGGTCTTCGTCGCTGTGTGTGCTTTCCTCTATTTGCGACGCCCAGGCTTCTTGTTGAGCTGGCTTCTCCTGTGGCGCACATGCTCCAGGCGTAGGGGCTCCGGTACTTGCGGCACATGTGCTCGGCAGCTTCAGTTCCTGGGCTCTCGAGCACAGGCTTCGGTACTTGTGGCACATGGGTATAATTGCTTCTTCATATGTGGGATCTTCCTGGATCAGGGATCAAACCCATGTCCTCTGTAATGCTAGGAGGATTCTTATCCACTGAGCCACCAGGGAAGCCCTGGAGAGTGCTTTTTGCCATTAAAATTTTTCGAGTTCCAATAACCTTCACGACTTGACACTTTTTTCAAGAATACCAACACAAATATTTACCAAAACAAATAATGGATCTGGGGGGATTTTGCGTGACAGAACTTCCCCTCTGAGTTTCCTTACTGGTCACGGTGCAATTTTCAAGGGAGGTCTTCTTCCACATAATTAGAGAAGCAGTGATAAACTCCCATAGTCCAGGAACTACTGGCCTTGATCTCAGTGAGTTAGTTCAAAGACCCTGACAGTGAGGCAGAACAGAACAGGATGTCAGCAGGACCCCAGAGGCTACTGCTGGGCACTTTGTGTCCTAGGTGATCTAACATTATCTTGAGCAAATATGAGTTATAGGAATTCTTAGCTAACAGTCTCACATTTTCCTGCAGTTTTAATTTCTGATGTTAATTGAATGTGTGATAGGAACAGCCCCAAGTGGGGCCCACACAGAGCCCTGGACATTTGTGGTTGTGAAGGACCCAGACGTGAAGCGTAAGATTCGGGAGATCATTGAGGAGGAAGAGGAAATAAACTACCTGAAGAGGATGGGACCTCGATGGGTCACAGACCTGAAGAAATTCAGGTACAAAAGTGGGGAGAATCAGGCATGCTTGGTTTGGTTTCTTAAAATGAGATAACTAAGATTCAATTGCCTGGTTTGTTTTAGGTGTTAAAAAGTTTGATTTTAACTACGGGAGAAATAATGGAAGTGCAGTCAGGCCTCATGTCTGTGTTGCTCTGAGCACACATATTGGGTAGGTGTTACGGATGCCAGCTGGGATCACATCTCAGTTCATGTCTCATCTCTGGTTTTTCCAAGTGCAAGACCTTGGGTGTTTGCTTGCAGTCTCTAAGTGCATGAGTCTGGATTCTCCAGAGAAACAGAATCAATGGAGAGAGACAGAGAGAGAGAGAGAGAGACAAAGACAGAGAGAAATAGAAACACAGAGAGAAAGAGATTTATTATATTAATATATATAATAGATCATATTATTTATTATGAGCTTTCCTGGTAGCTCAGCTGGTAAAGAATCCATCTGCAATGCAGGAGACCCTGGTTCAATTCCTGGGTCAGGAAGTTCCCTTGGAGAAGGGATGGGCTACCCACTCCAGTGTTCTTGGGTTTCCCTGGTGGCTCAGCTGGTAAAGCATCCATCTCCAATGCAGGAAACCTAGGTTTGATCCCTGGGTTGGGAAGATCCCCTGGAGGAGGGCATGGGAACCTACTCCAGTATTCTTGCCTAGAGAATCCCCATAGACAGAGGAGTCTGGCAGAGTACAGTCCATGAGGTCACAAAGAGTTGGACACGACTGAGAGACTAAACACATTTTAGCACATTATTTATTATAGTAGACAATTTATTTACTATTCATAATTGGCTCATAATTACTTGAGCCAACTTACTATAACTGGCTTAAGTGATTATGAAGGCTGAGAAATCCCAAGACCTGCACTCAGCAAGCAGGAGGCCCAGCAGAGCTAATGCTGCTGTTCTGGTTTGAGTCCAAAGGCCTGGGAATCAGGGGAACTGATGGTGTATGCTCCAGTCCAAGTCTGAGTCCAAGGGCAGGAGAAGACTGATGTCCTCAAAGACAGTCAGGCAGAAGGAGAAAATTATCCCTTACTCCACCTGTGTTTTTTCTACTCAGGGCTGCAACAGATTAGACCAGGCCACCCACATTGGGAAGGTAATCGGCTTTACTCAGTCTGCCAATTCACATGTTAATCTCATCCAAAAACATCCTTTCAACACACCCAGAATAATGCTTAAGCAACTATCTGGGTTCCTTGTGTCCCTGTCAAGTTGGCACCTTAACTTAACCATCACATTAAGCTTCTATTTTTTCAACCCAAATAATGTTAAAAACTTGGTATCAGGATTAAATAAGATAGAGGCTAAGAGTAGGGCCTTAGAAGCCAGAGTGCTAGGGTTCAAATATGAGATCTACTATTTAGTAACTTCTCTGTGCCTCAGTTTCCTCATCTGCAAAATGGGAATAAGTCTAATATCTATTTAATTATGAAATTTGGATGTGTTTGTAAGCATGCAGAACAGTGATGACGCATAGTAAGTCTGGTAAACAAACAGGCTCTGACCCAAATAATTATTGGCAAACTAAACTTTGAGGATGTATTTTTCTACTATCTGGAACATAAGACTGTGAAATTCTCAGGATCTTGAATGAAGTAAATGACATCTTGCTATAATGATCACATTTTCCACATGATCTCACTGAGCAGAGTTTAGTTTTCATACATGCTCAGTAAAAGTACAAATTTAGTGCAGGTTTAATATCCATTAGGCATTAGTAACTTTGCCGGCTTTCTTAACTCGAGGGTGGATTGGAATTCAGTGTAACTGGCTTTACCATGAGGCTTCAATGTATTACAGTAGACACATAAGAAGTTTCATTTTTTTCTAGAACCTGCAACTGACTATGCCTTGTTGAGCCCGTTTTTCCTCTTTGAGGACCAGTCACCCTACATTATATCTAGGATGAATTCAGTAATTTCTTAGTCATTTTCATAGTTAAAAACACTCCATTTTTTCAGACTAAGCCTTGTTATTTTATTTTTTAATTAAAAAAAATTTTTGGTTTGTTTTTTATCTTTTCAGCTGCACTGGGTCTTTGTTGCAGAACATGAGCTTTCTCTAGTTGAGGCACATAGCTTCGCTTGTTGCAGAGAAAGTGAAAGTGAAAGTTGCTCAGTTGCGTCCGACTCTTTGTGACCCCATGGACTATACAATCCATGGAATTCTCCAGACCAGAATACTGGAGTAGGTAGCCTTTCCCTTCTCCAGGGGATCTTCCCAACCCAGGGATCGAACCCAGGTCTCCCACACTGCAGACATGTACTTTACCAGCTGAGCCACAAGGGAAGCCCCCCTCAGCCTTGTCATTTAGAACACTGGTCGCAGGGTCCCCTTTACAAACACTGCACTCCTCGCAGGCATCTCGTTTCCCCTCTGAACTCTTCTCAGGTTGAGCATAAGGAGGGGTGGGGTGCCAGCTCTAGCCCTTGGCATGTAGAAGTAGAAGTTCTTATGTCCCAGGCTGCCATGTGTGGGCCTTTAGTGGCTACTTCCGGCTCCAGCCATACAACACCCAGTGTGACAGAAGCCTGAGGAAAGGCAACGGGCTCGCCATCTTGTGGGGTAAAGCAGGTTTCTCCTCTGGTAGGCAAGGCTGGGTGATGGGAAGGCTGGCCTCTTGGTCCTGCTCTTTTCATTTCTTTGGCCTCAAAGGACATTTTTTTTCCTGAGATATTATTTAAACCCTATCAAAATGGATGTTTATTGGCATTGAACTTATGGTTGTGTTCTGGAATAAGTGCAGGGTATTAATAATGAATACATAAATCTTATGGCACATTCATGAGCAAACATAGACAGGTAAAGTCCAGTTGAGCCCGTCCGTCTTAGAGAGACGTTTGCTCTGTGTGTGTAGTACCTACAACACACTGCCAGCCCCATCTCCCCAGTGAAGGCAGAATTGGCTGCTCTCTTGTCTCTGTGCGCAAAGTACTTAATACACACCTTCCATGCATCTCAAATAGCCATTACCACACAGGATTTGGGGCTTCCCTAGTAGCTCAGCTGGTAAAGAATCCGCCTGCAATGCAGGAAACCCTGGTTCAATTCCTGAGTTGGGAAGACCCCCTGGAGAAGGGATAGGCTACCCACCCCAGTATTCTTGGGCTTCCTTGGTGGCTCAGCTGGTAAAGAATCCACCTGCAATGCAGGGAGACCTGGGCTTGATCCCTGGATTGAGAAGATCCCCTGGAGGAGGGCATGGTAACCCACTTCAGCATTTTTGCCTGGAGAATCCTCATGGCCAGAGGAACCTGGTGGACTACAGTCCATGGGGTCACAGAGTCGGACGTGACTGAGCGACTAAGCACAGCACACAGTACTTTAATTGCTGGCTTACTTTTCTTCTCATTTTCTCATTTTCTCATCTTCTCATTTCTCATTTTCTTATATTTTAGAAACGTCTGTTGTGCACCAAGATACCCATGAGACTCCAGACTTTCTCTGCAGACAATACGTACACACAGATATGTTTATGACTCTAGGGCCCAGCTTGTATCCCTTAGCACAGTGATAATGCATAATAGGTAACTGAATAAATGTTTGCTAAATTGCATTGCAAATAAACACTCATCTCACTCACCTCCTGATATCCAATTTAGGTCAGCTCTGAAACTCAGAACTATCATTAAAGCCTATAATACACAACCTGGTCCAACTTATCTGTTGAGCTTTGTTCTCCTGCTGCTGGCATGAGGCCCTCCCCCCAGGCAGAAGGTGTTACTTGTCCTTTCTTAACAGGCCTCACTCAGCATGTCGCAATCTGTATTAGTTCTAATATAATGTCATAATACATTCCTGTAAAATTGAACACACCAAAATACTAGCCACCAATGTGTGCCCTGGAAAATAAGTACAAAAATTGTACAAAATTACTACCCTGCCTCTGAAACTGCTAAGTAAATTACTTATTCTTCACCTTATATTTAAAAATTGTTTTGAATTATTCACTGTAAAATAAAATATAGTTGTGATAGTAACACTAGCTATTACAGGCATGCCACCATGCCCTGGGTACTATTCTAAGCACCTGATCTATTTGGACTGATTTTACCATTACAAAACCTTTTGAGGTGAATACATTTTACACATGAGGAAGATGAGCTGCAAGAAAGGGAGAGGCTTACCTAACATGGCAAAGCTAATTGACTCCAGAGTATTCTGGTAAACTATTAACATTCTCCCTCCTTCTAAAGAGGAAAAGAATTGATCCTAGTCAAATGTGAGTAAGCTGGTTGAGGTATGGTGACATAGCTTTGAACAAGTAATCTACAGAAGTAAGTAGGGTAAAAGAAACAGTAGAAAAATATACATGCGAGTTTAGCGTATTTTTAACAAGGAAGCATTATACTTCCTAGGTTAAAAATGAAATGAACAATTACTGTCTTTTGTTTACTGATGACATTATATACCCTAAGGGAAAATTCAAATACATAGCGTTGTATGGGGGTCTTTCCTTTGAATACCTGTGCTAGAATGAAACATTTGCCAAAATGTATGGGCAGGGTAGTGAAAGACATGCTCCTAGCTGGAAAATAAAATGGGAACTCAGCATTTATACCTCCCATGAGCTGTGTCCCTCTCCCACAAAGGTTTCCTTCCTTTTCTCCGTTAACTAGGCTAAGAGCATCGCCATCTGGAGACTCGCTTCAGCCTCACTGTCACCTTTTCCTTCTCCCTTCGCTCTCTTGTATCGTATCTGTCAGCTCCAGCCTTCACAGTTCCCCAGATTCTCCTGGGCCATGCCATCTTCTCCTCTCTGGTCTCCCCGGAGCTGGTTCTCACCAACCTGGCTCTTTCTGAAACAGATCTGATCACATGATGCTTCTGCTCAGAAGCATGGTAACTTTTCATGCCCCGCTGAACAAAGCCCTGTGCAAAATCTGTATGAAGACTGCCAGCCCTCCAAACACATGCTCCACCACGCACACCATCCTCCAGCCTATCAGACTTCTGGCCAAAGAAGTCTGGATTTTCCTTCCGACTCTGCCCTTTGCTCATCTCTTCACTAGGGTGCCTTCCCCAATGCCCTTTCTCCACTTGGTCTTCAGCATCCCTCCTCAAGAGAAATCTTGCATACATTCTGACAACTTTCTTATTTAAAATGAGCATTTCATTTTTGAGCTCCTAAGGCATTTGGCTTATTTTTCTTTCATAAAATTTACCATTTTATTTTACTAAATGTGACTTATTGCCCTCTGGGTTATAAGATCCATCTTTGTGTCTTTTCAGCATGACTTTTTATGAATATCTGTTTATTGACTTCGGCTAGAAAAAGATGAATATGACAAAAGAATAATCTTGGTCTTTTTCAATTTAACCATAAAAGATGAGTAAATGTTTTTATTGTTCATGTCAGTAAAGTGGTAAAAGGGGAACAAAAAAATCATTAAGAGAAAATATTCTTCTGAATATCTTTTTCTCGCCTTTAGGACCAATTGGATTAAAGAGTACTTGGACACTGCCCCTGTTTTGATTCTCATTTTCAAGCAAGTCCACGGATTTGCTGCAAATGGCAAGAAAAAGGTTCACTACTACAATGAGATCAGTGTTTCCATTGCTTGTGGCATCCTCTTAGCTGCCCTACAGGTATGCCGCCCTCCCTCTCTGTCCAAGAGAGAGACATGATCCCTGGGGCCGACTGTGGTTTTATTTGCAAATTTCAGCTGAGTTTCTAGTTCAGGGACTAGTAGAGTTTTATCTAAAGTTGAATTCCTAAGGCAAGTTACTCTGATGTATAAAATACCTCTGGAAAGCTGGGCTGGTGAGGATGGTGGTTCAAACAATCCAGAATCCTTCCTGGAAGTTTACATATAACATCAGTTAAGGGTCAACAAAATGGTCATTGTGTTTGCCTTCTTCTGTAAGGACATGAAACTTAAAGGGTTTTGGTAAACGCCCATGAGGAGCTTTGGAATCTGAAAGTTGCAGGGCCTGGCTTCTCAGCTGTGTTCACTGTTGTCTGAGCCAGTGGGAGGATTAAAAAGCCACAAGGGGGACTCTCTTATGGAGCTCCTATCCTGAGAAGTTGTTTATATATTGTATCAGAAACATGTCCATGATGAAAAAAAAAAAAGAAAGAAACATGTCCATGTGCTTAAAAAAAAATTCCACCTATATAGGAGCTACAGTAACACTAAGCATGAAATAGAGCAGGATTTCACAAGATTCAAGTCATTCACATACCAGATATTTTCTGAGCTCCTCTCATGTGGCAGATTCCAGGAGGCACCAGGAACAGTTGCCTCCTTGTGTGGACAGTATACTCTAGTGGGGACTGCAGTCCTGGGAAAGGGTGGAGAGCGATGGTGAACAAGAGAAATAAACAAAGCAAACAGTATTAGAAGAGCGAATGAGCCAGCCTTCAAGGGTTCAAGGGACAGTCGATTGCAAAAACCTATGTGCTTCTTCATTATCTCAAAGGAAACGTGCTTGTTGAAAACCTGCAAAATAGTCACTGTAGCATAAAAGGGGAAAAAAACATAAAAAATAAAACATTAAAAAATAATAAAAAACCACTTCAGATGACTTGAAAAATGGTTACAAAGTAGCTGGCGTCCTGTCTCCTTCCTGATTCTGAAACAGATAAAGGAGGTGCTATGCAAATGTCACAAAGGTCAAACCGCTGGGCACCTCCGCTATCTTGCATAGGGTCCCAGAAGAAGCAATTTCGCCTTGTGCTGGCTTCAAGCGGGGCTTCTGCGCGTTTGACTAAGCAAACTTCTCCACTTTACCGTGGGAATTTGCTGCCCTCTGGCGTTCTTTAAAGGGCTTCCCTGGTGGCTCAGATGGTAAAGCGTCTGCCTGAAATGCAGGAGACCCGGGTTCTCCTTTAGCGTTCTTTAACGTTGTAATTGGGGCTTCCCTGGTGGCTCAGAGGTTCTGAGTGTAGGTTTTGTGTGGGTTTTGTGATTTATGCGAAAGGAAAGCATCTTCCAGGAGCCCCTGTCTGAAGAGATTGCTCAGAGACTGCAGGTATGCTTAATTCCCAAAAACAATCCCAGAACTTCCTTCTGGCCCAAGCTTACCGTTGACCATCTAACGGGAAAATCGGGGGGAGGATAGAGAGAGCCAACTGGAAAAGTGTCTTTAAGCTACATGATTTTTATTGAATGTTTATTATTCAAGGGGACTGGGCAGAGGTTGGTGGAATATTTCCTCGACCTCTTAATGTACTTCTTGGCCACAGGGTCCTCCATCACTGGACATCAAGTATTCTCAGCTGGGGTGATGCTCTGCTTCCACTGGTTGGTTGTATAATCACAGGAACTGCCTTTTGTTATTCCATCTCTTTGGTATGAGTCAGTTCAGTCACTCAGTCATGTCCTACTCTTTGCGACCCCATGGACTGCAGCACACCAGGCTTCTGTGTCCATCACCAACTTCCAGAGCTTGCTCAAACTCATGTCCATCACATCAGTGATGCCATCCAACCATCACATCCTTTGTCATCCCCTTCTCCTCCCACCTTCTATCTTTCCCAACATTAGGGTCTTTTCAAATGAGTCAGTTCTTTGCACCAGGTGGCCAAAGTATTGGAATTTCAGCTTCAACATCAGTCCTTCCAATGAGTATTCAGGACTGATTTCCTTTAGGATGGACTGATTGGAACTCCCTGCAGTCCAAGGGACTCTGAGTCTTCTCCAACACCACAGTTCAAAAGCATCAATGCTTCGGTGCTCAGCTTTCTTTATAGTCCAACTCTCACATCCATACATGACCACTGGGAAAAATAAAGCTTTGACTAGACAGACCTTTGTTGGCAAAGTAATGTCTCTGCTTTTTAATATGCTGTCTAGGTATGCTGACATATAATATGTTGTCTTGTTGTGATTAGATACCTCAAACTTCTTTCCATGAAACAACCATTCCCATTTTTTAAGCACCAGTGAAAAATAAGACTGGTACTTTTTTCTCTGAGAAGCTTCACACTGTTTGGTTCAGAGATGGGTTCTGGGGAGGTTGAGGAGGGTAGGAAAAATTCAAGACACCATTGCCCAAGTTGGTAGCTTTCTTTTCTGCCCATCTATGAGACAAACAGTCTTACAGGGACTAGAACATGCCCAGGCTACAAGCAGAGCTGGAGTTTTGCCTGCTGACTTCAAAATGTATTTTCTTTTTCTCTCCTGCTGTAGAATGCTGGACTGGTGACGGTCACCACCACGCCTCTCAACTGTGGCCCCCGTCTGAGAGTGCTTCTGAACCGCCCCACCAATGAAAAGCTCCTGATGCTGCTCCCTGTGGGGTACCCCAGCGAAGATGCCACGGTGCCCAACCTCGCACGGAAAACTCTGGATCAGATCATGGTGACTGTGTAGGCAGGACCCAGGCAGGCAGACGCTGGAAGGTGATGCCCTGCTCCCCTCCCCAGTTCCTTTTTCCCTGGGTGTCCCATCTCCCTGGCACTCCACTCTGCAGGGGAGGCCACTCTGTGTGTCAAGAAACCTTTCTACTTTCTCCAGCACTTTGAGTCTGAGAAGGCCTGGTTCTGTTAGTGAGATTAGCTGAACATACAGAATAAGGAATGAACAGGTATGTTCCCTTCCATTTCTTATCTATTTTGGAAATGCATTAAATATTTATTAAGAATATGCCCTGGTTTTTACGTTTTTCTAAATTGTTCCAGAAAAATCATGGGGGATTTTTTTTTCTTTTACTCTTTAAAAATTCATAGAGGAAAGAGTTATTAGAAAATTTAGTGTAGTCCCAAGAATTCAGCTGTGTGATGATTTCTGAATTTAAATTTAGACTGATCAAATGGCTTTCCACCCCGCGCTTTCTGGTGACTTTTAAGCAAGGATTATTTTTAAGAGGAACTCTTTCTGAGCTTCATGGATACTCTGCTAGTTTTCAGTAAATAACCTTCAAAATATTAAAAACATCAAAAGCACAGAACAGAACAGCACACGCTTGTGCAGGTGAGTTGAACAGGCCACCATCTGGGCATATAAATGGTTAGTCTCACTGTCCAGCCCAGTGTGTGTTGGAGCTGCCTCGCACCAGCTAGTGGAAGCTAATGGTTAAATATTCATGAATTTTCCATGCCAGTTATTAAACCATTTGTAGCTTGAAATTGCCGACGGTGGGAGTACATCAAGGCAATTGGCAGACACACAAATCAGGACTTGCTTTCTTTTTCTTAAAGAGCACTGTTTTTCCCGACACTCAGTTCAGCCGCTCAGTCGTGTCTGACTCTTTGTGACCCCAGGAATCGCAGCACGCCAGGCCTCCCTGTCCATCACCAACACCTGGAGTTCACTCAGATTCACGTCCATCGAGTCAGTGATGCCATCCAGCAATCTCATCCTCTTTCGTCCCCTTCTCCTCCTGCCCCTAATCCCTTCCAACATCAGGGTCTTTTCCAATGAGTCAACTCTTCACATGATGGCCAAAGTACTGGAGTTTCAGCTTTAGCATCATTCCTTCCAAAGAAATCCCAGGGCTGATCTCCTTCAGAATGGACTGGTTGGATCTCCTTGCAGTCCAAGGGACTCTCAAGAGTCTTCTCCAACACCACAGTTCAAAAGCATCAATTCTTCAGCACTCAGCTTTCTTTATACTCCAACTCTCACATCCATACATGACCACTGGAAAAAATAAAGCTTTGACTAGACAGACCTTTGTTGGCAAAGTAATGTCTCTGCTTTTTAATATGTATCAATTTTTCGGCATTCAGCCTTCTTCACAGTCCAACTCTCACATCCATACATGACTACTGGAAAAACCATAGCCTTGACTAGATGGACCTTAGTTGGCAAAGTAATGTCTCTGCTTCTGAATATGCTATCTAGGTTGATCATAACTTTCCTTCCAAGGAGTAAGCATCTTTTAATTTCATGGCTGCAGTCACCATCTGCAGTGATTTTGAAGCCCCCAAAATAAAGTCTGACACTGTTTCCACTGTTTCCCCATCTATGTCCCATGAAGTGATGGGACCAGATGCCATGATCTTCGTTTTCTGAATGTTGAGCTTTAAGCCAACTTTTTCACTCCCCACTTTCACTTTCATCAAGAGGCTTTTTAGTTCCTCTTCACTTTCTGCCATAAGGATGGTGTCATCTGCATATGTGAGGCTATTGATATTTCTCCCAGCAATCTTGATTCCAGCTTGTGTTTCCTCCAGTCCAGCATTTCTCATGATGTACTCTGCAGATAAGTTAAATAACCAAGGTGACAATATACAGCCTCGATGGACTCCTTTTCCTATTTGGAACCAGTCTGTTGTTCCATGTCCAGTTCTAACTGTTGCTTCCTGACCTGCATATAGGTTTCTCAGAAGCAGGTCAGATGGTCTGGTATTTCCATCTCTCTCAGAATTTTCCACAGTTTATTGTGATCCACACAGTCAAAGGCTTTGGCATAGTCAATAATGCAGAAATAGATGTTTTTCTGGAACTCTCTTGCTTTTTCCATGATCCAGTGGATGTTGGCAATTTGATCTCTGGTTCCTCTGCCTTTTCTAAAACCAGCTTGAACATCTGGAAGTTCACGGTTCATGTATTGCTGAAGCCTGGCTTGGAGAATTTTGAGTATTACTTTACTAGCATGTGAGATGAGTGCAATCGTGCGGTCATTTGAGCATTCTTCGGCATTGCCTTTCTTTGGGATTGGAATGAAAACTGACCTTTTCCAGTCCTGTGGCCACTGCTGAGTCTTCCAAATTTGCTGGCATATTGAGTGCAGCACTTTCACAGCATCATCTTTCAGGATTTGAAAGAGCTCAACTGGAGTTCCATCACCTCCACTAGCTTTGTTCATAGTGATGCTTTCTAAGGCCCACTTGACTTCACATTCCAGGATGTCTGGCTCTAGATGAGTGATCACACCATCGTGATTATCTGGGTCATGAAGATCCTTTTTGTACAGTTCTTCTGTGTATTCTTGCCACCTCTTCTTAATATCTTCTGCTTCAGTTAGGTCCCTACAATTTCTGTCCTTTATCGAGCCCATCTTTGCATGAAATATTCCTTTGGTATCTCTAATTTTCTTGAAGAGATCTCTAGTCTTTCCCATTCTGTTGTTTTCCTCTATTTCTTTGCATTCATCACTGAAGAAGGCTTTCTTATCTCTTCTTTCTATTCTTTGGAACCCTGCGTTCAGATGCTTATATCTTTCCTTTTCTCCTTTGCTTTTTGCTTCTCTTATTTTCACAGCTATTTGTAAGGCCTCCCCAGACAGCAATTTTGCTTTTTTGTATTTCTTTTCCATGGGGATGGTCTTGATCCCTGTCTCCTGTACAATGTTACAAACCTCATTCCATAGTTCATGAGGCACTCTGTCTATCAGATCTAGGCCCTTAAATCTATTTCTCACTTCCACTGTATAATCATAAGGGATTTGATTTAGGTCATACCTGAATGGTCTAGTGATTTTCCCTACTTTCTTCAATTTAAGTCTGAATTTGGTAACAAGGAGTTCATGATCTGAGCCACAGTCAGCTCCCAGTCTTGTTTTTGTTGACTGTATAGAGCTTCTCCATCTTTGGCTGCAAAGAATATAATCAATCTGATTTCGGTGTTGACCATCTGGTGATGTTCATGTGTAGAGTCTTCTCTTGTGTTGTTGGAAGAGGGTGTTTGCTATAACCAATGCATTTTCTTGGCAAAACTCTATTAGTCTTTGCCCTGCTTCATTCCGCATTCCAAGGCCAAATTTGCCTGTTATTCCAGGTGTTTCTTGACTCCCTACTTTTGCATTCCAGTCCCCTGTAATGAAAAGGACATCTTTTTGGGGTGTTAGTTTTAAAAGGTCTTGTAGGTCTTTACAGAACAGTTCAACTTCAGCTTCTTCAGCATTACTGGTTGGGGCATAGACTTGGATTACTGTGATATTGAGTGGTTTGCCTTGGAAATGAACAGAGATCATTCTGTCGTTTTTGAGATTGCATCCAAGTACTGCATTTCAGACTCTTTTGTTGACCATGATGGCTACTCCATTTCTTCTGAGGGATTCCTGCCCGCAGCAGTAGATATAATCGTCATCTGAGTTGAATTCACCCATTCCAGTCCATTTTAGTTCACTGATTCCTAGAATGTTGATGTTCACTCTTGCCATCTCTTGTTTGACCGCTTCCAATTTGCCTTGATTCATGGACCTGACATTCCAGGTTCCTATGCAATGTTGCTCTTTACAGCATCGGATCTTGCTTCTATCACCAGTCACATCCACAGCTAAGTATTGTTTTTGCTTTGGCTCCATCCCTTCATTCTTTCTGGAGTTATTTCTCCACTCATCTCTAGTAGCATATTGGGCACCTACTGACCTGGGGAGTTCCTCTTTCAGTATCCTATCATTTTGCCTTTTTTACTGTTCATGGGGTTCTCAAGGCAAGAATACTGAAGTGGTTTGCCATTCCCTTCTCCAGTGGACCACATTCTGTCAGACTTCTCCACCATGACCCGCCCGTCTTGGGTTGCTCCTCGGGCATGGTTAGTGTCATTGAGTTAGACAAGAGTGTGGTCCTAGTGTGATTAGATTTACTAGTTTTCTGTGAGTATGGTTTCAGTGTGTCTGCCCTCTGATGCCCTCTTGCAACACCTACCATCTTACTTGGGTTTCTCTTACCTTGGTCATGGGGTATCTCTTCACGGCTGCTCCAGCAATGCGCAGCCGCTGCTCCTTACTTTGGATGAGGAGTATCTCCTCACTGCCACCCTTCCTGACCTTCAATGTGGGATAACTCCTCTAGGCCCTCCTGCACCCGCGCAATTGGACATGGGATTGCTCCTCCACTGGTGCCCCTGACCCCGGACGCAGGGTAGCTCCTCTCAGCCGTTCCTGCACTGTCGCAGCCTGGCACTGTTGGCCTCTGCCCCTAACCTTGGACGTGGGGTAACTCCTCTTGGCCGCCGCCCTTTGGGCATGGGGTCCTTCTGGCTTCTGCCCCGACCTTGGATGTGGGGTAGCTCCTCTCAGTCGTGCTTAGTGCACCTGTCCGCAGCTGTCTGCATCAAGGAAAAGCAGTGTGATGAAAAGTGAGGTGCTATAATCCCATGTGGGGGATTCCTGAAAAGTCGCAAGGAAGGGGAATGGTTCATGTTATTCTTATGACTTTAGAAGTATGATGCAGCACCAAATGTTCAGGATTCAATTCAAGACCATTAAAATGTCTTTAGGGCAATCTGGAAGTACATGAGCAGTGTCTGCAGAGAGCCAAGCAAACCTAGAAGCCAGTGATGTAATAGAGGAAGCCAGCTAACTTGGGTGGAGGAGGAGTCAACAACTTTCTTCTCCTCTAATAATAATTAAGAATAATGAAGAATAAGAGGTAGCTGGAATGAAGCTTCTAAAATCAAACGCCTCTGAAGTTGTCCCCTGTTGTCACGGCGGGTGATCACAGAAAGGGTCGGTGGCTGGCTCTCTTGATTTTGGCTCCTCAGCGCCCTTGGTTTATCTGAGATTCCACCATATTGTGGTCATGAATCCTTGATGAAGTAACTTTGACTCCCTTGAGGTCAAAAATCTGTTCCTTTGTTGAATAAGTGACTTCCCAAGTCTGATAATGTTTAGAATCAATACGGAGATGATGAAATAAATCAAACCCATAATACTGATACTTTCACACCTGCTTATGTTTCTTATTAAATAA
The DNA here is from genome assembly GCF_001704415.2 of Capra hircus. Classification (NCBI taxonomy): domain Eukaryota; kingdom Metazoa; phylum Chordata; class Mammalia; order Artiodactyla; family Bovidae; genus Capra; species Capra hircus. Next base: position 74,843,036 of record NC_030816.1, read on the forward strand.
TTAAATTTTTTTAAACTTATGATTCCAATTTAAAATGTGAAATTGATTTAGGCTTATAATTTTATGTTGAAAGGTATAAGAAAGTTTACAGGGTAGCTCATTAAGAGTATTAAAATAGATTTATTATATTTATCAATTTAATTTATCAGGTTTAGAAGAGCTGTTTAAATGTATGAGAACATTTTGGCTTAATTGGTGATAGACTTGCCAGGTCAATTATATGAAGTACTAGAACAGAAAATCAACTATGATTAAGTCTATAGAAGGAGTTTAACATGTTTAAGAGATTATAATAAATGATTCTGGTAAGTGAGACAGATGTTTTAAGGGAGTTTTATTTATTCAACTTAAGTTTTAATCAAGCATTAATCAAAGCCTTTCTTCCCCAAAATAATTAGTTTTAAATTATTTAAATGCACTCTGCTATGCTTAGTTGCTTAGTCATGTCTGATTCTTTGCAACCCCATGGACTGTGTCCACCAGGCTCCTCTGTCCATGGGGATTCTCCAGGCAAGAATATTGGAGCAGATTGCTGTGCCCTCCTCCAGGGAATCTTCCCAACCCAAGTATCAAACCCAAGTCTCCCGCATTGTGGGTGGATTCTTTACCATCTGAGCCACCAGAGAAACCCAAGAATACTGGGGTGGGTAGCCTACCCCTTCTCCAGGGGGTCTTCCCCTACCCCTGTTATGTTTGTTTTGTGTAACGAATAAACAAACAAACAAAAAAAAACCATAGAGGCTTAAATAAGTAGAGGGGGATCTGTTCCTCATAATGGTAAGTTTGGATACAGGTCCAGGGTTCAATAAAATCCATGACAAAATCATTCAGGACTACATCCTGAAGAACCTAAGCTACTCCATTTTGTTAACAGAAAAACTCCATTTTGCAAGGTTCCGGGAAAAGAGCCTTTGGAAATCCCCTGACCTCACCCCACCACTCATGAGCCAATCAGACCCCAGACCAGAATCTCCTGACTTAATGTTCAGGAACTTGTGGTCTACCTAGGTAATAGGGACCAATCAGAAACCAACACACAACCCTTTGAAAGAAAGTGACCAATCAGGCGTCCCCCTACCTAAAAATTCTTTTTTTTTCCATGAACACTCCCTGTATAAGCAATATAATCCAAAACCCAGGGCTCTTCCCTATAGCCGCTGCGTCGTTAACGGTGGGAGCCCCAGCTCGAGCTTGGTAATAAAAACTCTCTTGTTTTTGCATCGGATATCGGCTCCCTGGTGGTCATTGGGAGATTTCGCGACTTGGGCATAACACATCCCACGATTTTCAGTCTTGTGAAAGTAAAAGTCATTCAGGCGTGTTTGATTCTTTGCGACCCCATGGACTATACAGTCCATGGAATTCTCCAGGCCAGGACACTGGAGTGGGTTTCCTTTCCCTTCTCAAGATATATTCCCAACTGAGGAATTGAATCCAGATCTCCCGCATTGCAGGCAGATTCTTTACCAGCTGAGCCACAAGGGAAGCCCAAGAATACTAGAGTGGGTAGCCTATCCCATCTCCAGGGCATCTTCCCCACCCAGGAATTGAACCAGACCAGGAATTGAATCTCTTGTGAGCTGGCATTTAAATTTTGTTCTGTTCATTCTTTCTCCTTGTGTAAATGTGAATTTCTCTAGGGTATATACATCAGCAGAGACTTGCTGGGTCAAAGAGCATTCATATTTCAATTAGAAATTTCAACTAAATTGTTCTCCCAAGGTTCCCCTGTCCCAGATTTTGAACTCACTTATTGAGCATCTCCCATGAGCAGACTTGAATTCTAAGATGTCTTATCCCTCATGCATGTCCCACTCTGTCTCCAAAGTGCCCAGAGCAGTGGCTGCAACATGAATATTTATTGAATGGCTGAAGATATGATGGCCCAAGGGGGTACAGTGACTTGTCCAGGGTTACGGACTATCTTGAGGACAGCGCTGGGATTCAAGCCCAGGCTGCTGACTTCCTGATGCCTGAGAGGAAGCAGTTATTGTAAACACAGTCCCTTGAGCTATGGGTCCAAAGTTTTGTCCCCAGGAAGAAAGTTTGGAGTGACAGCTTGAGGGCTTTCCCTAATGGCTGAGCTGGTGCAAGCCAAACAGACATGCCATTGGAGGCAGGAGGTACAGCTCCTGAAGATTCTTCAGAAGGTGAGCCTCTGATCCAAGAGTATAGGAACAGAACTGCCAGGGACCGTCAGGTGATGCTATGGTGATGGGGGGGATCTTGGCCGAGGGGACAGAGCGGGGAGGGGGATAGGCCAGTATATTGGCAAAGGGAATGCTGACCCAGCGGAAGCTCCCTGTGGAAGCCCTGAGGTCACATCAATCTTTAAAAGATGAAGAAGAAACGCCCAGAGTTCTTCCATCCAGCTCCCCACAAGTCCTCGCAAGGCAGCTGTGGGGGCTGCTTCGGGCTGAGCCGCAGAGGCCTGGGGGATGGCTCAGAAGGAGGCTCAGCCTTGGAAGCTATTCATTTGAGGTCTTGAAGTTTGTGTTTATTCTGGCCTTTCTTCCTAGTTGGATTTGCATTTGGTTTTCATCCCACACTGTCTTGGATCCAACCTGGAATGTATACATCACTTAGCAAATAAGCCGACAGCAGGGCTACCAAAGGGATGGAAAGTGAAACCCCCAAAGTGGGCGTAAAGGGGAGCAATTGGAGAGAGGGAGTGATCATGGGCTGGGGGCTGAGAGGGGTGGGGATGTGAGTCCCAGAGGCAGTAACAGGGTCTTCTAGTCCTTGAGGACCAGCTCTGCCAGACTCGGATACCTGGAGAGAGAGAGAGCGAGAGCAAGCTAGAGTGAGCATTTGGTCAGAATACATTGAAGAGAACTAGCCCAAGAATCCAGCATCGCAGTGTCCTGCTATCACTCAGACTCCTGCTTAGTCCAGCTGGACCATTTTCTGTGCCCCCCAATTCCCCACGGTTGCCCTTCCTGATCAGACCCAGATAACCTTTCTGTATACTTCTCACAGCTTTATCTTCCATCCTTTAAGGCCCAACTTGCTGCCACTCTGCTGAAAAAGTCCCCCAGATTCTCCAGTGAGACTTCCAGAGGCAAAGGCCAAGGTCAGACCCTCTCCTTGGAGCATCGGTGGTGTCCCTTCCCATGGCACTTGCCACCCTCCTTCTCGACCCAAACTGTCTATTAGACCCTCAGCTCTTAGAGAGCAGAAACCAAGCTCGGTGTCCCCTGGGCACCTGGCACATGGCCCGGCCCATGGTAGGTGCTTGGTGATTATTGTCTGATACGATTCACATTGCGGGGAAGCCCTGCAATTTGATGCTATCACTCGATGATTGGGAGACCTCACCAAAACTTTTTCTGCATTTTCAGTGGGAAATTCTTGGGGGTAAAAAAAGGAAAGCCTCGGTCTCTCAGGTTTGCTGATGAGATTAAACCAGTTACAACAAACCCCACATAATTATGGGCAGAGTAGAGGTAGGTATTTGGAGAGTGGCGTGGTGGGATGGGATTAAACTAAGTGCTGTCTCTTCACTTTCGGCACTCTAAGTTTATAATTTAATTTCTGGTTGCAAACTGGAACATTGGTCTTACTAAACTTACATACTAAACACTAAAGAGTTTTGGTCTGAAAAAGGAAGTGAAAGCCCATTTTCTGCCCTTGGAAAGGGTGCATGCCACCCATATAGCTGCCTTCCAAGAAAGGTATTATTGGGTGTATCAGTCAGGTCTGGCCTAAACGGAGATCACTTATTTACATAAGAGGATTTAAAAAAAGAAATTGGTTGCAAAGTTGATGGGAGCACTGCCAAACCAAAGTAGACGTTGAGGCAACGACTGATGGGCTGTTACCCTCCCCTTCCTGGTGATGGTGAAGGTCTCCCCCTAGGGGCTACATGGAGGAAGCTGGGAACATGGATGGCCACCCTGGTAGAGCCCCCAGAGCTGTGCAGCTCAGGACACGGGCTGAGACACACACAGAGAAGTACTCTGACTTCACCCTTCCTCTGATGCTCCGAACTCCCACCAGTGCTTCTCATTGACTGAGACTTCCTTCTTTTCTCCCTTCCTCCTCCTTCCTTTCTTCCCTTTTTTTTTAAAAATTTATTTTAGAACAGGGAAATATTTTTTTTCTGGTGCTTACTAATATATCTAGAAAAGAAAAGAGCATATTTAAAATTAAACATAAAAAACTTGATATACGGTCTTCTTTCTTTACCTCTATAGTATTAATATCTGAAAGAGTAAATATTGAGCTAGTGATCCCAGGAGGCTCTATGATTGTAGGCTCAGCCTATTAACTATTGAAACAAAAAAGGACCATATCTTTAATTCTTTAAAATCTTAAAGATTTTAAAATTTAAAAAATAATAAATAAATAAATAAATAAATTAAAAAAATAAAATAAAATCAACAGTTAGAGAAAAAAAAAAAAAGGACCATATCAAGCTTGTGAGTTTCAATAATTCAGTTCATAACATTGAAATGGAGAAACTTTCATCACAAACTCTTCATGTACCTAGAAGCTAGTGGACTTCTGATCTTCAATTAGGTATTTAAATGTAATTAAATAAACACTTCTGCAGTTTCCTTAATTAAGGTCTAAGGGAGTGAAGTGATTTAACTTAAGCCAGTTTTCATCCACTGTGTGAATATTTTTTTTAATGTTGAAGGTCAAACTCAGAGTTTCCAAGCTTAGAGGCAGAAACTAAACCAGAGACAGCGTGAACCCTAGTAGTGACCTATAAAGGTATAAAGGTGAAAATTGTGGGGAAGAAGCTGGAGGGGAAATAAAAGAGGCAGATGTCCACTAACTAAAACTCATATGGGCACAAATATCAAAGCAAATGGATGGTAGCTTTAATTCTTTATGACTTTGTATCCAAACCCAGTTTTCATGGCTACATCCATATATGAGGCATGTGGTTATTTGTTAAGTGCATGAATCTCTTACCTATTGCTTCCCAGGTGGCTCAGTGGTTAAAGAATCCACCTGGTATTGCAGGAGATGCAGGAGACACTGGTTTGACCCCTGGGCCAGGGAGATCCCCTGGAGTAGGAGATGGTAACCCACTCCGGTATTCTTGCCTGGAAAATTCTGTGGACAGAGGAGCCTGCTGGGCTACAGTCCATGGGCTTGCAGAGAGTCAGACATGACTGAGCAACTGATCACGCATGCACACACGGGTATTTGTTAAATGCATGAATCTCCCTTGCTTATTTTTTAATATATCTACTTTCAATAAAGATTGAAGGCAGAAAAAAAAAAAGATTGAAGGCAGCTGACACTACTGCAACATCTTTTTTCAAAAAGTAAACAAAAAATGGGGAGCAATAGAGGCAATAAGAAAGGCAATTTCTGAGATATTTTGCTTTTCCCACCATTCTTGGGGGCAAATGACCACATTACATTGTTATCTAAACATAAGACCTTTTGACAATAATCTGGATATAATATTTCAGTGTTTTCTCTTCATCACAGAAAAGTGCAGTCTTCGACAATTTTAATACGATATATGGCATATTAGTCATAGAAGAAGCTACACACCACAGTCATTGAGAAAAATGGTTCACTTCAAAATGATGAGTTATATTGAAGTATTAAACCAACTCTAAGCCTTACATACAAATAGGTATGATTTAAAATTCCATTTGCCTTTTTCTAAGCCATATTTCTATGGTTGATCATAAAAAGTAAACTCAAATACGTGCCAGCCAATTACCAGAAGATCTGTCCTTCTCAAAGTCAATGTTAGAAGGAGAGATTCTGAGAAGCTCACTGACATTCTTCTGAAACATATGTGTGAGATTCACTCTTTCTCATTTGGAATTATTAATTTAAAAGATGAAGACTTGACAGTGAGGATTCTTTGTCATAGCTGGTAATTAAGAAGCAAATACAGATAAAACTGTTGAGCCAACACAGGCCAGCCAGGATCGTTGGACTGCAGAAAACCAGCCATCTCAGGAGCAGACACTCTCTGCTACCCTGAGCAGTCAGAAGCATCCTATACCAAGAATCAGAAGACAACGGGGTCAAGAGCCACTGGGCTCTTCCTCATTAGGAGGTGGGCAGTGAGAGTCCCATGGACTGCAAGGAGACCCAACTAGTCCGTTCTAAAGGAGATCAGTCCTGGATGTTCTTTGGAAGGAATGATGCTAAAGCTGAAACTCCAGTACTTTGACCACCTCATGCGAAGAGTTGACTCATTGGAAGAGACTCTGATGCTGGGAAGGATTGGGGGCAGGAGGAAAAGGGGACGACAGAGGATGAGATGGCTGGATGGCATCAAGGACTCGATGGATGTGAGTGTGAGTGCACTCTGGGTGTTGGTGATGGACAGGGAGGCCTGGTGTGCTGCAATTCATGGGGTCGCAAAGAGTTGGACATGACTGAGCAACTGAACTGAACTGAACTGAATCACTCCTACTGTTTGGTGTTAGAATCAACTGAGATGATTTATATTTTGAGGCTACAAAGTATCATGTATATATGAGATGCAATAGTCACAGTGTAGACAGAAATGATGGAGATTCATTGCAAACTATTCCTACTCCTAAAGAATAACCCAAAGTATATTCCTATGAAACGGATCCATTTATCATTGGTCTCTATTCTGAAGGACAGTAAGTCAAATAAACACTTTACAGTGGAGTCAAAACAGTTCCCTAATCTCTGAAAATCAAAACTTTTTCCAATGATCTGCAGTGTCAAAACACAATAGATCCAACCATGGGCTTCTTGGGGGAAATATAAACAAATGTATAAAATGTATTTTAAACACTCAACAACTACAATGATAATATATTAAAATGGTACTTTTCAAAAATCAATCTATAATGTCTAATCTCATAGCCTAATCCCAGGGCATAAATTGTTAAGTGGACTTGCTCCAAATAAAACGTACTAGATTAAAAAAAATCAGAAGATTGACATTCTTCACCTAATAAAGAATAAAACTAGAAAAAAGTTTGCAATGTCTTCATAAAGCTCATGTATTTTTGCTTTGATTTCAAAACACTATTTTCAGCAGCAAGCAGCTAACTTCTTCCACACACTCTAGAGGTAAAAAGGAGATGTGTGTAGAGTTTATACATCTTTTCTGGTGGCTCAGTGGTAAAGAATCCACCTGCCAATGGATGAGACTCCGGTTCAGTCCCTGGGTTGGAAGCTCCCCCGGAGAAGGTAATGGCAACCCACTCCAGTATTCTTGCCTGGAGAATCCCATGGACAGAGGAGCCCCGAGGGTTACAGTCCATGGGCCTCTAGCAGTCGGACACGACTTAGCGACTAAACGACAACCAAAAAATAGAGTTTATATCAAGTACGGAAATGACTTACTTGACAGATGTTTGGATTTATAAAATGTCTCAATCCTCTGGTTCACAAGTCGCAATCCAGAGGGCAACATTTCCCACCTCTAAAGGCCTTCACCTGCTGTCACAAACCCACCCTAAAGATCCAGAGCAGTCCTCCACAACAAAGGCCTTCAGACCTTTACTCAGGTCTATTTACTCTACAAACAGGCCTAACAAGCACATTCATTTAATTCCCTAGGATACAGTGAATGAAATAGGAACTTGGAAGGTGACAAAAAACCGAAGAAGCAACGTTAAGAAAGATGTGACAGTTTACCAGGGAAGCAACAGACAGATAGAAGCCTCAGTATACTAAGCTGCTAGCAATCTGGGGACAGTTAATTATCTAAAGCGCTTGCGACTTCAGTAGTGTTAACAATATCACTGGTTCAGAGCATATAAACCTCTAGATGAATATTAAAACATTGGAGGACAAAAGAGAATACATTAAAGTTTAATTTTTTCCTGTGGAAA